>NW_008334892.1:220849-228429 GCF_000622305.1 Nannospalax galili | reverse complement strand
ATAAGATGCTGGGCCTGGCAGTACACATCTGTGATCCCAGCACTAGGAAGATGGAGACATGTGGCTCCTTGGAGCTTGCTGACCAGCCAGCATAACCAAATCAGTGGGTATACAGTATCTCAAAAAATTAGAGGGAGGGATGGAGAGATGGCTCAGTGGTTAAAAGCAAGTGCTGCTCCTACAGAGGACCTTAGTTTAATTCCCAGCACCCATGTCAGGTAGCTCACAACCATCTGTAACTCCAGTTCCAGGTGATCTGAGGCCTCTGGCCTCCATGGGCACCTGTACACATGTACACACACACACACACACACACACACACACATAATTAAAACATGCAAACAAACCAGTTAACAAACCAACAATGAAGAACCAACAGTTCAAGTCAGCACTGGCTTGTTACGGTTTTTCAATAGTTAATGAAGAGATTCTCAGACCTGCACTTGCATGAAGTTCAGCCCTAGAGACAACTGATGCGGATTCAAAATCTGGGGTAGAGCCTTGTCCCATGGGTGCCGAACTCATCCCTAGGGCCAGAGGACAGAGGTGGAGCTTTGTCCCCCTAATAACAATTGTAATGGAAAGAAGATAATATTTTATTGTAGGCTTTTGTTTTGTTTTTAAGACAGGATCTGATTACCGGGAGCTCCCTATGAAGGCTTCAGTTTACAAAGACCTGCCTGCCTCTGCCTCCTGGGTGCTGGGATTAATGGCATGCACTACCTTGCCCACCTCAATGTGTTTCTTTTTTTAAAAATCTTTGATAGAATTCAAGTTATTGAATAAAAATCACAAGCCAGACATGACGGTGCATGCCTTTAACCCCAGCACTCGGGAGGTAGAGGCAGGCAGAGCTCTATGAGATTAAGGCCAGCCTGGGCTACATAGTGAGTTCCAGGCCAGGGCTATAGGGAGACCCTGTCTCAAAAAAAATCACTTATTTATAAAGCAATTAAAGCCAAACAAGTTCCTGGAGGGGTAGAGTTTATTTAATTATTTATCTGTGTACTTTAATGTATATGAGTGTTTTGCTTGCATGTATGGAAGTTCACATGTCTTCAGTGCCCATGGAGGCCAGAAGAAGACATCAAATCTCCTGGAACTGTAGTTACAGATGGTTGTTAGCCACCATGTGGATGCTGGGAACTGAATCTGGATCCTCTGTGAGAACAGCCAGTGTTTTTAACTCTCCAGCCCCATATTAAAATTTTTTGAACCAAATTCAGTTCCCAGTACCCACAGGGTAGCTCTGTCACCCTCTCTGGCCTCCATAGGCACTGCACATACCAGATACACATACACATGTGTAAAACACTCATACACATAAAAAATATATATAATTTTAAAATGTACATGAAACACTCTACAAATTTTTGTGTCATCCTTGCCCAGGAGCCATGCAAATCTTCTCTGTATTGTTTTGCTTTTAGTATATTTGCTGCAACTTGAGGAGAAAAGGGTTTATTTTAAAATAAACCCATCCAGGAAAGTCAAAGCAGGAACCTGGAGGCAGATGCTGAAGTACAGACCTTGGAGGAACGCTGCTTACTGGTTTGCTTCCCCTGGCTTGGTCTGCTACCTTTCTTACATAGTCCAGGCCCACAGTGGACTGGGCCCTTCCACATCAATTTGCAATTTAGAAAATACCCTACAGAGATGCCATGCTGGAGAAAGTTCCTCAACTGACATTACCTCTTCCCAGGTATTTCTAGTTTGTGTCAAGCTGACAAAAATGACCAGCCTTCAACCAGAGTAACAAAGCCTATATATACTGTGTTTTCCTGTGGGTGTTAGTTAATCCATACCTCCTTGTGTCATGTCCTGGTGCCACCTCTGCATCGTCACTCTGGTACTTTAGGTCCATTTTTAAGTAAAATAAGGGTTGCTTGAACACAAGCACCAAGATACGCAACCATCAGTTTGATAACTGATTAACAAGAGGATAGCTTGTAGCATCTGGAAACACTGCACAGTGGGATGAGTTATGTCCTAAGCAGAGACTCTACTCAGAATGGCTGAAACTCACAAATTGGTTTCTTTGGAAATTTCCTATTTAATATTCTCTGATTCTGGTAGGCTGTCCATAAATAAAGCTGAAGAAACAAAAACTAGAGCAAAGGGGGCACTACTGTATGTGCTACTTAAACATGTCTTTTTAAAAGGATTGTACTTTTCTTTAAGTGTGTGCATGCACACATTCATGTGGGTGCACAAGGCCAGAAGAGAGTCAGATCCCCTGGAGCTTGAGTTACCGGCAGTTGTGAAATACCTGATGTGGGTGCTAGAAATCAAATTCATCTTTGAAAGAGCAGCCAGCACTTTTAACCACTACATTGACCTAGCCCCTTATACATTTTGAACCAATTACTCAAAGAAGAAATTAAGGGGCTACAGTAATGGCTCAAGGATTTGGTTTTGAGTTTGTTTGTTCATTTGTTTGTTTTTGACAGGGGGTCTCTAGTCCCAGCCTGCCTGGAACTCACTATGTGGAGGCCAGGCTGTCCTCAATCTCACAGATAATCAACTGCTTGCCTCTGCCTCTGCCTCTGCCTCTGCCTCCTGAGGGCTGGAATTAAGACACATGGACTGGACTGTGCCCGGTGATGACTCAGTGGTTAAGAGCACTGGCTGCTCTTGTAGAGGACCTGGGTTTGGTTCCCAGTACCCTCATGGAGACTAACTCCATGTTAGACTGTAACTCCAGTTCCAGAGACTCTGATGCCCTCCTCTGGCCTCCATGGACATTGCACAACATGGATGCACTTAAATACATACAGGCAAAACACTGATACACATGAAATTTAAAATAAATAAAAACTCCCACCCACCCAAACCCTGTCCCCTGCCAGCCTTGGACCCAGGTGGTTCCATTTCCTTCACCTCAGGTCTTTGGATTGGCTTCCTAACCCAGATGTAGATAAACACCCTATCATAGATCACTAAGTCCCAACTCAGGTGGTCCCCCCCCACCGCAGTCTTCCCTGACTCCTAATCAGCTAGACAGACCTGCCTGGCCAGGACTCTGGTAAAACAGATTCTGCCCACTGAGTCTCTATTCCATTTCTCTTGTGCGGTGGCCTGAGGCCAGGGGCGAGGCAGGATGGCACCTAGAGGAAATGGCTGGGGCATGATCAGACTTGTTTTGAAGAATCCTAATTGGCTCCTGTCATTTCCATGCATCTTGGCAGCGCGGAAGTGAACGCTATGCTGTGCTATGGAGAGGAGACTGCATGCTCAACTTGGTCTTTAACATGATTGGACTATTGGTTGGGGAGGGGATTTTCCTTTGTGGTTTTTGCCTTCATAAGCCCTGTGACGCCTGCAATAAACGAGTTCCTGCTTGACTGGCTCCCTGTCGTGTCTGATTGTCTCCTGGGGAGGCTGCGGGTAATGGGCGGACAGCTCATCTCCCTTTCCCTGGCTCCTGTGTCGGGGCAGGATCCCCGACATCTGGCGCCCAACGTGGTGCTCAAAGACCACTCGGACCTGCTACGGGAGCTGATCGCCGGGGCTAATTGGGTGAGTACTGAAGGAAGTGAGACCCCAAGAGATGGGTAACGCAACTAGTAAAAGTGAGGACCCGGGGCTCCAGGCACTGAGACATATGCTGAGATCCAGGGGGTTAGAACAGTCTGATTCCTCGTCAAAGAGGGTCTGGGAGGCCACCCTGTGTCTTGCTCCCTGGCTGCCCACCAGTGGGCTACCTGGGACCAGCTTGAAAACTGGCTCATGAGGCAGAGATCAATAGAGGGGAGGAACCACCCTTGGGGTTTTACCCCATGATCTCAGCCCCTTAAGTCATGTTTCCAACCTGATCTGACCCCCGGGCATACCGGCCTTTGCTGGGTGGATAAGGTTGCAGGGGAAGATCAATGGGTTGTGTTTGATGGGGAGAGAGTCCAACGATTGAAAGTGAAGCACATACTGTGGAGAGATCTGGAAATGGGGGGTGATGAGAATGGGGAAGATAAAGGGGGAACCCCAGGCGGTCAGGATGAGGATGAGGGAAAGGACCCTTGGGGGTAGCCCCCCCATCTAGTCCATCAGAGCTCTCCACTCCCATGGGACTGGTCCAGGCTTTCCCCATAAACAACCCCAGACCCCAGCACCCGGCCACCTGGTACCCTTGGGAGGCTAAAGATCTTAAAGAATTAAGGTGGTGGCCGAGGATAGCCCTGGTTCCCCCTGGGTCGACACCCTTCTCCAGGGCTTGGTATATCAACCCTGTATGGCCAAAGACTGGATGGATCTAGCCAAGGCAGTCCTCCCCAGCCCCTTGTTCATTAAATGGATGGCACTATACCAAGAGGAATGTCGGGGCCCGGCGGAAAATAACCATGCCACCAACCCCCCTGTCCCTATCACTTTCAGCATGCTGACAGGGACCACAGACGCCTTTGCCATGGCCACCCAGCAGGCAGCACTTCCATCACCATATACGGAACAGGTCAGGGCGCTTGGCCTCAAGGCCTGGCATAAGTTAGCTATGGGCCCTACGGAGCCACCCATATTGGGGATCCATCAAAGCTCAGGGGAGCCATTATATGAGTTTGTAGATAGGGTTGAAAAGAGTCTAAGGAGAAAGTTTCCCCCTGGGCTGTTCAGAGAACAGTTCATAAAAATGCTAGTATGGGATGGTATGAATGCTGATCATAAGGTCACTGGGTGGGGTTAAAGTACCATTCCATGAGCAGCTGGATCATGGCCTCAAAGGACATAGGGACCAAAACAAAGGCGACCAAGGCTATGGCCGCAGTCCTCAAGACACAGACAGAGGCTCTAGCTATAGCCTTTAGAGAGCCCCCACAGGCCTTGGGCTGCAGGATAGGCGCCCCAGGGCTGAGGACCAGAGATGTTTTGGGTGCAGCCAGCCCGGGCATCTCAAGGTGGAGGGGGGAAAAGCCCAGGGCCCCATGCCCACGCTGCTGCAAGGGGTTTCATTGGAGAAAGGACTGCCAGTCCAGGTATGATGTGGAGGGCAAACCTTTAAACTAGGTTTGGGAAAATCCCCAGCCCCATCTCCAAAAGGAGGAGGGTGCACAGGCCCTGGAGGGCCCATTGCCCACTGGATGGTCCCTATCATCCTGGGGCTCCGCTGTAAGATAGACATCTTGATAGATGGGCAGAGGTTCCGGGGCATTATTGACACCGGGGCAAATAGGACCATCCTGAGGAAGGAAGAAGTCCCCAGAAGGTGGCCCCTCGAGCCTGGCCCACAGGTGATGGTTGTCGGCAGCACCATGCTGTCATGGGAGCTTAAGAACTGGCTTTGCTGGCAGGACCCAGATGGTACTAAGGGGGAGATCAGACCTTTGGTGGCTGAGGGGCTTTCCTACAACTCTTCGGGAGAGACCTCCTCGGGGGGGGGCGGATGTTTTTGTGACCACAGACAATAGAATCCTGGATGCCCGTCTCCACTGAGACACTGGAGCCCCTGTTCCAATTGTTGTTAGGGAAACAGCCATCAGAGCTAATCCATCTGAACCCGCAATACCTAGACATTTTACATGGGTCCAGGAGGCCCTGGACCAAGCCCAACTGGCCCACTATATGCCTGTAAAGGACCTTGAACTATGGGTGCTCTCTGGTGAGGCCCTGATGACATCCGTTCTCACACAAGGGGGGAAGCCCCTCCAATGGTGCCTACCTCCCTAGGGGGCACTCCACGGGTGTATACACCCACGGACCAGTTGGCTGACCTAATTGAGAAAGGATGGGATATAACCCTGAGACATTATGGCATTGACCCCCGCAAGATTATTATCCCTTATCGGCTAAAGGACTTTGAATGGCTCTACAGAAACAACAGCCAAATGGCCATAGCCTTGGAGAGCTTTCTGGGAAAGTTGGACTGTCGTTATGGCCCTCATAAATGGGTAACCTCCTCTTGCACCCTCCACTGGGGGGGGACAGGGGGGAGGAGTCCGAGTCTCCCCGGGTCCACCCCCAATCCTAGAGGCCCCTGTTCCTCAAGTTCCTGCAATCCGATGGTCCCCAGGGAGTCTGGTTTGGGTGGAACAGTGGCCCTTGACCGAGACAAAGCTCCAGGCTTTGAGGCATATTATACAGGAACAACTTATGCTGGGGCATATCTGCCCCTTCATGAGCCCTTGGAACAACCCTGTTTTTGTCACAAAAGAGGGCTCCACTCAATTTAAAGAACTCATGGCCATTGCCCTAGCCTTGTCCAGAGTAGATGACCCCATGAACTTGTTCTCTGACAGAAAAAAAGTCATCTGGCCAATGGAGGATGCTACAGGACCTCCACAAGGTCAACACCAGAATGATGCTGGAAGGAGTCCCCTTGAGGGGGCTGCCCTGGATACCCGCTATCCCCTCAGATCTATTTCTCATTCGGCTAGATGATAACCCCATTACCCCCCTAATGATCCAGGTTTGAACATTGTTAACAGAAAGAAGGGCCCCCACTTTCTTATAACACCTTAGGGCCCACCAAGGACTGCCTGGGTTCCTCTCCCAGGGGAATGCAGAGGCAGACAAAATGGTTTCTAGCCATATCCTACTCAAAGACTGCTTTTTCTCTATCCCCCTGCAACCCCAAGATTGCAAGAAGTTTGCCTTCTCTGTGCCTTCCATGAACTTTAGCATGCCTGATGAAAGGTACGAATGGACAGTCTTGCCCCAAGCCATGGCCAATAGCCCAGCTTTCTGTCAGAGCTTTGTAAGGGCTTTCTTGAGCCCCTGGAGAAAGCTCAACAACTGCATAATCATACCCATGTAAATTGGCGGGGACGCCATAAAAGGTTCCCTCAAGTTCCTATCAAGGACCTAAGAAAACTTGATACAGACTGTCGCCCCCTTTAAGATTCTGGGGACTACACTGTTCATGGAGGGCATGAGTCCCTTAAAGCCACACTGGCTATTAAACCTAATATGACCCTTACAGAACTTCAAAGACTACGCTCTTGAGCCCAACAGAGTCTTTTCCACATGCTACTGTATATGCCTACGTGGATGATATAATTTTGGGGGCACCAAATCTCTACCAATTGCAGGAATTATATGAGGTCATCCAAAAATGCCTCCAGGTGGGAGGGCTTCAAGTGTCCTCGGACAAAATACAGACTGTAGCCCCCTTTAAGATTCTTGGGACTACATTGCCATGGAAGGGGTAAGTCCCTTGAAGCCACAACTGACTATTAAAACTAATATGACCCTGACAGAACTTCAAATACTATTGGGGGAAATCAGTTGGCTATTTGGGCTACTGCCCATACAGGAGAAAAGTCTAGACATGCTCAGTCTCACTTCTTCCAGTGCTTCGCTACACTGGAAGGAGGCCCTGGACCAAGCCCAACTGGCCTGCTATATGCCTGGAAAGGACCTTGAACTATGGATGCTCCCCAGTGAGGCCCTGATGACATCCATCCACACACCAGGGGGGAGGCCCCTCCAATGGGTGCATACCTCCCTAGGGGGCACTCTACGGGTGTATATACCCACGGACCAGTTGGCTGACTTAATTGAGAAAGGACAGGATATAGCCCTGAGACATTATGGCATTGACCCCCACAAGATTATTATCCCTTATTGGCTAAAGGACTTTGCATGGCTCTGCA
>NW_008334892.1:201951-220478 GCF_000622305.1 Nannospalax galili | reverse complement strand
AGGCCTGGAGAAAGCTCAACAACTGCATAATCATACCCATGTAAATTGGTGGGGACTCCTTAAGAGGTTCCCTCAAGTCCCTATCAAGGACCTAAGAAAAATAGTACATACCTGTAAGTCTTGTCAACCCTTTCTACAGGTGCCACCCCTCCAACAACCAGGGGTAAACCCTAGGGGGCTGAAGCCTAACTCTCTTTGGCAGACAGATGTCACACATTATGTTCCTTTTGGAAAACTCAAGTATGTTTTCGTGTCTATTGACACGTATTCACATGCCTGTTGGGCTACTGCCCATACAGGAGAAAAGTCTAGACATGCTCAGTCTCACTTCTTCCAGTGCTTCGCTACACTGGAATTACCTCAAAGGATTAAAACTGACAATGGACCACGCTTCATAAGTAAAAGCTTACAGGACTTCTTCTCTTTATGGAGAATGCACCATAACACAGGGATCCCCTATAACCCCAGGGTCAAGCTATCATAGAACGTAACCATCAGGACCTAAAGACCCAATTATGAAAACAAAAGGGGGGAGTAAGCCCCCACCAACAGCTAGGTTTGGCTTTATTTACCATTAATATTCTCAATTTTCAAAAAGGTCATTTGGAATCTCGATTCTGAAAACATTGGGGACGTCAGGAGCAAAGACCAAAGGTACAGGTCAGATGGAAGGATCCAGTAACGGGACAGTGGCAAGGACCTGACCAGCTCCTTACTATGGGCAGGGGGTTTGGATGCGTCTTTCCCACAGATGAACCCCAACCCATCTGGGTACCTGCAAGGAATCTAAAGATGCAGGAATAACCCTGTCCCAAAGGTAACAGCCCTTTGAGGAAGATTTCTATGTCTTACAGGATGGAGTATTTTGGATGGAAGGCTTTCATTGCCGTGCTCACCACTGCTGCCCTGGCCACCATCATCTTTATCATTACCATCATTATTCAAGATCTGATAGCTAAGTCTATAGATGGCTGACCAAAACCTGTCAATAATGGTAATCCTCCTGCTAGCCATCTGTCAAATAAAAGCAGACATGGCTCTGCTAGCTTGTGACCCTCACTTTAGGTCACTTTGTCTCACTTCCTATAGAGTTCAAAATATTACTAAATCACACCTACAACTTGGAGACTATATTTTTGTGACCCTCGCTTTAGGTCACTTTGTCTCACCCCTTCCATATTGCTGACCAGTTAGATTATTGCTCTGTTATACCCGAGCCCCAGTCCTATTGATGGACTCCTCCTTTTTTAGTAAGGTATGGGAGCATATCAAGGGGTTCTTGGACCCAACTTGGTTACTAGCCTATGGGAGCATGTTTCTAATGCTTGTGCTAGCTTTTGTCCTCCTCAGGTGTCTCTGCTCGATTATCAAAAGACAGAAACGGATGAAGAAAGTCCTGGTCCAACTCGCCCTGGCCACCCAGTCACCCCCAGGCCCCTCCCCAAGACAGGTCCAGGCATGGATGCTTGAATTAGCCTGAGGACCCAGGTTGCTTTGCCCCCTTATGGGATAGACCCCTGTATATTAACCGCAAAAGGCCATGGCTGGTCCCAATGATGGATAAGACCCTCCCAGACTGATGAACCCAAGACAGGGGCCATGAGGGCAATCATGTTTACCCAAGGACAGGCAACTTCAGCACCTGAGGATAGGCGACCTAAGACAGGGAGGCCATAGCAGCGGAGGGGGATGGGGATGGTGTGCCCCATCCCCAGGGGCTATCCTTAAGGAACCTCACTTTTAAAACAAAGTAGGGGAAGAGATGCAGGGGCCTGAGGCCATGGGCGAGGCAAGATGGTGCCTAGAGGAAATGGCCAGGGTGTGATCAGACTTGTTTGGTGCCTAGAGGAAACGGCTGGAACATGGCCAGACTTGTTTTGAAGAATTGCTAATTGGCTCCTGTCATTTCCATGCATCTTGGCAGCGTGTGATCACTCCGTGAACGCTATGCTGTGCTATGGAGAAGAGACTGCATGCTCAAGTTGGCCTTTAACATGATTGGACTATTGGTTGGGGTGGGGATTTTCCTTTGTGGTTTTTGCCTTCATAAGCCCTGTAACTCCTGCAATAAACGAGTTCCTGCCTGACTGGCTCCCTGTCATGTCTGATTGTCTCCTGGGGAGGCTGCAGGTAATGGGCGGACAGCTCATCTCTCTTTCCCTGGCTCCTGTGTTGGGGCAGGATCCCTGACACCTTGCCCACCCCACCCTGTCTCCTGCCAGCCTTGGAACCAGGCAGGATCCAATTTCTTCATCTCAGATCCCTGAACTAGCTTCCTAACCCAGACTAGCTAAATTCACTAGCATCAAATCCACTAGCCCTGACCTGTCAGACAGAGAGCAGTCCTTCTACTAACCTGACCAGCCTTCCTACTATCCTGTCCCACATCCACCCAGACCAGCCTACTACCCTGCAAGAACCCAAAACACTCACGAATTTATTTTAAACACCTGAACAAAAAACAACCAAGCTACATAAACAATATAAACAAATCCAAAACTAAACAAAAGCAGAGTTCTAGAAGTTGTGGTTGGATACATAACCAACAAAGAACATCCATATGTCCAAATGGCAATGCAAAAACACATACAATATGAAAAACCAAGAGAATATGTCCCCAACAAAAACCACTAGTTTTACAGACATGCACTACAATGAGAACCACCCTAAGGAACCCCAACACACAGAATTTAGAAGAACACTCATAAACATGATCAAAGAACTTCAAGAAAACACAACTCAAAGAGGAAAGGCATAAACTTGTGATTGAAGCCCAAAAATATATAATATTACCTGGCTTAATGAAGTATCAAAAACAATTCATGACTTGAAAAGTGAATTCACAAAAGAGATACAGTGAAGAAAACCCAAACAGAAATGAACATGGGATTGAAAAACTCAATAAACCAATTAGAAATAGCAGGAAAAAGCCTCACAAGCAGAATGAATGAAATGGAAAATAGAATATCAAGATTTGGTGATAAAGTCTAAGATCTAAACTCCTTAAGCAAAGACCATGCCAAATTAAAAAAAAAAACAAGAATGGAATACTCAGGAAATATGGAGCAACATGAAAAGACCAAATATACAAATTATAGGCATACAGGAAGGAGAAGAATCTCACACCAATGCATTGAACAGATCTTCAATAGGATTATAGAAGAAAACTTCCCTAAATTAAAGAAAGATAAACCTATAGAGATTCAAGAAGCACATAAAACACCAATTAGACATGAACAGAATAGAAACTCCCCATGGCATATCATAGTAAAAACATTAAATATACAGAACAAAGAGAGGTACTGAAAGCTGCTAGAGAAAAACAAGAAGTTACATATGAAGGAAAACCCATCAGAATTACAACTGACTTTTTTCAATGCAAACTATGAAAGCCAGAAGAGCCTAGATCAAAGTATTCCCAGTTCTAAATGGTCATGGATGCCAACCCCAAATACTTCATCCAATAAAACTATCATGATTGAAGAGGAGCAAGAAAAATTTTCATGACATGAATAGGCTGAAAGAATTCATGTCCACCAAACCAGCCCTACAGAGAATACTCGAAGAAAGGAATGAATATACCCAAGAGGCTACAGGAAGAAAACAAAGAAAGTTATACTAACAGAAACACAAAATAGGGCCACAAACACTAAGAATTTAATTTTTTTTTTTTTGGTCTTTTTGAGACAGGGTCTCCCTGTAGCCCCAGATGTCCTGGAACTCACTGTGTAGACCAGGCTGGCCTTGAACTCACAGAGATCCACCTGCCTCTGCCTCCTGAGTGCTGGGATTAAAGGTGTGTGCCACCATGCCCAGCAACACAAAGAATTTAAAATGACAACATCCAATACACATCTTTCAATAATAACACTAAATATCAGTGGCCTCAATTTCCCTGTCAAAAGCAGGCTAGTGGAATGGATCAATAAAGAAAACCCATCTTTTTGTTGTCTTCAAGAAACATCTTATCTTCAAGGATAGACACTACCTTAGGGTGAAAGGATGGAAGAAAAAAATCCAAGCAAATGGCACCAAGAAGCAAGCAGTTGTTACAATTCTAATATCTGACAAGTAGACCTCAAATTAAAAC
Source organism: Nannospalax galili (assembly GCF_000622305.1). Lineage (NCBI taxonomy): Eukaryota > Metazoa > Chordata > Mammalia > Rodentia > Spalacidae > Nannospalax > Nannospalax galili. The sequence continues at coordinate 216,388 of NW_008334892.1, read as the reverse complement.
CTATCAGAAGAGATAAAAGAGGGTTACTTCATTCTAATCAAAGGAAAAATTGACCAAGAAGGTATTACAGTCATGAACATACATACACCAAACTCTGGAGCACCAATTTCATAAAAATAGTACTCCAGGACAATAAAACAGAGATTAACCTAAATTCAGTAATAGTAGGTGACTTTAATACCCTACTATCTTCAATATACAGGTCAGCTAGACAAAGAATAAACAGAGAGACATCTGAATTAAATGACATCTTATATGAAATGAACCTAACAGACATCTACAGAATATTCCACCCTGGAACCAAAGAATACACTTTTTACTCAGCAGCCCATGCAAGTTTTCCTAACAAATACAAAACATTTGAAATAATTTCATGCATTCTACCAGACCACAGTGCAATAAAGCTTATAATAAATAGCAAAAGAAGTTCCAGTAACTACATGAACACATGGAGATTAAACAACACACTCCTGATAGATGAATGGATCAAAGAAGAGATTAAGAAAAAAATAAAAGTATTCCTGGAACAAAATGAGAATGAGACTACAATGCAACAGAACCTCTGGGACACTTTAAAAGCAGTTCTAAGAGAGAGGTTTATAGCTCTTAGTGCCTACATTTAAAAAATGAGAAAGAGCAGAAAGAAATGATTTAACAGTACAACTTAAGACTCTGGAAAGGCAAGAAAAACCAACCCCCAACCTAGTAGACAAGAAGAAATAACAAAAATCGAACAGAAATTAATGAAATAGAAATGAAGAAAACAACACACAAAAAAATTAATGAATCTAAGAGGTGGCACTTTGAAAGATTAAACAAGATAGGCAGACCCTTAGCCCACTTAACCAAAAAAAGTAAGAGCAAATCCAAGTCAACAAAATCAGAGAGGAAAGCAGAACATCACAGCAGACACCAGAAAAATCCAGACGTTCTAAGAAAATAATTTAAAAATCTATACTCCATTAAATTTGAAAATCTCAAAGAAAGGGATTCATTATTATTATTATTATTATTATTATTTGCTCTTTTTGAGACAAGGTCTCCCTGAAGCCCCAGCTGGCCTGGAACTCACTTTGGAGACCATGAAGGGCTTCAATTCTCAGAGATCCCCCTGCCTTTGCCTTCTGAGTGCTGGGACTAAAGGAGGGCACCACCACACCCAGCTGGGATGAATTTCTAAAATCACAGACACCACAAAGAAGAGAGTTAAACCAAGAAGAGATCAACAGCCTAAACAGACCCATAACAATTAGGGAAATTGAAACAGTAATACAAAACCTCCCAACTAAAACAAAACAAAACAAACAAACAAACAACAACCCTCAGACCCAGAAGGATTCACATCAGAATTCTACCAGACATTAAACAGCTCTATGGCCAGTACTGCTTAAATTATTCAAAAAGATAGAAACAGAGGGAGAGCTAGTGAAAATCTAGTGAAACAACATTTCCTTCTTCCCTGGCTGCCTCAACCCCCAACCTGCCTGGGATTCCTCAGGCTAGCCTCCTTCCCCCATAAATTTGACCCCATGCACTGCACCTCGATTCCCACAACCTCCCTCAATCTCACCTCTCCCACATCCTGTTCTCCTTCTAGCCCTGGGAACAGGCCCACTTCTTCCTTTGGCACCCCAGACCTCTGGACTACCCTCTTTGCCTAGATCCCCCCACTGCTTCCTGATCCTTTGCACCCAGACCAACCCAATTCTTCAATCTACTTCCCTAGAGACCTCACAGCCTGACCCCACTCCCAACTTGCCTTTGCACACTGGAGACCAGTCTTCTTCCCTGTCCCCCCAGGCATTCACTTCACCACCAAATCCCCAGCATCCCAATCAAGCAGAAAGACCTGCTCAGTCAGGACTCTGATCAGTATACTACTCAGAAAGAACTTGAAATACCTACCATTTGTCTTCCATACCTAAACAAAATAACTAAGCTACATAAACAATATTAACAGAACCAAAATTAAAACAAGAACAGAGTAGAAGTTTCTGCTGAACACATAACCAACAAAGAACATCCATATGCCCAAATGGCAAGGCAAAAATACAAACAATTTGAAATACCAGGAAACTATGTCCCCAACAAAACCCATGAGTCCTACAGAACTTCATAGCATTGAGAACCACCATGTAGAACCCCAGGATGCAGAATTTAAAAGAACAATCATAAACATGATCAAAGAACTTCAAGAAAACACAAACAACTCAAAGAACTCAAAGAGTAAAGGCATAAACTTATGATGGAAGCTCAAGAATATACAAATATGTGGCTTAATGAAATATCAAAAATGATTCATAACTTGAAAAGCAAATTCATTAAAAAAAATAGAAATAGTGAAGAAAAGCCAAATGGAAATGAACACAGGACTGAAAAACTCAATAAACTAATTAGAAACAACAGGAGAAAGTCTCACAAGGAGAATGAATGAAATGGAAAACAGAATATCAAGACTGAAGGATAAAGTTGAAGATCTGAACTTCTTAAGCAAAGACTATGCAAAATTTAAAAAAAACCCACAGGAATGGAATATTCAGGAAATGTGGAATATGAAACCAACTAATCTATGTATTATGACCATACAGGAAGGATAAGAAACTCAGGCCAATGGCATTGAACAGATATAGGATTATAGAAAAAAACTTCCCTAAATTAAGGAAAGATATACCTATAAAGGTTCAAGAAGCACAAAAAACACCATTAAGACATGATCAGAACAGAAAGTACGCACAACGTAGCATAGTAAAAACATTAAATGTACAGAACAAAGAGAGAGTACTGAAAGCTGCTAGAGAAAAACAAGTTACATATAAAGGAAAACCCATCAGAATTACAGCTGACATGTCAATGCAAACTATGAAAGCCAGAAGAGGCTGGAACAAAGTATAGCTGGTTCTAAACAACCATGGATGCCAATCCCGAATACTTTATCCAGCAAAACTATCTATCAAGGTCAAAGGAGAACAGAAAATTTTCCATGACACAAATAGACTGAAAGAATTCATGTCTTCCAAACCAGCACTACAGAGACTACTTAAAGTAATACAAAGGACCAATGAAAGGAATGAGTATGCACAAGAGGCTACAGAAAGAAAATAAAGAGAAGTATGACAATGGAAACACAAAATAGGGCCACAAGAACAAAAAAAAATTAAAATGACAGCATACAATTCACACTTTTCAATAATAATACTAAATATCAATGGACTGAACTTCCCTGTCAAAAGATGCAGGCTGGTGCAATGGATCAAGAAAGAAAACCCATCTTTTTGTTGTCTTCAAACTCATCTCACCTTCAAGGATAGACCCTATCTTATGGTGAAAGGATGGGAAAAAATCTTCCAAGCAAATGGCCCTCAGAAGCATGCAGGTGTCACAATTTTAATATATGACAAAACATATTTCAAATTAAAACCCATCAGAAGAGATAAAGAGGGTTACTTCAATGTAAGCAAAGGAACAATTAATTGACCAAGAAGATACTACAATCATGACCACTTATGCACCAAACTCTGAAGCACCCAATTACATAAAATCAGTAGTCCAGGACTATAAAACAGAGATTGACACCAACTCAGTGATAGTGGGTGGCTTTAATACCCCACTTTCTTCAATAGACAGGTCAACAGGACAAGGAATAAACAGAGAAACATCTGAATTAAATGACATACTACATGAAATGGACCTAACAGATATATACAGACTATTCCACCCAAGAATCAAAGAATGCACTTTCTACTCAGCAACTTATGCAAGTTATTCTAAAATTGACCACATTCTGGGGCACAAGGCGAATCTCAACAAATACAAAAAAATTGAACTAATCCCATGCCTTCTATCAGACCACAGTGCAATAAAGCTTATAATCAACAGCAAAAGAAGCTCTAGTAAATACACAAACTCATTAAGATTAAACAACAGACTCCTGAATCATGAATGGGTAAAAACACTAAATGTACAGAACAAAGAGAGAATACTGAAAGCAGCAAAAGAAAAACAACAAGTCACATACAAAGGAAAGCCCATCAGAATTGCAGCTGCCTTATCAATGCAAATGATGAAAGCCAGAAGAGCCAGGACCAAGATATTTCCAGTTCTACATGACAATAGAGGCCAGCCCCAAAATATTTTACCCAGCAAAAATGTCTGTTGTAGTTGAGGGGGTAAGAAAAATCTTCCTTGACATTAACAGCCTAAAAGAAAACATGTCCAAGAAACCAGTCCTTCAAAGACTACTTGAAGCAATACAGAGAGCAGAGACAGAAACAACTATGCCCCAGGGGCAACAAAAGAAAATAAATAAAGGAATAATCTAGGAAACACACAAGTAGAAAACACAAACAGCAATCAAAATGATGGCAACCAATACACATCTTTCAATAATAACCTTAAATATCAATGGACTGAACTCCCCAGTCAAAAGACACAGGCTAAGTGAATGTATTAAGAAACAAAATCCATCTCTTTGCTGTCTGCAAGAAATCCATCTCACCTTCAAGGATAAGCACTGTCTTAAGGTAAAAGGACAAGCAAATGGCACTAAGAAGCAAGCAGGAGTTGCAATTCTAATATCTGACAAAATAGACCAGAGTAAAAGTAATCAGAAGAGATAAGGAGAGTCACTTCGTTCTGATCAAAGGAACAGTTAACCAAGAAGACACTACAATCCTGAACATATATGCACCAAACTCTGGTGCACCCAAATTCATAAAAAAAAAAAAATTACAGGACTTTGAGACACAGATTAACACCAACTTAGTATTAGTAGGGGACTTCAATACCCCTCTGTCTCCATTAGACAGGTCAACTGGACAAAGAATAAACAGAGAGATGTCTGAATTAACTAATACCATACATCAAATGTACCTAACAGACGTCTTTTGAATACTCCACCCAAGCACCAAACAATACACATTCTGCACAGCACCCCATGGAACTTTCTAAAAACGTTGAACACATACTGGGCCACAAAAAAAAAACCTCAACAAATACAAAAAATTAAAATGATTTCATGCAATCTGTTGGGCCACAATGTAATAAAGCTTGAAATCAATGCTGGACAAAGCTCTAGTCACTACAGGAACTCATGACGATTGAACAACACACTCCTGAACAATGAGTGGGTCAAAGAAGAAATTAAGAAAGAAATAAGAGAATTCCTAGAATTCAATGAAAAGGACAATACAACACAACACAACCTTTGGGACACATTAAAAGAAGTCCTAAGAGGGAAGTTTATAGCTCTAAGTGCCTTCACTAAAAAATTAGAATGAACCCAGATAAATGATCTAACACTGCAACTCAAGACTCTGGAAAGGCAATAACAAATGAAACCCAAACCTAGCAGAAGAGAAGAAATAACAAAAATCAGAGCAGAAATTAATGAAATAGAAACAAAGAAAACAATACAAAGAATTGATGAATCTAAGAGCTGGTTCTTTGGAAAGCTAAACAAGTAGAAAGGCCCTTAACCCAGTTAACCAAAGGAAAGAAAGAGCAAATCCACATCAACAAAATCAGAGATGAAAGGTGAAGCATCACAACAGACACCCAAAAGATCCAGACCATTATAAGGGAATGCTTTAAAAACCTATATGCTACTAAATTTGAAAATCTAAAAGAAATGGATGGATATCTAAAATCATGGGAACCACCAAAGTTAAACCAAGAAGAGATCAACAATTGAAACAGACCCATAACATATAAGGAAAGAGAAACAGTAATAAAAGCCTCCCAACTAAAAAAAGCCCAGGCCCAGAGGGATTTACAGCAGAATTCTACCAGACATTTAAAGAAGACCTCCAACCAATACTACTTTAAATTATTCAAAATGATAAAAATGTAGGGAGAACTCCAAAATTCCTTCTATGAAGCCAGCATCACACTAATAACCAAACCAGGTAAAGACACAACCAAAAAAGAAAACTGTACACCCATATCCTTAATGAACATCAATGCAAAAATTCTCAACAAAATACTTGCAAATAGCATACAAATGTACATCAAAAAGATCATTCACCATGATCAAGTAGGCTTTATTCCAGAGATGAAGGGATAGTTCAATATACACAACTCAATAAACATCATCAGTCATAAAAATAGACTCAAAGACATAACGCTAGCAACGCTAGGGGGATTACTATACCAGATCTCAAAGTATACTACAGAGCTATAGTCATAAAAACAGCATGGTACTGGCACAAAAATAGACACATAGATCAATGCAACATCTTTGAAGATCCAAACCCGAGGACATGCAATTTCAGCCACCTGATATTTGAAAAAGATGCCAAGAACACACAGAGGAGGAAAGACAGCATTTTCAACTAATGGTGCTGACAAAACTAGATCTCCACCTATAGAAGAATGAAACTAGAGCCTTATCTTTCACCTTGCACAAAAATCAACTCCAAATGGATCAAAGACCTCAATGTGCAGCTGGAAAACCAGAAACTATTTGAAGAAAATATTCCCAGTAACCTACAAGATATAGTTGTAGGAAAGGATTTTCTAAATCAAACAGAAGTTGCTCAGGAATTGAAGTCAGCAATCAACAAGTGGGACCTCAATAAACTAAAAAGCTTCTGTACAGCAAAAGGAACAGTCAGAAAAATGAAGAGAAAACCCACAAATGGGGAAAAAATTTCACCAGTGACACAACTGACAGAGGTTTAACATCCAGAATATACAAAGAACTCATAAAACAAAGAATCGAGAAACCAAATGATGCAATTAAAGAAAGATGGGCTAAAGATCTAAACAGAGAGTTCTCAAAGGAAGAAATAAAGATGGCTAAGAAACATCTCAAAAGGTGTTCAACATCCTTAGTAATTAGGGAAATACAAACTGAAACACCCTAAGGTATCCCAATCAGACTTACCCCAATCAGACTGGCCAGGATCAGGAGAAAAATTATACAAAATGCTGGCAAGGATGTGGAGAAAGGGGAATGCTCATTCACTGCTGGTGGGACTGCAAACTCATGTAACCTCTATCAAAAACAGTGTGGATAACTCTTAAAAAACTAAAAATGAACCTACCATATGACCCAGTTATACCACTCCTTGGCATATACCCAAAGGACCCATCCTGTTGTAGAGACGGACACTTACTTGTACATCCATGTTTGTTGCTGCTCTTTTCGCAACAGCTAAGAGATGGAAGCAACTTAAGGGTCCCCAGCTGACGAGTGGTTAATAAAAAGTGGTATATTTACACAATGGAGTTCTATTCAGCAGTAAAGAAAGATGAAATCATGAAATTTGCAGGTAATTGAATGATCTAGAAACTATTATACTAAGTGAAGTGATACAGACTCAGAAAAACAAACGACATATGTTGTCCCTCATATGTGGATCCTAGCACCAAATCCTTTTAAATTCCAGGTACTTTTAATAAGATGATGCTGTACAGCAATCCCTTCTTCATAAAATAACTACCATCATCACAACTTGAACTGAGCCTGATCACTAAACATCATCACAATTGGGCTTGTTGATGGTTGTGCTCATTCATTAAAGGAGGGCCAAGCATGGTCATTGGACCCTCACCGGAGTATCCAGTCACTCTTCCCAGCCAATTGTATGTAATTTGACCCTAATCACACATGGCCTCCTGGATTTGGGGAGGGCTAAGTATACAATCTGGGGAAGGCTAGGAAGAGAAAGCATGACGTGTGCTGTTTAAAGGCTTTTCAGTGTGTATACCCTCAGGTAATATATAAACCTCAGCAACACCTCAGTTATCTCAGTAAGTAAGCTCAAAAAAGGCATTGGTTCCCCAGTAAAACTTCAATCAAATGTTGGCTTGACAATAGATCCTTAAAAGGGAACAAGCATTGCTTAACGTCCCTAGAAAAGAAGTCTCACAACAGATGGAAAATTTATTTCTTAATGCTATTATGTCTCATAATTATTTTTTTAAAAATGAGAATGTAAAAGATGTTAAAGGATATGGGAATGGAGATATTTTCCAAAACAGAACACATGAGAAAGCCTAAGCAAGTGATGAAGGTCTGTGTAGGTTTGTTATGTGATGTATAAAGGAAGAGACAAAAATAATATACACATTATCTTAAATTTTCTATGGTCATAGATTAGTCAACTACTTGAAGGAACAAAATATGTATCTAGTCAAGGTTTATCTGAGAATATTTATTTTTTCACCCAAGCCTTATCAACATAGCATATGATAATTAAAAGTACCAGACTAGTGGAACTAATCTTCTTGGATGTTTAACAGGCATAGTTTGAGGCCTATATTAAATGTGGTCAGAGGGAGTTAAAGAACATTTTTGCCCCTTGCCCTCCAAGGTCAACTAAGTTCCAGGGGACTATGGAACATCTCTCGAAATGTCCTGTAACTCTGGTGAGTCACCTGTCCTCTTGTTCAGGGAGGCCATGGAGACCTCACCAGATGGACTTGAACCAGTGTCCAGTCTACAAAAAGGAGGAAAAACTCAGAGGAAACAGCTCATTCATGCGTCCAAGTGAAGCCAGACATGGTCGAGCAGGACCTTTGACTTATCTTCACATAGATGGAACTGGCAAAAGAAAGGAGCCAGGAGCTCCTCCCAATCCCATGTGACCCCTGAGGAACAGATCCTCAAGTGACCTTAAGTGTAAAAATAAATTGACTTGTTTGGGCCAACTATATGGTCTTTTAAAAAAATTTTTTTATTTTTATGTGTATGTGTTTATTGCCTGCATGTAGGTAAGTGCACCCATGTCATGCAATGCCCATGGAGGACAGAAGAGGCTGTCAGATACCCTGGAACTGGAGGTACAAACAGTTGTTAGCTGCCATGTGGGTGCTGGGATTCAAACCCGGGTGTTCTACAAGAACAGCCAGTGTTCTTAACTGCTGAGCCATCTCTCCAGCCCCCCAACTGTATGGTTTTAAACACTCAAAAGGAAAGTAGAACCACAGAGTAAAGTCATCAGTATATATCTTTAAGAGTTCAAGGGATTACATTTCCCAGACATTAGGCTTAAGTCTATATAAAGTTATTTAGACAATTATTTCTCATTGATAGTTTTGTTCCTAACCAGAAAGTGCTGCTTAGATGTAAGACTTCAAATCTTGGTCTGCAATACTGTAGTGCCCACCTGCAGCTAAGGGAGCAACCAATTATTGTTCTAAAATAATGGATAAATTTGTTTTCTCCCTCTATCTAGAAGCCTTTAAGAGGGAACTGACACTGATTCTAACCACTCTGACACCTATCAAAATACCTGAAAGCAAATCCTGAATCCATCACTGTAGAATCTAATCTTGGATGCCAAACGAAAAATGAGGAGGAACCCAATAAAGGAATGCATTTGGAAGCCTTTGTGAAGAAATTCTAATGGACCCTCATATGAACATTTGAAAATTACCCTGTTCTGACTTTTTTCTAGTTCCCTGTCTAGAATTTGTAATGCTAATTACTCTTGCCTTTACTTCTCCTTCACATCTCCCATTCACCAGTCAAGGACTTTCTTTTCCCCTTAGAGATAAGAGATATGCAATTTTGGAGTCTTTTAGATAGACCCACAGAAGGGGTAATCCAATTGCCTCACCCTGCATCCCTATTCAGCATGGAAGAAGCCAGAGCAGTCTACGTCTGGATTCCCTATTAGCAATTTGGGTAACCTCTTCAGAGGAGGATGTGATAAGAATAGGAGGTAGGAATTGCGTAAGCAGTTAGGGTAAAAAATCCCAAAGAAAAGTAGCCAGTTTCTTGGCTAAAAGTCAAAATGTCCTTGGGCCTCTTAGCAACACACTCCCTTCCAAAGGCTGAAAATGTTGAAAGTATTTGGAAGCTTCTATCTAATCCTTAAAAGGTTTTAGGGTTACCTCTTCAGAAGAGGGAATGTTAGAGTAGCCAAAAGCCCAAACAAATCAAAGAAGGTGAAAAAGTACATGAAGTTATCAGAAAAAAAATGATGGGGAGATATGGGAGGAGATGGAGGGGAGTGAGTGGGCATGGATTTGATCAAACACCTTATATGCATGTATGAAATTCTCAATAAACTATTTATCTTTTAAAAAATCAGAGCACATGTAAATGACTTGACAGTACAACTCAAGACTGGAAAGACAAGAACAAACCAACCCCAAGCCTAGTAGATGAGAAGAAATAACAAAACTCAGAGAAATTAATGAAATAGAAAACAAAGAAAACACAAAAAAATCAGTGAATCTAAGAGCTGGTTCGTTGAAAGGTTAAACAAGATACAGTGTGATGGCTAATCCTGAGTATCAACTTGACTGGATGTGGGATTAACTGAAATGAGAGAGATCTTCTTGATTGGATCATCTGAAGCTGGAAGACACACCCTAAATGTTGGTGTTACCTTCTGATGGCAGCCTGTATAAAAGGCCATGACAGAGGAGAACGCCAGGCTTCTTGCTGCTTGCCTTCTCTCTCGCTGGTGAGTTCATCTTGCTGCTGGAGACTGAAGACTAGCTGATCTTTTAGAATTCGTCAGACCTTCAGCACCAGATTGGGACTATTGAGACATCCAGCCTTGTGGACTGAGCAACTATGGATTCTCAGCCTCTCCAGTGTGGTGCAGCCATTGTTGGACTACGCGGACTCTATCCTGTGAGCTAAACTGATAATTCTCTATACATATATATTCATTTTACCGGTTCTGTTTCTTTGGAGAACCCTGACTAATACACACAATTAACCAAAAGAAAGAAAGAGCAAATCCAATCAACAAAATCAGAGACAAAAGGGGAAACATCACAATAGACACCAAAAAAAACTGAAAGGGAATATTTTATACTCCATTAAATTTGAAAACCTAATAGAAATGGATGAATTTCTAAAATCATTGCCACCACAAAAGCCAAGAGGAGATCAACAGCCTAAACTTACCCATAACAAATAAGGAAATTGAAACAGTAATACAAAACCTCCCATCTAACAAAAGCCCAGGCCCATATGGATTCACAGCAGAATTCCACAAGACAGTCAAAGAAAATCTACAACCAATACTGCTTAAACTATTCAAAAAGATAGAAACAGAGAACTCCCAAACTCCTTCTATGAAGCCAGTATCACTCTAATACCAAAACCAGGTAAAGACAGAACAACAACAACAGAAGAAAGCTATAGACCCATATCCTTTATGAACATAGATGCAAAAATACTCAAAAAATACCGGCAAATCACATACAGACACACATCAAAAAGATCATCCACCATGATCATGGTGGCTTTATTCCAGAGATGAAGGGATGGTTCAACATACATAAGTCAATAAATGTAATGAAACATATAAATGGACTTAAAGACATAAACCCCATGGCCATCTCAATAGGTGGAAGTAAAGGCCTTTGACAAAACCCAACATGCATTCATATTAAAAGTCCTAGAAGGAATTGGTCTGGAGGGACCATACCTCAATATAATTAAAGTTATATACAACAAATTCATAGCCATGATCATCCTAAATGGAGAAAAACTGGAAGCATCTCCATTAAAATCAGGAACCAGACAGGGCTGTCCACTATCTCCACTCCTTTTCAATATAGTGCTTGAAACTCTTGCAAGAGCAATAAGTCAAGAGAAGGAAATTAAAGGAGTAATGATTGGAAAAGAAGAGGTCAAATTATCCCTATTTGCAGATAATATGAAATTATACATAAGAGATCTCAAAAATTCCACCAGAAAACTGTTAGTATTATTACTTTCAGTAAAATGGCAGGGTACAAAATCAACTTACAAAAATCAGTGGCCTCTCTATATACCAATAATAAGCAATCAGTAAAAGCTCTCAAGATAGTAGGGAACAGATGTTACCTGAGGGAGAGGGAGGAGGGAAGCCGGATAGGAGAAAAGAGTGGAGAGGAGTGAATCTCGGGGGCAGGAAACCTAGAGGGAGAAGTGATGTCCTACAAACCCTATGAGAAATGCACATAGAGTGTCTGAACATTTCTTCTTTCTTTGCTAGAAGAAAACATAGGCAGCACCCTCCAATATAAAGGCATAGGAAAGGACTTTCTAAATCAGACACCAGCTACTCAGGAGCTATGGTCAACAATCACTGGGACTTCATTAAATTACAAAGTTCTGTACAGTAAAAGAAAAAGGTAAGGAAAGGAAGAAGAAACCCAATGAGTGGGATGAAATCTTCACCAGCTACACATCTGACAGAGGATTAATATCCAGACTATACAAAGAACTCAAAAGAGAAAGAAATAAGAAAATAAACAACCCAATAAAAAGATGGGTGATAGACATTAAGAGAGTTCTCAGAAGAAGAAATAAAAATGGCTAAGAAGCACCTTTAAAATTGCTCAACATTTGCCGGAGTGGTGGCACACACCTTTAATCCCAGTACTCAGGAGGGAGAGGCAGGTGGATCTCCATGAGTTCGAGGACAGCCTGGTTTCCATGGTGAATCCAGGACAGCTGGGGGGGGGCTACAGGGAGACCCTGTCTCAAAAAGACAAAAAAAAATTGCTCAACATTCTTAGTAATTAGAGAAATGCAGATGAGAACCACTTTAAGATTCCATCTACCCCAGTCAGATTGGCAAAGATCAAGGGAACAAAAGACTGCAAAATGGAAACTTGCCACCACTATGGAAATCAGTGTGGCGAACCCTTAAAAAACTAAAAATGAACCTACTATATGACCCAGTGATAGTACTCCTTGGCATATACCCAAAGGACTCATTATACTGTAGAGATAACCTGTACATCCATGTTTGCTGCTGCTCTCTTCACAATAGCTAAGAAATGGAAACAACCTAAATGTCCCTTGATAGACAAATGATTAATGAAAATGTGGTACATCTACTCAATAGAGTTCTACTCAGCAGTAAGAAAAGATGAAATTATCAAATTTGCCGGTGAATGGATGGAGCTAGAGAGTGTTGTACTAAGTGAAGTAACACAAACGCAGAAAAGCACGTGACATATGCTCTCCCTCATTTGTGGATTGCAGCGCCAATCCCTTATATGTGAGCATGTAAATTCTGATGTAACACCAGGTGCCAGGGAAAGGCAATGGATACATAGAGGTAAAAAGGACAAGAAACAACCTGAAAGGGAGATAGTAGGAACAGATGTTACCTGAGGGAGGTGGAAAAAGCGGGAGTAATTGGCAGGGAGGAGAGGAGGGAGGATCATGCAAGGGACCATGGTGTGGGGGAGGGAGGGAAGTCAGGAGAGGAAAGATAGCAAGAATCAGGAGGTATTGCAGGGAGGGTGCAGATAATGGGGGCACTGTGACTAGAGAGAGGGAGGAGGGAAGCCGGATAGGAGAAAAAAGAGTGGAGATGAGTGAATCTCAGAGGCTAGGAAACCTAGAAGGAGAAGTGATGTCCTAAAAACCCTATGAGAAATGCACATAGAGTGTCTGAACATTAATGCATATGTATACCTGACAGCTGCCTGGTAGGGAATGCAGTGCCAGATAGAAGAGACCTCCCTTAGAGTGGCATGCATGCCATACAGCATTCAACAAAGAAGCTTCTTTTTGCAATAGATGGAGGCTACTGCAGATTTTCATGTCTGGTCAGGCACAGAGAACATATGCTTGGGAGATGCCCAGTACTTGGTGACACATCTGCAGTCAAATCTCTAAAACTAAGTCTCATGAACCATAGTGGAATAAGGGGTATAGCGAAGTCTAATGCACCCCTCAACTCTCACTGGTGAGGCTTCATGTACATCAGAGTGTGATACACACAGAAGGCCACAACTGGCCAAGTTTGGGAGAATAAGAGGATGGGGCTCCATATGGAACTTCATCTACCCACAGCTCAGGGACCATTGTGAAAGAGGAGGAGGAAAGATTGTAAGAGCCAGAGCTAGATCATGATCACAGGGAGGTGGAGGCCTCTAGGCCACTGGAGGCTTGCTCATGTGAGCCTGTGGCAATGGTGGCATCAAGCATGGGACCCATGTCAGCTCAAGTAAACAAGGGCTCAAAGAGGAGGTGAGAAATAGGTGGCCGGCCAGCACTAGATTGAGAACTATTTGAGACTGAGTGCTGCTGGATGAGGGAGAGTATGACTTACATACTACTGGATGGATTGACTAGACTCTACTGGACGCATTTACACTGAAGGACATTTGGGTACAAACTCCTGAATGAATAGGACTCAGCATGTATGGCAGAGTGCATAGGGTTCTGTGTGGGGATAGGCAGAGAGGGTCTGGATTTGAGTCTGGGAAATGTATGAAATTTAAAAAGCTCAATAAAAAAGTGAACAAAAATTAAAAAAATAAAGAATAAGAGACTGTAGAGTGTGTATCCTGGGCTGGGACTCCTATATTGAACTTTACCCACCCACAGCTCAGGGACCACTGTGGAAGAGGGGCAGAAAGATTGTAAGAGCCAGGGCTGGTTCATGAACACAGGGAAGCAGAGGCTTTCAGACCACTGGAAGCCTGCACATGTGAACTTGTGGCAAAGGCGTCATTGGGCACG
>NW_008334892.1:181951-199451 GCF_000622305.1 Nannospalax galili | reverse complement strand
TAGCCCCAAATACTGAGAGTCCCCTTATCTTGGCCAGTGTACTGGGTGTACAACGTGCTTAGGAGTAACATTTCTTCTTACCAAAGACAGGATGGACAAGGTACAAATGACTGTACAATCCCTTTCCCTCCTTCAAAGCAAAGCTTTTATATTCTTCAGACTCTGACTTAAAAAAACAGTCTAACACAACTCAGTTTAAACAAGAGAGAGAAATGTATGTGGTTTCAGTTGCTGTGAAGAATCCTGGGAAAACACATGATTCCAAAATTCTACAAACACTTCTGAGGCTAGAATGTGGGAACTGCTAATTTCAGGCTCTGTTATGCCTGTGTCTACTTCCTTTGATGTTGAGCTCATTCTGTCTCCCTGTACACAGGCTTTGTATGCTTGGGAAGTGCATGGTCACAGGAAAGACAGTGGGCCCTGCTAAAGTCACTTGACGTTATGGAACTGCATTCTGGAACCATGCATGCTCCAGTTGACAGGACCTGGATGGTTTGTCTACTCCTATGGCTTGAAAGAGGCAAGACCAGTGTATTATTTAGCTTTCTATTGCTGTGATAAAACATTCTGACCAAAACCAACTTGAGGAGGAAAGGTTTTATTTAGCTTGCAATCCTAATCACAGTGCCTCCTTGAGGGATGGCCAGGGCAGGAACCTGGGGCAGGAACTAAAACACAGACCATGGCAGAATGCTGTTTCGTGCCTTGCTGCTCTGGTCTGCTCACCTAGTAAGTGAAACAAAATGAAACTTTAAAAGGCCTACATTTACAAGGAAATTCTATAAGAATACAGTTACTTACAAGAATATAACTTTCCCTTATCAATGCAAGGGATGAAAGCACAGCTGCCTAGTGTAAAGGAGCACTGCCAGGAGACTCCTGTTGTGTCAGCGCAGATTCCCAAGAGCCACTAATGATTAGATTTCACCCTCCCAACACATACACACCTTTCTGAGGAATTCTTCCCTCACCGGTTACATGCAGTCATAGTGGAGCTGTCAGTCAGAAGGCCTGTCCCTCCTAGAAGAGTGGCAGACAGAAGAGGGCAGATGGGCAGATTTTCCCCTGGGGGCTCCACAAGCCTTGACTATTGCAGAAGCCTAGATTTTGGGAACTGAGCTGGTTCCTGTCCACCCAAAGCTCTGCTATTTCCCTTGTGCTTCAGCTAAGTATCCACATATATTAGCTAAAAATCAGGGTTTTTTGCAACCAGAGAACCCTAATAACTATGATGCTCTTTCTCAGACAGAAGATCATTTTGTTCTTTAGATTTTAGCTCAATCATTATTTATCGATTTCTTCTGAGTGCCAATATCTGTCCTGTGCACTCCCATGCAAGTTAAGAGAGACTCTGTGAGTGCAGCAGAGCCAACGATTCCCTCTACCACACATCATACCTCCCTGGAATAACCTCGGGGTGCCTGACTGAGGGCCTGGCAACAAGGGGCTTGGGAAGAGCTCCTGGCTCCTTTCTTTTACCAGTTCTGCCTATGTGAAGATAAGTCAAAGGTCTTACTTGACCATGGCTGGCTTCGCTTGGAAGCATGGAGGAAATGATTCCTTGGTGTTGACCCTCCTCTTTGTGGACTGTGTCTACTTCCTTTGATGTTGAGCTCATTCTGTCTCCCTGTACACAGGCTTTGTATGCTTGGGAAGTGCATGGTCACAGGAAAGACAGTGGGCCCTGCTAAAGTCACTTGACGTTATGGAACTGCATTCTGGAACCATGCATGCTCCAGTTGACAGGACCTGGATGGTTTGTCTACTCCTATGGCTTGAAAGAGGCAAGACCAGTGTATTATTTAGCTTTCTATTGCTGTGATAAAACATTCTGACCAAAACCAACTTGAGGAGGAAAGGTTTTATTTAGCTTGCAATCCTAATCACAGTGCCTCCTTGAGGGATGGCCAGGGCAGGAACCTGGGGCAGGAACTAAAACACAGACCATGGCAGAATGCTGTTTCGTGCCTTGCTGCTCTGGTCTGCTCACCTAGTAAGTGAAACAAAATGAAACTTTAAAAGGCCTACATTTACAAGGAAATTCTATAAGAATACAGTTACTTACAAGAATATAACTTTCCCTTATCAATGCAAGGGATGAAAGCACAGCTGCCTAGTGTAAAGGAGCACTGCCAGGAGACTCCTGTTGTGTCAGCGCAGATTCCCAAGAGCCACTAATGATTAGATTTCACCCTCCCAAAACATACACACCTTTCTGAGGAATTCTTCCCTCACCGGTTACATGCAGTCATAGTGGAGCTGTCAGTCAGAAGGCCTGTCCCTCCTAGAAGAGTGGCAGACAGAAGAGGGCAGATGGGCAGATTTTCCCCTGGGGGCTCCACAAGCCTTGACTATTGCAGAAGCCTAGATTTTGGGAACTGAGCTGGTTCCTGTCCACCCAAAGCTCTGCTATTTCCCTTGTGCTTCAGCTAAGTATCCACATATATTAGCTAAAAATCAGGGTTTTTTGCAACCAGAGAACCCTAATAACTATGATGCTCTTTCTCAGACAGAAGATCATTTTGTTCTTTAGATTTTAGCTCAATCATTATTTGTCGATTTCTTCTGAGTGCCAATATCTGTCCTGTGCACTCCCATGCAAGTTAAGAGAGACTCTGTGAGTGCAGCAGAGCCAACGATTCCCTCTACCACACATCATACCTCCCTGGAATAACCTCGGGGTGCCTGACTGAGGGCCTGGCAACAAGGAGGCCAGTGTTTGACTGGAGTCTGTTTCAGCTGTTCATTGGTCGTGGCACCCAAACTGTGGCTGCCTGGCACTGCCTCCCTACCTGGCAGGACTGCCTCTGTCCCTTATTCACTCTCTGGCCCACAGCCTCGGACTTGTGCTTTACGTTGCTGTTCTTATTAACCGATTTTGAAGTCTTCAACTGTGACTTGAATTTTCATTCTGTCATTCATTCCACAAATATTTGGAGCTTGTTTTGTTTTGATGTACTAAGGATTGAACCCACAGCTTTGTGCACGCTGTGCAAGCACTCCACCATCCAACGGTATCCTGAGCCCTCTTTTAACTTTTTATTTTTAGTTACAGTCTTACTAAGTCACCCAGATTGTCCTGAACTCACATAGCTAAGGCAGGCCTTGAATCTGTAATCATCCTGCCTCAGCCTCCCAAGTAGCTGAGATTAGAGATTACAGTCCTGAACCCCTAAACCCAACCCATTCCACAGACATTTATTCCACATCACCAACTGCCAGCATTAAAGGTCCCATACTGTACAAGGTGGACCTGATCCCTGTCTGCATGTACTCAGATGTTGTATCAGTCTGATTTTATTACTGTAAAAAAATTGTGGGGCTGGAGAGATGACTCAGTGGTTAAGAACACTTGCTGTTCTTTCAGAAGACCCAGATTCAGTTCCAAGCACCCACATGGCAGCTAACAACCATCTAAAACTTCAGGTCCAGGGGATCTGATACCCTTCCTGGCCCCTGAGGTCATTGCACGCACATGGGTGCGCTTACATACATGCAGGCAAAATACTCATACACATAAAAAATGAAAATATAAATAAAATATTTTTAAATGCCTGAGATAGGCTAATTTTTTTGACAATCATGTATTTTAAAGACACTGTCTTCTCAACAAAATAAAAAATGCCTCAAACGGTCAGTATACCGTCCTGCAGAGCACAAAGCGACATGAACAAGTCTTTGTCACACACCAGTGCAGTAATTTGGGGACTTAGCTAAGGACTAAGCCTCAAGTCCATTGCACTGAGATCTTCTGCAAGACTTCTCCAGGCCCGCTTCAGGGCAATATAAGAAATAGAAAATTGCCCCACTGTCTCCTACTCCTCAGGCCCAAAAGAGAAGTCCAAGAGGCTCCAAAAATCATGAGAAAAAGGGATAAGACTTCCATCCCTGCCACACCACACATTTCCTAGGAAGCCCATTAATTCTTACTTTAGGACTCATGGTTTCAAGACACAGACTCCTGAATTGAATCAGCTCAAGAAAAGGGAGATTATTGAGAAGATCCTGGGCTTCCAATTATGGCTTCAGGGGCAACTAGAATGAAAGACTCCATATGGAAGGCTCTGCCCACCCTCTCAGCCCCCCGTATCTGTCTTCCTGCTGTAGCATGACTTCCCTCAGCTGGGATAAAGAGAGATCCCAGTGCACCAGAGGAATACCATCTGCCACCTTAGATCCCGCCTGACAAGTCCGAGACAGGGACTTTGGTCAAACTGAGTTGATAACCCATTCTTGGCTCAATGAACTTTAGTAAGAAGGATAAGGTATGTCATGTGACAAAGGCAGAGACACTGCAGCTTTCCTGAGCTCATTCTGAGAAAAGGAGAGTCACTGGATGCCAGGAAGTAACTCCAGTGGGTTCTGCTCTGCTTCTCTGGGCCTGGAATTCCTTGTCAGGGAATTAAGGTGATATTGGAGCAGCTGTGGCTTAGTGAGATGTTACACATCTGAAGACTGGTGGCTAGGAAGTATTCCCTAAATAGTAACATATTGCTTTATTATTGTTGGAGTTCCTATTATCAGTAGAGGGATTTTCCATATGGCTGAGGTACTCACTGAGGAGGGCTACCCAAGACCTGGTTTCCACAACTCCACCAAGCTCTCAACCTACCTATGGGCACGTCCAAAACAGATGGGGAGAGTGACCCAAGAAGACGCTCTCAGAGCATCTCCCTTCCTGGTTGTCCTTAGCTCTACAGGTTCCATTTCCCTCAGATGGAAAAATTATCCTCCTCTACAATTATAAGGAACAAGCAAGAACATCTGAAGGGAAGAAAAGCTGGGAAATCTTGGTAGTTGTTCATTCCTGCTGGTGTGAATTATCATCACCAGAAGCCAGTGTGGGATTAATCTGTTTGCTCATGCTTCTCTAAACCATTAAAGTGAGGCAAGCATGCATGCTTAATTTGCTAATGCCAATGACTGAATTATGCAAAACTAGATCTTAATGAATTTCTCTCACTCTGGTTGTTGGCACTGATTAGTTTTGTGTAGGCTCCGTTTTGGAAAGAGAACTGGGCATTCACTCTCCATTTTCTGGACCCAGGAGCCATGTAGTCACATATACAGGACAAGGGCCACCTAAGATGTGAATCACCAGCTCTGAGGGGCATCAAGTTTATTTAGTAATTCAAGGTAGGTTCTATTCTGATTTGTTTTAGTTTAGTTTTGTTTTTTGTCTTAGTAAAATTAAATCTCTTAGGGGCTGGAGAGATGGCTCAGTGATTCAGAACACTGGCTGTTCTTGAAGAAGACCTGGGTTTGAATCCCAGAACCCACATGGCAGCTAACAACTGTCTGTAACTCCAGTCCTAGGGGATCTGACAGCTTCTTCTGTCCTCTGCGGGCATTGCACTACACAGGTGCACTTACCTACATGCAGGCAATACACATAAACACATAAAAATAATAAATAAAATATTTTTAAAAAATAAAATAAGAATCATTTGGGCTGGCATGGTAGTACACCCTTGTAATACCAGCACTCAGGAGGCAGAGGCCAAAGGATTGCTGCAAATTCAAGATGAACCTGTTCTACATATGAAGTTTCAGGAAAGTGTGGGCTACACATTAACACTCAATCTCTAAAAAAGAAAAAAAGAAAAGAAAAAAAAAAAGAATCAACGTTCAACCCTACATAGAGTCAAGTCAGGCTCTCAGATATCTCCTGAGCCATCCTCAAAAGTACTGAAGATGAGAAACTAGTGGCCTAGAACAAGATGTTCCAAACTTATACAAGTTGGTGACAGATCTGGGCCTGGAACACCTCTCCTAAACAATCCCCGCCTCCACCAAGGCCCAACAGTTGCTTATGGCACCTCACAAGGCTTAAAGGCCTAGGAGAGGAAAGGTGTTTCTATTTATATCTGACCTCCCCTACCTTATAGTAGGGACTTTCATTTGAAACTATGACCATTCATGGCTTCTTTGGACTCAGCTGGACCCTAGAGAGGAAGTTACTATGGCGACAGAAGCCCATTCTTCATCCAAGAGGAATTGGATGAAGCTGATTACTTTCCCTGAAGTCTCACAAAAACATCCTTTCAATCACTTGGAAGTATAAATCTGGGAAGTGGAGTGACTCTGTACCTTGGCAAGACCCTTGCTCTTCTGAGAGTCAGTTTATCTACAAAATGAAACTTTATATGAACTCTAAGTTCCTTCCTGCTCTGACACACTGAATATGTTTTTTAATTGATCTAGTAATGCTAGCCTATACTAGAGTTTGGGATTAAAGTTAGTGCCCACTTCCTGTTTTTCCATGCCCCCAACCCCAGACCCTTAGGGTTAGATGCCTGGGAATTTGCCCTTCCCCTGGAAAGAACCAACTCCCTGGGAAGTCTCTAGGGAAACAGTGACTCTAAAGTTAAGGTTCACATCTAAGTTCTGCCATTTTACTGACTGTGATCCTGAGGAATTCATTTTACCTTCCTGAATATCAGTTTCTTCACCTGCAAAATAGGGATTACGCCCATTACATTTTGCCAAAATGAAGTAGATCATGCACTAAGTAAAATGGATGCAGCACCTAACACACAATGGTGACATTCACTACCATCCCCACCCCCTAACCGAAGCCAAAAGGTCTAGAGACACCAGTGAACACAGTCAGCTCCTGGAGGGCCTGGGAAGGGACAGGCACATTCAGTTCAATAAAAAAAGTCTGACACCTTTTCCCAAGGCACTCTGCTTGGAGCTGAGACCCTCACAGACGAATGGGCAGGAATGGAGAACCCAGCAACTGGGGATGGGCACAGATTTTAAGCACTATGAATAGTTGCTTTGGGAGGCCTTCCTGACCTGTATTTTCCTCTCATATATGTTGGCAGGGCAAGTCGGGGTCTCAGAAACATCCTCATTACATAGTTACCAAAAAAAAGATTCAGAGATGGGAAGTGACTTGTCCAAGTTCACACAGAGATCCTGACCTTAAACACACTCTAGTTGTAGCCTAAAGAAGGCTGTCATGGGCTGGGGAAGTGGCTGGGCTGGGCAAGTAGTCTGTGGGTAAAGCGCTTGCCTAGCGTGTACTAAGCCCTGGATTTGCTCCCTCGCAGAATGTAAGCCCAGTTTATGGCACATATCAGCATTCTGGAGGTAGTGACTGAAAGATCATAAGCTCAAGGTCATAGGGCTGGAGAGATGGTTCCACGGTTTAAGAGCTTTTACTGTTCTTGCACAGGACCTGGGTGGGTTTGGTTCCCAGCACCCACATGGTGGCTTCAGGGCCCTTTTCTGGTCTTCCCAGTACACATCCATACATACATGCAGACAAAATACTTGCACCCATAAAATAAATCATTTTTTAAAAAGAAGTTCAAGGTCAGGCTTTGCTATATAGTGCGTATGAGGCTAGCCTGGAATACCTGAGACCCTAGTCAAAAAAGAAAAAACAAAACGGCTGTTAGTCTTGGGGGCTGAGCGTTCTCAAGAAGGAATGGCAACTCTGGGTTCACCCTCTCCAACCTGTCCATGGTACAAACGGGCTGATCAGGAGACTCAAACCCAGCTGCCAGGAATCCTAGGGGCCTCAGAAGCCTAGGTCCTTGCCGGCCCCGTTCCCTGTGATCATGCCTGTTCCCCCACTCACCTCTGGTCCACCCTGTGCTTCCCAGACCTAGGCCTTCCCTAGTGCACCTAGCTTGTGTCTCAGGACATCCCCCTGCTTACCCTAGTTGTGTCTCAGTCCTCAATCCCCTTTCACCCCGGCTGCTTTCCTGGGGACCCCCTTGTACTTGCCCATAGCTACCCCCATGCCTCCACACAGAACTATGCACCCATGTCCTTGCTCCCTCACCCCTCCACACTTGTGCCTCCCATGCCCCCTAGGAGACCTCCAACTCCTCACGTGCTCTCTGTTCCTGTCTTTAGACTCCACTCAACCCCAGACAGAAGGCCTTCAGTTATCCGGTACTATGTGTGCAGCCAGCCCCGGTGACCCCCGAGCGCTCAGCAGCAGCACAGACACCACTACCCCCGTGCCTTCGGTGCCCGCACCTACCTTTGATGCTGATGCCCAGCCCACCGGCATCGGCCTTGCGCACCGTCACGTGGCGCCACTGGAGCGGCAGCGCCGGGTTTAGTCGTACCGTTGAACTGCACGGGCTCCGGCTCCAGGCCGGGCTCGCCGTCGGCGGGGATCACGGTCAGCACGTCCTAGGCCAGGCTGAGCAGCACTCGCTGCCACCGCTCGCCGCAATTGTGATTTGATTTCTCAACTGTTAATTTCTCAAAGAAGCTTGAGCAAATGGTACAACTTCTTTTTCTCTTAAATTATGGATAATACAGCTAGGCTTAAAATGGTAATTCTCAGCCCTGGTTGTACATTAGAATGAGTTCAGAAACTGTAGAAATTATGGGTGTTTGAGTTCATTCCCACAGTTTCCGGCTTAGATGAGTTCTGGGCAATAAAAAGCCAAGTAATGGAAGCAAGGAAGACAACGTGCATTAAAACATCTTCATGCAGGCAGGGTTCAGCTACCAGTCTACGTAATTCAGCCTGTCAACTATACAAATGTTAAACCATTTCTACCACATAATTTTGTCTTCTGAGTAGATTTTCTGCTCTTAAACATCAAAAGTTTAATGCTTCAGACCGGGGAGATGGCTCAGCAGTTAAGAACAATGGCTGCTCTTGCAGACAACCTGGGTTCAAATCCCAGCACTCACATGGCAGCTAACAACTGTCTGTAACTCCAGTTCCAGGGGCCCTGACAGCCTCTTCTGTCTTCTGCGGGCATTGCACTACACGGGTGCACTTACCTACATGCAGGCAATACACATAAACACATAAAAATAATAAATAAAATATTTTTAAAAATTAAATCTCTTGTTTCAGAAGAAAATTAAATGAAAGCCTACAAATAATTTGAAGTTCCTCTTCCTCCTTCTCTTCTTCCTCTCTCTCTCTCTCTCTCTCTCTCTCTCGCCTGCCCGCTCACTCTTCTATTTCTGGTGGCTACTTATAGACTGAGTCCCTCCTTGTGGGTGGGGGATATTGCCCTCCTCACCCAGCCACTACTCCTTCATAGGCCTCCTTGAGAGTGATGGCCATTGGGGGAGCTCGAGCTCCATTTTGGGCACCAGGCAGCCCACATGCCTCCTTGGCTCCCCACATGTTTTCATGGGTGTTCTTCTGAGGGCAGCTTCTCCCTCCATCCCCTCTGGACTGAGAACTCCTTCAGCAGAGGGGACAGGACCAGCCACAGGGCAAGCCTCATTCACACACATATACCTTAGCTGGAGTACTTGAGTGACAAACTGAGAAATCTGCTCTGGCTTACTGAAACCAAAGAAGGAAATCTACCAGAAGGATCCAGCCAGCTCACCAATAAAGGGAAATTTCCCAACCCTGGGGAGAGCAAAAGCCAGGGCAACCTAGGGACCCAAAGGACAGGAACTATACTTTTAGGGCATAAATCCTCTCCAGGTGTTTCTAGGCTAGGTTTCTTAAATCCCACTATATTCTGCACAACCTTGGACAGGCTTTTAACTTCTCTATGGTTAATGGACCTGTATAATGGGGATCACAAAGCCAGCCTTCCTTCCCTATCCAGTTGTGAGTGTAATTTACATCGTTCATCAATGGAGTGCCTGGGACTGGTCACACTTGGGAGTATCTCATGCCTTACAGGGGTACTAGAAAATTTGGACCTCCCCCTGCCCCACCCCGACCGTCTCTCAACAGTCTTGCTGTGCATCACTGGCTAGTCTCAAATTCACAATAATCCTGTCTCAACCTACAAAGCACTGGGATTTCAGTCATGAGCCACCATAACCAGTTTCAGCCTCTCTCCCTGACCTCCCCCAGTGAGCATTCAGGCTGCCTCTTACAGTCTGACCTTTAACTGCCAAGTCCCACTGCCTTCTTGTGTTTCTGAGAACAGAGTCTAGCAAGAAGGCATGCACAATGCAAACCTCCACCAGAAGATCTCTAACCTCACAGGAGCAGAACATCTTCCACTGGGCAGTGTGCATGCCTGCTCTTTGCTTCAGGAGGAAAAACCATCATCACTTAGAAGGCTTTTTTTCATTTTTATTTTTGTTTTGCAACTATAGCCCAGACTGGCCTGAAACTCACAGTAGTCCTCCTGCTTTAGACTCCCAAGTGCTGGAATCACAAGAGTGCGACACCAAGATGGGTATTATGCAGACAGCAACCTAGACCACTCCATGTCAAGCTACACATATAACCCTCTCCAAAGAAAGCAACCTGTCACTGCCCTAATAACTTCCTAACAACCTCCATTCTGTGCTTAGTTTGTAGTCAAACACATCACAGAACATTTCCTGGAACCAGAGGCAGTAAGCCTCTCTAGCCTGACTGGTTTGGAGTACATGTGTAGTAAAGCAAACTGTTTGGCTCTAGTTAACTTTTAAACTTTTAGGTAGGGGACTGGGGTCAGCAGTTAATGGTGCATACTACTCTTGCAAAGGATCCAAGTTTTCAGCACCCACATTCGGCAGGTCACAACCATCTGTAACTCCAACTCCAGAAGGATCTGTCCCCTCTGGCCTTCTCAGGCACGCACAAATTCACACATACACACACACACATACACATAACTAAAAATAATAAAAATAAATCTTTAAACTTTTAGGGGAAATTTCATATTTACTATCCTATGATTGGACATGCATATACTTAAAATCTGATGCATCATGGGAAAGGACGTACACAGTAAACAAACCCATAACCCAAGCCTGTCAGTCAAAACAAGGAAACATGCATGCCTCACTCCTTAGCAACCAACTCCTTCTATTGAATCCATGAAAGTCCTGAATGGTAGGCTGGGCTCTTGAGGGACTCTTGCTCAGGCCTACTCCTCCTTGGCAGTGTATCCACGCTGTACTTTCACTTGCCTTTGAATGAGCCCCTTCTGCCTTGCTATTTATGTGGGCTTCTTCAGTTCTTTGAACAAGAGTCCAAGAACCTAGAAATACAGGTCTAGATGGTGACCACAGGTAACAACACTCATACTACTTTGCTCCTAGAGCTCTGCTATACAAACACCTCAGAAAGATCATGTGAGCCAAAGGCAGCCAGTAGAAAGCTCTGTAGAAAAGCAAGAGACCCAGGAGGGGGTATATCCCAATAGCTATTTTGGTCTGGCTACTTCCAGCACCTGCCACCTCATGACCAGGAAAGATTCTGGAAGGTTTGGGAAAGTGACCATGCCATCTGAAGGCGGCCTGTGTGTAGTTGTGAAGCCAGTCCATGCCTGGCCTTAACCTTGTTGAGACAGTTCTGAGGTACAAGCAGCTAGCCTAATCTGGGAGGACATGCCCAGGTGCCAGCCTAGAGGCCCTGCACATCCAACTTCTCTCCTCTGCCTGCTGCCTGCTCATGTATGCTCTACCTCTCCTTTGCCTTCTCTTTCTCCTTTTATTCTTTTCTCTCTTTAATGATCTATTTGGCTCCCTCTCTCCATTCCTCTCCTCTTCCTCTCTTGATGATTTTTATCTATGAAGCTATGGGAAATCTTTAAAAGACAAATTAGGGCCAGGTACACTAGTACATACCTGTAATTCTAGTACTCAGGTGGTGGAGGCAGGAGGATATTGAGTTTGAGGTTAACCTGGGTTACATAGCAAGATGCTATTTTTTAAAATTAAGTAAATAGAAAACGCAAATGTGAGCAGGACATGAGGCATACCCACAGTCTCCTCATTTGGAGATAACCACTGTGAACATTTTGGAAAATGTGCCCTCTTCAAAAGTTTTTAACTATACATACCCCTATCTAACAACATGCTTATTGTCAAATCAGGATCCCAAAAGAAGCATTCATGGGTTGTAGTAACTCCAGAGAAGGGAGGGTCAACTGAGGGGCCAAAAAGAGGAAGCCTTTTTCCCTGCTGTGCCCTGGAGAATGGGAATGGGAGAGACCCTGGAATTAAGGATAGCTATCCAGAACCTTGGTCTCCCAAGATGAAGGATGAACCTGGATCTCCTTTCCCAGTCCAGATCCCATCAGTGGGTCTAGTTAGGGATAAGACCAGGAGAAAGCTTAGCTGTGCCAGTCCTTAGAATGAGAGCTGGGGCAGGAACCATTTCTGCTCAGCAGGTTTCCTTCTAGGAGGAAACAACTCTGATTGTGGAGTATGGGGGATGTATATGTATGAGTGTGCCCACACATTCACACAGAGGCTCAGATTCACCCACTGGGCAGAGGGTGGAGGACAACCCTACCACATCCCCACAGCCAGCCTCTCTTTGCCTTGTATCTTCACTGATTCCCATTCTCAAATGTGTCTGAACCTTTAACACTCTCACCAAAGTTGAGCTGGGAGGGCTTACTGTCCAGGAAGTTCCTATGGGGTTAGATGAGGACATTTCAGTGGCTTATAAATTTTCACTATTATAAAGAATGCAATTCCAAGGTTTCTAAAGTATCAAGCTTGTTACAGGAAGTTCAGACAAAACCAAGACTATAGATTTGTGTCAGAAATTCTCCCTCAACCTGAAGGGTATTACTTCCCCTCAGAGATAGTCACTGAAAATTAGCTAGCATCTTAAAATTATTTTTATATATAAACAAAACACAAACTCATATTTAGTTTTTCATACATGTAGAAAATTCCTTTTCCTGCTCAAGCCTTCCTTACACCAAGTGAAACATGAGTTCAGGGCTATACAGAAGAGACACATCTTCTGAATCTGCCTAGCCTTCCCACAAGCAGTCTCTGAGGCACGTTTTGCAGACAGAGAACCCTGGTTCACAGCCCAGCACACATTCTCCAACTGTGTGACCTTGACAAAGTTGTACAACCTCCCTGAGTATTTCCTCACACTGTGTAGAAGGCTTTCCAGAGCCCTGTGTACATAGAAGGCCCTAAATGATGACTATTGTCATCAAAAAGTGGACAAGCTGGGCTAGAGATGTTGCTCAGTGTTAGAGCACTTGCCTAGCATGGGAAACCCTGGATTCAGTAACCAAATCACAGGACGAAGCAAAGTAAAACATCCTTCCTAGCCTTGGGATTGGAGCCTTCTCATCCCACTGAAGAACATGGGACTTGTTACTAGCTTTCCGTAGTTTGTTTATTCAGTAAACAAGATTGCTTGTTTGGCAAGAGGCTATGCTAGCCCCCCAACTACTAAATCACTGCATATAGCACCCGGTGTCATTGAACCTTGTTTCCTATTGCTGAAATGAAGAAAAATTAGCCTTATTTCTATATTTGCCCTAGGTCACTGTGGTGGTTTGAATGAGAATGTCCCCCACAGACTCAACTTTGAGCACTTGGCCACTTGGTTGCGCTGTTTAGGGAGATTCATGAAACCTTTAGGAGGTATGGCCTTGCTGGAGGTAGCCTATCACTGGGATGGACTGGAGGTTGCATGTCACTGGGGGTGGGCATTGAATGATCATATCCCTGCCCCACTTCCTCTCTCTCTCTCTCTCTCTCTCTCTCTCTCTCTCTCTCTCTCTCTTCCTTGCCTGTGCTTTTTCTTTCTGTAAGGGTACAACAGGATGGGGGAAGAGATTACTTAAGATTTTCAAAGATAAATAAATAACCTGGACTTAATGGTATAAGGCTTAAGTACTGGGATTACAAAATAAGGACAAAAACAATGCATATCTACCGGGGTGGGCATTGAATGATCATCTCCCCCCCCCTCTCCCTCTCTCTCTCTCTCTCTCTCTCTCTCTCTCTCTCTCTCTCTCTCTCTTCCTTGCCTGTGCTTGAAGATGTGAGCTCTCAGTTTTTCGCTCTGGCTGCCTCCTGTAGGCCTCCCCACCATGATGGACTCTTATCCCTTTGGAACTCTATGCCAAATAATTTCTTCCATCTACAGGTTGACTTGGTAATGGTCTGTTATCACAGCAACAGAAAAGGAACTAATACAGCCACCAAGAGACCAAATTGTAAAATTGCCATAGACATCCTGGAATGTGGACAGCGCATGTTGGACAGTGACCCTACTGGAACAGTTCCTCCAAGAAAGCAGAGAGTGAGGCTCCACGGATGCTTATTGAATTATGAATGAATCATCTAATTTGTAAAAGAAAAGCCCAGGTTTTCTAGAATGTTTAACAAGAGGAGGGAGGGAGGAGAGGGTAAATCACTCCAGAGAGAGCTCTCCTGTCTTCCCTCCTCCCTTCCTTTCTGCCTTCAACCCCTATTGTGTCAAGGAGAGGAAAGTGTGACAGTCATGCTCATGACAGCTCCTCATTTCAGACACACTCCCAAGTGGCAGAGCATCTTCACAGGATCATACCTGGTTTCCCATTTGACTGCTGAAGTAGACAAAATAACCTCCCATTTCACAGATGTGTAAGTGGAGGCTCAAAAAAGGTTATGCAATCTCTCCAAGGTCACATGGTACAATTTGAAACCCATGATGCTACTTTTCCATCATTGTCACCACTCTGCTCTCTTCCTATCTCCCTTCTCCCTGGCCCCTCCCGTCACTTCCCCTTCCTAGCCAGAAATCAATATCCCAAATATTTGTGAGGAAAATACTCTGAGAGTTCCCTCCCTAGGGATGTGCACTCTCTTTTCAACCAGCATCTTTTTTAAAAAGATTTTATTTATTATTTTATGAGTGTATTGCCTGCATGTGTGGAAGTTCACCCATGTCGTGCAATGCCCATGGAGGTCAGAAGCAGGTGTTGGATTCCCTGGAACTGGAGTTACAGATGGTTGTTAGCCACCATGTGAGTGCTGGGAACCTAACCTGGGTCCTGTGCAAGAGTAGTCAGTACTCTTAGCCACTGAGTCATCTCCCCGGCTGCCTCAAGCAACATCTTTTTGTGAATCATGACCCACCTTTCCTCCCTCCTCTCTTTTCCTTTCTATTATTGCCATCTGAGGATGGGGGTCTGACAGTAAATATTTGGAGAACATCTTTGACCTCAAAAAGCATAATCTATACTTTCATGAGTTTCATGAAGATTCTTGCTTGTCAGTGAATTTTTCCTCTGAATTGGTTCCAGTGGAACTTCTGTCTAGAGGTAAACTTGTAATGTTCAGAAAAGGGGGATCATTTCACAAGGCAGCCTGCCCTCTGCCGGCCACAATAGAAAACTATGGTTAACTCACCTATAAAACAGCTTCCACAGCCTGTAGCTGGGCAACACGGCCCACGGGGGCCTTGTCTGAAGTACTCCTCTGCCTTTGCTCTCCTTAGCCACAGGGGCGCTTTCCTGTAAGGTCCCTTCCAAGACTAGGGCATTTGAGAAGAATGTACAGATGAATTTCAGGTAACCCAGAAAACCTGTTTGGTAACTGAGAGAGCCAGAGCATGACTCTACTCCACAAGTGCCACCTAGAGGCAACCAGATTGACTTGATAGCCATCTCCTGAATGATTGTAAGATCTCAGCCCTTTGAAGTGAGAACGTTAGGTAGCAGACAGATCTTAGCAGGCTTAGAGACCATTGAGGTCCCCTCCCTGACAGCATCCTCCTCCAAATTTATTGTAGAGCCTCAAAAATGTGACTGATCAGTTACTGGCAGTCTAAGAACAGATTCACCCCATAGCTGCTGTTGTCCTGCAGAACTGCCAGGGTGAATCTCCAGGGGGCTAGCCATGGAGGTATCTGTGTGCCTCCCAATCACTGGTCATGGAACAAATCAACTCTAGTCAGAGAAGGGCACAAAGATGAAAAGACAGCCACTGTCTTCAGCGGCCCTCTCACCGCCTTCAGTGGGTCTCTCACCGCCTTCAGCGGGTCTCTCACCGCCTTCAGCGGGTCTCTCACTTCCTTCAGCGGGTCTCTCACTTCCTTCAGCGGGTCTCTCACTGCCTTCAGCGGGTCTCTCACTTCCTTCAGCGGGTCTCTCACTTCCTTCAGTGGGTCTCTCACTGCCTTCAGCGGGTCTCTCACTTCCTTCAACGGGTCTCTCACTTCCTTCAGTGGGTCTCTCACTGCCTTCAGCGGGTCTCTCACTTCCTTCAGCGGGTCTCTCACTTCCTTCAGTGGGTCTCTCACTGCCTTCAGTGGGTCTCTCACTTCCTTCAGGGGGTCTCTCACTGCCTTCAGCGGGTCTCTCACTTCCTTCAGCGGGTCACTCACTTCCTTCAGCGGGTCTCTCACTTCCTTCAGCGGGTCTCTCACTGCCTTCAGCGGGTCTCTCACTGCCTTCAGCGGGTCTCTCACTGCCTTCAGCGGGTCTCTCACTGCCTTCAGCGGGTCTCTCACTGCCTTCAGCGGGTCTCTCACTGCCTTCAGCGGGTCTCTCACTGCCTTCAGCGGGTCTCTCACTGCCTTCAGCGGGTCTCTCACTGCCTTCAGCGGGTCTCTCACTGCCTTCAGCGGGTCTCTCACTGCCTTCAGCGGGTCTCTCACTGCCTTCAGCGGGTCTCTCACTGCCTTCAGCGGGTCTCTCACTGCCTTCAGCGGGTCTCTCACTGCCTTCAGCGGGTCTCTCACTGCCTTCAGCGGGTCTCTCACTGCCTTCAGCGGGTCTCTCACTGCCTTCAGCGGGTCTCTCACTGCCTTCAGCGGGTCTCTCACTGCCTTCAGCGGGTCTCTCACTGCCTTCAGCGGGTCTCTCACTGCCTTCAGCGGGTCTCTCACTGCCTTCAGCGGGTCTCTCACTGCCTTCAGCGGGTCTCTCACTGCCTTCAGCGGGTCTCTCACTGCCTTCAGCGGGTCTCTCACTGCCTTCAGCGGGTCTCTCACTGCCTTCAGCGGGTCTCTCACTGCCTTCAGCGGGTCTCTCACTGCCTTCAGCGGGTCTCTCACTGCCTTCAGCGGGTCTCTCACTGCCTTCAGCGGGTCTCTCACTGCCTTCAGCGGGTCTCTCACTGCCTTCAGCGGGTCTCTCACTGCCTTCAGCGGGTCTCTCACTGCCTTCAGCGGGTCTCTCACTGCCTTCAGCGGGTCTCTCACTGCCTTCAGCGGGTCTCTCACTGCCTTCAGCGGGTCTCTCACTGCCTTCAGCGGGTCTCTCACTGCCTTCAGCGGGTCTCTCACTGCCTTCAGCGGGTCTCTCACTGCCTTCAGCGGGTCTCTCACTGCCTTCAGCGGGTCTCTCACTGCCTTCAGCGGGTCTCTCACTGCCTTCAGCGGGTCTCTCACTGCCTTCAGCGGGTCTCTCACTGCCTTCAGCGGGTCTCTCACTGCCTTCAGCGGGTCTCTCACTGCCTTCAGCGGGTCTCTCACTTCCTTCAGCGGGTCTCTCACTGCCTTCAGCGGGTCTCTCACTGCCTTCAGCGGGTCTCTCACTTCCTTCAGTGGGTCTCTCACTTCCTTCAGGGGGTCTCTCACTTCCTTCAGGGGGTCTCTCACTTCCTTTAGTGGGTCTCTCACTGCCTTCAGCGGCCTTCTCACTGCTGACTCCTTCACTCTTTTGGCTGCTTCCTTTTGTGACAATCATCTTGGGGCTTCTCTTCCTCCCTTGTGTTCTTAACCACTTCCAGAAGTTTCTGACCCACACAATCACCACAGTTTCCTGAGTCACCTCCCAGGAACTTGCCAAAGTTGTCTTCCTCCTTCAGGTCCTTCATTTCCAGAACCAAAGCAATGTAAGAGTCAGTGCTT
>NW_008334892.1:154642-181802 GCF_000622305.1 Nannospalax galili | reverse complement strand
TCCCTTCAGCATGTCTCTCTCTCCCGTCAGTGGGTCTCTCACTCACTTCAGCGGGTCTCTCACTGCCTTCAGCGGGTCTCTCACTGCCTTCAGCAGGTCTCTCACTTCCTTCAGTGGGTCTCTCACTTCAGCGGGTCTCTCACTCCCTTCAGCAGAAAAGCTGTTGTGTGGGGCTGTGAAACATCCCAATGCCATGCAGAGAATCTTGAGTTGGAGGCCTGTGAACTAACTGCTGCCTGCTGTGAGGTTGCAGCTTCTGCTTCTACCCACAGTAAAACCCTGTGGGGAATCAACTTGTTGGAGAATGCCTGAGACTACAGTGGGGTGATTGTACTGAATGCAGCCCTGTAACAGCCAAATTTTAACCTGCATGTATTCCGGTTGCAAATAACTGACTTTCTTGAAGTCCTAGCATTTCTGGTCACTGAAGAAAAGAGAAATCCCTACTTGACAATCGTAAGGAAAAAAAAAAAAAAAAAAAAAAAAAAGTAAAAAAGCGACCTCTATCAGTGTAGCGCCTGGGATCTCAGCAGACCAGACTGCCAGAGAGAGCCAGGTTCTGGCCTCCCTCTGGCATAGGGGCTGAGAATAGACTGCCTGAGAGCACCCACATCCTGCCTCATCCTGGTGGTGAGCTTCCCCTAATTGCACCCATACCCATCCCCTTTCCTGGGATTTCCTGAGGCCCCTCTCAAAGCCCCAGGGCAGATCTGGCTTTGGTAGGCTAAGGCTGAGAACCTAGCAGACAGTCTGAGAGGGTAGGTAGGTAACCACCTCCATCAGTGTAGTGGCTGGGACCTCAGCAGACCAGACTGCCAGAAAGTGCCAGGTTCTGGCCTCCCTCTGGCATAGGGGCTGAGAACACTGGGAACTGCCTGAGAGGGCCTGGGTCCTGCCTCCACGTGGTGGGTCCAAACATTAGCAGGAAGCCTGAGTGTACCTGACTTGGACTTCTGTTGATGCTCCTGAATAGCTGATCTGAAGCCATCGGTTCCCTCCAAAATAAAACCTGAGAGAACCAGAAACCTGTACCAACCAACTTTACATAACCAATAAGGAAAGGACCTAGGCACCCGGATAATACAAACAGTAGCATACATCGACTTAATTCTTATATCAGAATCATAAACAACAAAAGAAATTCACATGGCAAAACCACAAGAAAATAATAATAGAATGGAAAGCCAAAACACTATGTCCCTACCAAACTTCACCAATCCTGTAGAAGAGTTCTACAAGGAGAACCCCCTAGAGATAATACAGGACACAGAATTTAAAAGAACAGTTATAAACATGATCAAGGAATTCAATGAATTTAACGAACACGTGAAAAAACAAATCAAAGAACTAAAAGAAGATAGGGATAAACTGAATGAATTCAAAAAAGAGAGAGAAATATTGAGGAAAACTCAGGCAGAAATGACGAAGGAAGTGCAAAACTCAATAAGCCAACTTGAAACAACAGGGGAAGGCCTCACCTCTAGAATGAATGAAATGAAAAACAGAATATCAACACTGGAGGATAAAGTTGAAGAATTGGACCACTCAAGCAAAGATTATGGAAAACTGAAAAAAAAAAAAACCCACAAAACCACAGGAACGGAATATGCAAGAGATGTGGGACACCATGAAAAGACCAAATCTATGTATCAGATTAATGGTATTGACCAGGTCTTAAACAGGATTGCAGAAGAGAATTTCCTGATATTAAGGAAAGACATCCCATACAAATACAGGAAGCACACAGAACACCAAATAGACAGAATTAGAAAAGAAACTCCCCACGACATACCATAGTAAAACCACTAAATGTACAGAAGAAAGAGAGAACACTGAAAGCAGCAAAAGAAAAACAAGTCACATACA
The DNA here is from genome assembly GCF_000622305.1 of Nannospalax galili. Classification (NCBI taxonomy): domain Eukaryota; kingdom Metazoa; phylum Chordata; class Mammalia; order Rodentia; family Spalacidae; genus Nannospalax; species Nannospalax galili. Next base: position 179,936 of record NW_008334892.1, on the reverse strand, counting down.
AAGGAAAGCCCATCAGAATTACAACTGACTTATCAATGCAAACTATGAAAGCCAGAAGAGCTAGAACCAAGGTATTTCCAGTTCAACATACCAATAGATGCCAGCCCAGAATACTTTACCCAGCAAAAATGTCTATTCGTTGAGGGGAAAAGAAAAATCTTCCATGATACGAATAGCCTGAAAGAACACATGTCCACAAAACCAGCCCTTCAAAGAATATTTGAAGCAATACAGAGCAGAGAGAGAAACAACTATACCCTAGGGCAATGAGAGAAAACAAATAAAGGTATAATTGAGGAAACAGAAAATTAGAGAGCACAAACAGCAATCAAAATTGTGGCAACCAATACACATCTTTCAATAATAACCTTAAATATCAATGGACTGAACTCCCCAGTCAAAAGACACAGGCTAAGTGAAAGGATTAAGAAACACAATCCATCTCTCTGCTGTCTGCAAGAAACTCATCTCACCTTCAAGGACAGACACTACCTTAAGGTAAAAGGATGGAAAAGAATATTCCAAGCAAATGGCAGTAAGAAAGAAGCAGGGGTTGCAATTCTAATATCTGACAAGATAGACTTCAAAGTAGACTTCCTAATCAGAAGGGTACTTCATTCTGATCAAAGGAACAATTAACCAAGAAGATATTAACATATATGCACCAAAACTCTGGTGCACCCAAATTCATAAAAACAACACTATAGGACTTTTAAGACAGATAAACACTTACAGTATAGTGGCATCAGAAAACTCCAAGAACTGATCAACACTTTCAGTATAATGGAAGGCTATAAAATCAATCTACAAAAATCAGTAGCCTTTCTATACACCAATAACAAGCAATTGGAGAAAGAATACAGGGAAATGTTCCCATTCACAATTGCTGAAAAAAAAAAAATCTTGGGATAAATCTGACCAAAGACACCAAAGATCTCTACAATGAAAAATTTAAATCATTAAAGAAAGAGATTGAGGAAGACACCAGGAGATGGAAGGACCTCCCATGCTCATGGATTGGAAGAATTAATATTGTGAAAATTACCATCCTACCAAAAGCAATATATAGATTCAAAGCAATCCCAATCAAAATCCCCATGACATATTTCACGGAAGTAGCAAAAAACCATCCTTAAATATGTATGGAAGCACAAAAGACCCTGGATAGCCAAAGCAACCCTGAGCACAAAGAGCAACACTGGGGGGATTACTATACCAGATCTCAAAGTATACTACAGAGCTATAGTTATGAAAACAGCATGGTACTGGCACAAAATAGACACATAGATCAATGGAACATCACTGAAGACCCAAATCCAAATACATGCAATTTCCACCACCTGATAGTTGACAAAGGTGCCAAGAACACACAATGGAGGAATGACAGCATCTTCAATAAATGGTGCAGGCAAAACTGGTTATCCACCTGTAGAAAAATGAATCTAGATCGTTATCTTTCACCTTGCACAATAGTCAACTCCAAATGGATCAAAGACCTCAATGTGAAACTGGAAATTCTAAAACTATAAGAAGAAAATATTAGCAGTAACTTACAAGATATAGGTGTAGGGAAGGATTTTCTAAATCTGACAGCAGTTCCTCAGGAATTAAGGTCAGCAATCAACAAGTGGGACCTAATTAAACTAAAAACTTCTGTACAGCAAAAGAAACAATAAAAAAAGTGAAGAGAAAACCCACTGAGTGGGAAAAAAATCTTTAGCAGTGACTCATCTGAAACAAGTTTAACATCCCAAATATTCAAAGAACTCAAAAAACAAAGAAGTGAGAAACCAAACGACCTGATTAAATGATGGGCTAAAGATCTAAATAGAGAGTTCTCAAAGGAAAAAATAAAGATGGCTAAGAAACATCTGAAAAGGTGCTTAACATCATTAGTAATTAGGGAAATGCAAATTAAAACCACCCTAAGGTATCATCTTACCCCAACCAGACTGGCAAGGATCAAGAGAATAAATGATACCAAATTCTGGTGAGGGCATGGAGAAAGGGGAACCCTCATTCACTGCTGGTGGGATTGCAAACTTGTGCAGCCTCTATAGAAAACAGTGTGGAGAACTCTTAAAAGACTAAAAATGAACCTACCATATGACCCGGTTATACCACTCCTTGGCATATACCCAAAGGACTCATCCGGACTCATCCCTATTGCAGAGACACTGTATATCCAAGTTTGTTGCTGCTCTTTTCACAAAAGCTAAGAGATGGAAGCAACCTAAGTGTCCCTCAACTGACAAGTGGTTAACAAAAATGTGGTATATTTTCACAACGGAGTTCTATTCAGCAGTAAAGAAAGATGAAATAATGAAATTTGCAGGTAAATGGACGGATCTAAGTGAAGTAACAGACTCAGAGAAACAAGTGATGTATGTTCTCCCTCATATGTGGATCCTAGCACCAAATCCTTTTATACCCTATGTCCTCTTAATAAAATGATGTTGTACGGCAGTCTCTTCTGCTTGAAATAAAGACCATCATCATGACTTCAGCTCTGTCTGATTACTAAACATTGTCACAATTGGGCTTGTTGATGGTTGTACTCATTCATTAAAGGAGGGCCAAGCAGGGTCATCCGACCCTCACCAGAGTATCCAGCCACTCTTCCAGCCAACTGTATGTAATCTGATCCTAATCACACACTGCCTCCTGGATTTGGGGAAGGTTAAAGTATACAGTCTGGGGAAGGCTAAGAAGAGAAGGCATGACCTATGCTGGATAAAGGCTTTCCAGTGTGCATACCTTCAGGTCATACATATACCTCAGCATCCCCTCAGTTATCTTGGTAAGTAAACTCAGTAAGTTCATTGGTTCCCCAGGAAAACTTTAATCAAACATTGGCTTGACACTAGAACCTTAAAAGGGAATAAGCATTACTTAGTATCCCCAGGAAAAGAATTCTCACAACAGATAGAAAATTTATTTGTTAATGCTATTATGTCTCATAATTATTAAAAAAGAAAGAAAGAAAAAGAAAATGAGAATGTAAAAAATGTTAAAGGGGTATGGGACTGGAGATATTTTCCAAAATAGAAAAAAAAGAGAAAGTCTAAGCAAGTGATGAAGGTCTGTATAGTTTTGTTATGATATATAAATGATGAGACAAAAATAATATATGCATAATCTTAAAATTTCTAACGTCATAGTTTAGTCAACTAGTTTAAGGAACAAAATATATATCTAGTCAAGGTTTATCTGAGAATGTTTCATTTTTTACTCAAGCTTTATCTACCTAGCACATTTACAAATATTAGATTGGTGGAGCTAACCTTATCAGATGTTTAACAGCCATACTTTGAGGTCTACACTAATCTGGCCAGAGGGACTAAAAGACCATTTTTTGTTCCTTGCCCTCCGAGGTCGACTAAGTTCCAGGGGACTATGGAACATCTCTCAAAATATCCTGTACCTGTGGTGAGTCACCTGTCCTCTTGTTCAGGGAGTACATGGAGACCCCACGAGATGGACTTGAACCAGTGTCCAGTCTACAAAGAGGAGGGTCAACACAGAAGAAACATCTCATTCATGCTTCCAAGTGAATCCAGACATGGTTGAGCAGGACCTTTGACTTATCTTCATATGGATAGAACTGGTAAAAGGAAGGAGCCAGGGGCTCCACCCAAGCCCATGTGACCCCTGAGGAACAGATCCTCAAATGACCTTAAGTGTAAAAATTAATTGATTTATTTGGGCCAAATGTATGGCTTTAAACACCCAAAAGGAAAGTATAACCAAAGAGTAAAGTCATCAGTATATTTCTTTAAGAGTTCAAGGGATTATACTTCCCAGACATTAGGCTTAAGTCCATATGAAAAATTATTTAGACAATTATTCCTCATTGATGATTTTGTTCCTAATCAGGAAATGCTGCTTAGATATAAGACTTCAAATTTTGGTCTCTAATACTGTAGTACTCACCTGTATGTAAGGGAGACAACCCGATATTGTTCTAAAATGATGGATAAATTTGTTTTCTCCCTCTATCTACAAGCCTTTGACAGGGAACCGACACTGATTCTAACCACTCCAACAGCTATCAAGATACCTGAAAGCAAATCCTGAATCCATCACTCTCAAGTTCAGCCTTGGTAGACAGAAGAAAAATGAGGAGGAACCCAATAGAGGGATGCTTTTGGAAGCCCTTATGAAGAAATTCCAATGGACTCTCATGTGAACGTTTGAAAATTGCCCTGTTCTGCCCTGTTCTGAATTTTTTCTAGTTCTGCCTAGAACTTGTAATGCTAATTACTCTTGCCTTTGCTTCTCCTTCATATCTCCTCTTCACCAGTCAAGGACTTTCTTTTCCCCCTACAGATAAGAGTTATGCAATTTGGGAGTCTTTTATTTATTTATTTTTGAATATTTTATTATTTTTATATTATGTGTATGAGTCTGTTGCCTGCATGTATGTGAGTGCACCCATGTCATGCAATGCCATGGAGGTCAGAAGAAGGCTTTGGATTCCCCTGGAATTGGAGTTAAGGATGATTTGTAGCTGCCATGTGGGTGCTGGGAACTGAACTCAGGTCCTCTTCAAGAGCAGTCAGTGTTTTTAACTGCTGAGCCATCTCTCCAGCCCCAATTTGGGAGTCTTTTAGACAGACCCACTGAAGGGGTAACCCAATTGCCTATTCAGCATGGAAGAAGCCAGAGCGGTCTGTGTTGTGATTCCCTAACCACAAGCTGGGTAACCTCTTCAGAGGATGGTGTGATAAGAATAGGAGGTAGGAATTGACTAGGCAGTTAGGGAAAAAAGGACCCAAAGAAAAGTAGCCAGTTTCTTGGGCCTCTTAGCAACATACACCAAAAATGTCAAAAGTATTTGGGAGTTTTTACCTAAGCATTTAAAGATTATATGGTTACCCCTTCAGAGGGGGGAATGTTAGAGTAGCCAAAAGCCCCATAATAAATAAATAAATCAAAGAAGAAAGAATACATGAGGTTATCAGAAAAAAGTGATGGGGAGATATGGGAGGAGTTGGAGGGGAAGGAGTGGGCATGGATTTGATCAAAACACCTTATACGCATGTATGAAATTCTCAATAAATCATTAAAAAAAAAAAGTAAAAAAAGTACTGCGGGTATACATCACAGTGCTAAAGCCCTAGGTTCAACCCCCATGTTTGCCAAATTTTTTTTGTCCTTCCTTCTTGGGAGACTCATACCTTCTGAGGCCCCAGGACTAACAAACCAACATAAGACATCCTATTTGAATTTTGTACAGATTATATAACATTTAGGAGGGGATTATATGACATTCTTACAAAAACACAAATTCTTATAATCTTTTCCTTTTCCATATTTGAAATGAAAGCGCCATCTGTTTCCTGCCCCCAGTCTCTCTTGCTCCACCTTCCCAGTGCCCAATATGTCAATGGCTCCACCCCTTAATGGGCTTGACCTCTTCCACAGAGCGTGGTAAGGAGGTGGGACCATGACTTATCAGAGGAACATCTGAGTCACAATTCACCCCCTTCTCTGGCTCTTACAAACTTTCTGCCACCTCTTCTGCAAATTTCCCTAAGCCTTGGAGGGGGTGGCAGATGCACGATGATCTCTGTTGTATCATGGTGAGATACTGACCTCTTGGGCATCCCCATCATTCATCTGCCAGGTGTGGCCACTGATCTATCTCAGTGGTGTTTCCCCTACTATAAAGACAAATGGAAGGAAGTACCTTTTGGCACTATGAAAGCCATCCATCCAGTGGCATGGAGTTTTTAGCTCCATCACTTCTTCTCCCACACTCACGTCATGCAGTTTCTTCAGCAACATGGTCTTACCAACCTTTCTAGTGTCCAACCGATATTAGTAGTAAAAGCCAAGGTTAATTTGAGGACCTCTAGGATTTGTCTCTGACCAACAGCTCATGGCGGGGCTACCCACCCCTGGTACCATAGTTTTTCTTAACAGTTGTATACCTTTGGGAGCCCTTGTTTTTTATCTTATCCAACCATAAAACTCCCAAGAATCAACAGCTATAAGTGGCCTTTGTTTCTTCAGGTATCTTTCAAATGGGTTTCACATCTGTAAAACACTCAAAGTTAACATCATATATTAAGTCAATCATAGACAAAGTCTAACACAGCATGGAAAGGTTTTATCCATTTGTATTAATTGCTTTCTCCATGGATCTTTGTTAGGTATCATAGCATGGGTAAGAGGCATTAATTTGGTTATTTCTTTACTATCTTTAGTTATCCCTTTGGAATCATTCCACATTCTGGGGATCTTACATGCAGTCTCTTTGTATTCTTTTATCCTTTATACATTTACAGGTGCTGGCTCCAGTTGCCTGACCCTGCACTGGGCTAAGGAGGCAGAGGGTCTTTCTTGTCCCTGCTGCACCTCTTGCTTTTCTGAGTCAGGCAGGCCCTGGGTCTGCCTCCTGGCTGTAGTCATATCTTCCATCTCTCCACTGACCATACCTGGCTGGCAGGGAAGGCCCTAGTAGGAAAAACTGCCTCCACCCCTAGCATAGCCTTTCTCAGGAGAGAAATGCAACTTATCTAAACTTTGGGGATCCTTAACCACCCCTGGGACAGTTTTTATCCTCTGAATGCCTTTTTTAAACTCTTCTTCAGCCTTCCAGAATCTTCTTAGTATCAAATTTGTTTTTCTATCAATTTTTCCTTTGTGAATTTTGGCTGGACATAAATCTTGCCACATTTGTCCTCAAGTAAGCCAGACTATTTCTTCTGTCTGATCTTTTTTATATTTCTTGTAGGTTTTTCTGTTATTTTACAGATATGCTTTACACACTGGTTTGAGTCACTTAGATTTGCTAAAGCCTCTCTCACTTTACAAATATTCTGTCCCATTAGAGGACTTAGCAAAACCATTAAAACTCTATACCATTCTCGAGGTCCCAGTTGAATTAAGCTTTCCTTCATATCTCTGGTGAACATAGTCTTATGTGACCCAACAATATGGGCATCATATATTGCTTTTTTCATACTTAGTTTGCTCAGTAATGCCTGTCCCTTTTTTATAGTTTTCTAGCCACTGTTAATTATGGGAGTTTCCTTTGGTCATGATCATCTATCTTTAATGCTTTGCACCAGCCATTCCATTAAGGACGGTTCCCCACTGCATTGGCCTAGGTTGAACAGTCTATGTCTCAAGGAAGGATGGGTGATTATATAACTCAAGTTTGAAGCTTCTGAAGGACTTAGACTGACATTATTTTCTCCCATGTCCCATATCCTCACAAGCCACATGGTGAGGAGTTCTTTGATTGCTTACTTGTAAGTCTTTCCTAGTTTCAACAGCTCCAGTGTGGAATATTTTCTCCCAGTTATAGTCCTGTTAACTTTTTGCTCTTTTTGTATCAAAGGTTGAATCTGAGGAACAGCTTTAGCTATTTCTATTTTTAGGTTGTTTCTTGTTTCACTACTATCTATCTTTTTTCCTGGGTCCTTGGACCCCTGGTCCCCTAAACTTACACAAGTTAAAATCTCCTGTTTTACCTCTCTCTTAAGCTCTGAGGCTAACTCCTTAGCCTTTTCAGCATCCTCTGCCTTGGGCAAATCTTTTATTATGCAAACTAGTGGTCACGCCCCCTCTCTGTTTTCCTCTTTTGCTTGTAAGTTTTCAGATCCATGTGGCAGAGGACTCCATTTTTTTTTTTAAGCAACGGAGGTATTTTCCCACATTTACAACACAGCTGCAGCCTAGGGATTTTTCCCTTTGAGTCTGGCTGTGTCTGCATGGCCCACATTATTCTAATTACATATTTCATCATCCATTATATAACTAATGTGAGCACAGCTATCCCCCTTAAGCATATAGGGTTTGGCCACCCTCTCCCCTAGGCTCCTGCCAGCTTCTCCTGGATGGGTCCCATTACCTCACAGGACTCCTTGTGAAGCCTATCTCCGCCCTTCTGGATTTGGGAATCTGAACCTGGCTCCCTTTCAATCGGCTTACCAGATGCTGCTGGAACTTGGAGGCTTTCCCGGGCCCACATCCCCAGGTTTTTCCTGGACTCCTGCAGCTCATCTATCCAGCTCTACCCCAATTGTTTCATCAATTTTTTTCCTTTTCCCTCCCTTCTTGGGAGACTTTTGTGCCCAGGCCCTCCTTGGCCCCAGAGCTAACAAACTGACATAAGCTGTCCTATTTGAATTTTGTATAGTTTATATGACATTTGGGAGGGGGGTGACTTACAAAAACATGGATTCTTATAGGCTTTTCCTTTTCCATATTTGAAATACACACTTCATCTGTCTCCCACCCCCAATCTCTCTTGCTTTGTGTTCCTGCTCACAATATGGCAGCAGGTAGAGGCTTCATCCCTTAATGGGCTTGACCCCTTCTGCAGAGCATGACAAAGAGGTGGGACCATGGCTTATCAGAGGAACATCTGGGTCACACCCCAGGACCACAAAAGTAAATAAAATTTTAAAAAGGAAAACCAACCTAGAAGAGCCTGCTGTGAATTTTCAAAGCTGTGTAATAGGAGGCCAGTTGTGCAACCTCTCCAGACTCCAGTCTTCCCATTGGTAGCACTGAATACTGACCAAGCCTTATCTTACAAGAGACTTATATGGAAGTACATATAAAGTACCTGCACTGCATAGCTAACACACTGTCAGTGTCCCATCCATGCTAGCTCTTACCTCAGTATTGCTTATATACGGCTTCCTGGTTTTTTTTTCCCAGAATAGCATTGCATTCCAGTTCTTCCTCATGGTTTCAGTTTATTTGTTTTTATTTTGCTTTGGTGCTGAAGATGGAACTCAAGTTTTCAAGCAAGCAAGTGCTTTGTCTGAGTCACACCCACAGTCCTCTTTCCCATGTTTAATGACACCTGTAACAACCACAGAACATTTGAAGGCAAGTTCCTTCAGCCTGAGTGACATGCAGGCTGCAAAGGCGAGATCACATTCTACAGCACTCTCTTCTTGGGGCCATGCTGTCTACCTATGTTCCCAAAAGTGTTAGAACTCATTCATAATGATTTTAATTGTGAAACAGGTATCACTAACTTGCCCAGGCTGTCCTCAAACTCACGTTGTAGACCAGACAGGCCTTGAACTTGTAATTTTCCCATAATAGGCCCTCCAGTAGCTAGGATTACAGGCCTATAGCACAAGGCCTAGCTCCCATGATATGCTCAAAAATGAATAATCCCAGTAAAGATTACCTCAATCTCTATCTAGTTGTTAAAGTAGCAAAAAGTCTTCTCAGAGGGTTGGGGGTTTTAATATGTTTGGGAATGGGATGAGTTCCCTTTCTCCCTCAGAATTGGCTGGTTTGGGCTGTTACAGGAGATTGGATAATCCAGACAAAGGAAGGGAAACTGCTTGGTCACAGGACACTCTGCTCTCCAAGTTTTTGATATTCCCACCTAACACTTCCTTCCCCAGGAAAAGGCCCACAAAATCTTTGTCTTGGAGAGGGAGAAGAGTCAGGAAGTCTTCCATCTTAAATGTTTAAGTGAAAAGTACATGAATCTACCTTGAGCCTCATTTCCTGCCTGTCTGCCTACAGAACTGACTTCTAGTCTTTCCTTGGAGCCCCTCCCACTCTCCAGAGTCTTCTATTTTCCTTAATAAATCTACATTGGCTGTGCTCATATCTAACCCATTTTTCCTCTTGGGCATGAGATGACAAACTTGGAAGCCACTAGCTCAGGGTAGTTTTAATGACTGTGACCACTAGCACCCTAGATCCCCAAGTTGAGGTTCTGTCACACTCAAAGAACCCACGTCAAAAGAAGCCCTCAAATTTGTGACCTTGGAGCAGATGTTTATGTGAATCAATTCCTTCTCCAGACCAGAAGTTGGAACCATCTATGAGGATTTTTTCAGTGATGGTAAACTGATCCTACACATCTCCACAATCCAAGGTTTGGGGGATGAACCAAAGACAACTTGCTGCAATTTGAAATGATTTTTTCCACAGAAGCAGCAGCTCTGCACACAGCATTTTTAAATTTTTAAATGAAACATTTTTATTATTTGTCATTCATATCATCTACCTATACCATACTATCTTTTATACCATGTGATCAAATAGAAATATATTTATTTTGTTCTAAAAAAATTGCCCCATTCCTAGTATCTTTGCTTATTTACAAGAAATTGAACATCAAAGTAATTACAATACAAATTTATGAACTTATTAACAATGACTAACAGATCACATAACTTTAATAATGTATTACAAATGTCCAGTAAACAGGGGAAGATGGGTCCCTTCTCTGCATCATTACTACTGTTGTTTGTTTTCTTTTCCTTTTTCTTTTTTGGTCTTTTTAAGACAGGGTCGTACTACTGTTGTTTCAAAGCTACAACCAAGGTTAAAATCTATAAGAACTTCTTTGTTATTCAGTCTCAAGATGGCTTGTATTGTTTACTTTTAGAATTGACGTTGATGATTTTTTCCAATGGTAAAAGTTAATTTGCTGGAGAGTTTGTTTTTGAGGACTTTGTTCTGTTTAACTTATCCAGGGGAACCTGTTTGGGATATATGTTTATATTTTATCTTCTGTGTTACTCAGCTGAGTTGCATTGACCTATTGGCTAAATATCTTACACAGCCCACTGGGAGGCCACCCAGCTGGCAGAAAGAGTTTGACAGTTTGGTTGGACATCTTTGCCAGGTGATAGATAAAAGGACAAAAGGTTGTTCGTGCTATTTTCTAGTTAGCATGTAATTAGGAGACCAAGCATGTTGAAAACTGGAAGACTGTGTGTATACTTCACACATAATTATGTTAAGAAACAAGTAGTTTTCACAAATTCTTGGCAAATGAGTCTGATAGGTCTTTTCAGTCTTATCACTTAGGGTACTTGGAAGGTGAAGGCAGGAGGATCAAAGCTTCAAGACTAGCCTCAGCTGCTTAGTAAGCTCAAGGCCAATTTAGGCTAAATAACAAGACTCTAAAAACAAAAACAAACAACAACAAAATGCTTCTTATGCTCCAACGTAGTGTGACTATTACTTATGTCAAAAGAATTCACTGAAGGGCTAGAAATGGCTCAGCAGTTAAGAACTTTTACAGAGGACTTGACGGGTTTCCAGCACCCACACACATCAGGCAGCTCAAAAATTACCTGTAACTCCAGGGGATTTGATGCACTCTTCTGACCTCCATGGGTACCTGAGTGCATACATCCCCATACAGACTTACACTTTTTTTTTAAAATTTTTTTAAAAGCAAAACTCCAAAAAGCTTCACTGAATATGCCTGATGTCATAGTTACGTGTTCAGAAATTCCTAAGCCTTCTATTCTAAACTCTTTAATGTATGATGTTTTATTTATTGAGAACTTCACACGTGTAAAATATATTTTGATCATATTCACCCCTTTCTCCTTCAACTCATCTCATTTTGTGGTGCTAAATATCAAGTCTTGGGCCTTGTGCATGCTAAACAAGTGCTCTTACCAGGACCTACATCCCAGACTTCACTGAGTGCTTCCTAATACAGTTTCAAAACTGAACACATTCAGGGAATTGAACACTAGCCTCATGGTCCTTCTGTCTCAGTCTCCTGAGTGCCAGGGTTATAGTGTGGACCACCATGCCTGCCTTCTGAGATTTACTTTTCTTAAAAAATTAACTTCTGGGGCTGGAGAGATGGCTCAGTGGTTAAGAACACTGGCTGTTCTTGCAGAACACCCGGGTTCAAATCCCAGCACCCACGTGGCAGCTAACAACTGTCCGTAACTCCAGTTCCAGGGGATCCAACATCCTCCTTTGTCCTCTGCAGGCATTTCATGACACAGGTGCACTTACCTACATGCATGCAATACACTCATACAAAATAAAATATATTTTAAAAAATTAATTTCTATTTTATGTATCTGAGTGTTTTGCCTGCATGTATGTAGGTATACTACGTGCATGCAATACCCACAGAAGAGGATATCAGATTACCTGAACTAGAGTTACAGAAAGTTGTTAGGCACCAGTTGGGAATCAAACCCCAGTCCTCTCCAAGAGCAACCACTTCTCTTAACCACTGAGCTATCTCTCTAGCCCGGGTTTTCCTATTATTTTTTAAATATTTTTGTTCCCAGAGTTCTGTCAGCTTCTTTTTGGTGGGCAGATTAGATCAAGAGCTGCACTGAAGATAGTTTAGTGAATTAGGCTGAAGCTATCCCAGAGCTTTCTGGAACAGAAACATCTTTGCAGGAGAAGCTGTGAGTCTAAACCATTTTAGATAGGAAGTTGCTGACCATGAGCAGAAAACTTACTGGAGAAAAAAAATTTTTTAACCTTTTTCCCAGTTTCTGGTTTCAGTGCTGGAGCATGTTAGAGCACGGTTTTTAACAAATGTCTTTCCCAACTCATAGACTGGGTTGTTTGTTTTATCAGAACCACTTGTACTAAGACCCAGAATCTATCTCAATAGCAACTTACTTCATATTGATGCTATTTCTGTTTTACAACATTATAACTCTCTTGCGTTCCATGACCAGTCATAGAAAGTCTTAAGGAGTAATAGTTAACTTAATAAGCTAGAAGAAATGTTCAAATCCTTTGCTAAAAAAAAATTAATAATAGTAATGATATAACTCTGCTTGAACACTTAAAAATAGCTGGCCCTCCAGCTAATACTCTTCCCTGTATAGCTGGTTAGAAAAGATACAAAAAAATCTTGTACATAAATTTTTTTCAAGTCAACAAAAGATGGAGTTGATGCCAGGGATGTAGCACTTACATACATGTACAATGCCATGTGTTTGATAACTGGGACTAGAAAAAAAATCTAGAGAGGCCAGGTGTGCTGGTGCACACCTTTAATCCTAGCACTTGGGAGAATAGGCAGGCATATCTCTGTGAGATTGAGGCCTGCCTGGTCTACATATTGAGTTCCAGGCCAGCTGGGGCTACAGGAAGTGCCTGTCTCAAACAACAACAATAAACAAATAAATAGGAGGAGAGTGAGGGGTTGAGAGTAAATAGAAGAGTGAGGCTGGAGAGATGGCTCAGTGATTAATAGCACTGGCTACTCTTGCAGAGGACCCAGGTTCAATTCCTAATACTCACATGGAGGCTAACAACTGTTTGTAGCTCCAGTTCCAGGCAATCCAGTACCCTCTTCTCACCTCCACAGGTATTGCACGACACAGGTGCACTTAAAGCATGCAGAAAATACACTTATACACATAAAATAAAAATAAATTTTTTTTAAAAAAATAGAAGTTAAAGACAGAGCAGACAAGGCCCAGCTCCTTGATAGATATATTTGACATTTTGTTAGGCTAGAGGAGGTTGTAAGGGAAGGCATCAGAGAGTATAGGGTTGCTATGGATACCCTTAAAGTTAATCTTAGTAAAATGGTTAAGTAGCTTTGGAGTTTTCATTAGGAAAATAGATTGGCAGAGACTAACAGACAAGTTTTTGTTTCATTTTTTATTTGTGGGTCATAGCCCTTATAGTATATAAACAGAAAGGGAATTTGTTAAATTTGTCCTAAGGTAAATATGTGAATGAAAGAGAGTGCCCTCAGACCCTCTCCCTGGCCTCTGAGAAAAAGCTGCCCTCCACCTGACTCTGGAAATCCCCTCCATTGTTCAAACCCTTTCCTGGTATCTGTTTATGATTTCTATGGAAATGGTCTGGGGCAGAAGAGATAGAATGTTCCGCCCCAGGTAAGCTAGCCAATGACAGTATACTTGATACATCTGTGTATGGTCTCTATGGGAATAATCTGGGGTAGAAGAGAAAGAACGTTCTGCCCCAGGTAAAATAGCCAATGGCTGTTTAGGTAAAGTCTCTGGAAATCAGCCCCAGATTGTTCCAATCCTTTCTTGGTTATTCTGTGTATAGTTTCTATGGACATCCCCTGCTTTGTGGTTTTTGTGGTTTTTCCGCTTAAAAGCCCTGCGTTTTCACTGTTCAGCATCACAGTACAGCTCCTGAGACTGTCTGTGTCCCTAGCCAGTTGACCTCAATAAAGTGCTTCTGTTTACTGAGACTCAGTATTCAAGTGGTCAGTTTGGGGAATTTCTCAGACCCGGAACATGAACAACAGTCCATTAAGGAGGAATAAATTTTCACTATGATCAGTTTGTAAATGGAGCACATTTGTAGGTACTATATCTTGAGTCACTTTGGGAGAAGAGGCAGTAATCATTGACCGGCAGAGAACTGTAAAAGCTGGCCTCACATGTTTCCCTGTAAGCTCACTCTTGAGCTACTGGCCAGTTGTATGTAGCCTCAGCCTTGAGTGGAGAGATATAGCCACAAATGGTTGATGAAATTTAAAAAGTTTTAAAAAGAAATAATTTGATTGACTATCATGGTTAACATGCGAGGGAGTAGAAGAGTCAAAAGGAAGAGTTTAGGGTATTTACAGCATTAAAAGACAGAGCAAGGCTTAGATAAGGTGAGCTCTGGCACAAAAAGTGATTTTTGTCCTGGAGGAAGTAAGCAAGCTCTTATGCATGGATCATCATAAGAAGGATCATGCCCAGAACTACAACCCAGAACAGGGTATGTCGGAGCACCCTCACCAGTCATCACTCATCTGTTCAGTTGCAGTGTCTTTTGGAAAGGAATTTCAGATCTTTCACTGGTTCACAGGAAGCAAGCTGTTGAACTTTTTGGGCCCAGGAACTCCTGTCACAGACATGTTAGTCACAGAAGCAGGCAATAAAGTGGCTTTATTAAGAGGCTAAAGTAGCCCAAGATAATTTATCTCCGGATTTGTAATACTCTATTTTTTTTAACACAAAACAAGAAATTTTTATTATCACCAATGCTGATACTTAAGGAATGACAAGCTTAGCTTAGCTAGAGGGAGAGAGAGAGAGAATCATCAGGCACCCAGGTAGATTTCTGGGCAGGTTTTAAAACCTTCAAAGTTTGATAGCACAGTTGCTCTTAAAAACTTTTACAGCTATAGGCAGGCTTTCCTTTACTTCACAATTTTCACTAATAATTCTTACAATATGAAGTTCAGCTATAGTTGTACCACTTATTAAAGTGGAAACAGCAAGCAAAATTTCCCCGGTACATAAGGATCTTGGACGAATCTGTAATAGTCTAACTCTCCACAGCTGCTGAAGTAAATCACTGGAACGCTCATAACAAAGGTGTAGCTTTTCTGTGGGTTTACAGTCCCCCTGTTGGCCAAGCATCACATTTTGTATGCTTGACAAATATTGTCTCATGTCCCTTGGTACTATAAAGGCTTGCTCCCAGGATCTGCTGTAGAAGAGGCTGAATACGCAAGAAGTCAGTGTCCAGAGGAAGGCACTGTAAAGATGTTGAGTGAGAAATCCATGCATCATATTAAATGAACTAGCTGTCATGAACTAGGTCTGACTTTTCTCTTTTGCCCTATATATCTGACATAACACTTATCTGTGACATATAATGGGAATATTATATTTAAAGTTAAAATAAGAACACAGTGAGACTCAAAAAAGTAAAGCTAGCAGATGAGGGAAACATTTTAATTTGAATAAGAAGAGTTAACCCAAATCTTTGGAGGTCTCTAATTAGAATAATGGGTTAACATTCTTTTAAGGTTGTCAGACATCTGAGTATGTTATTGAGCTTTTTAGAACACTTAATTAGTTGTATCTTAATATTTTTAATATCAATGAAACAGGAATCCAACTGGTTTAATCCACTTAATATTTTCATTATTTTATTTATTTTGTTTTTTTTTTTTAGTAGGAAAGTTTGATTTAGGCTCTAAGAGTTTCATTTTAAATAGAGATACCCTCTCAAATGGAGTTCATTAAAATAAGTTTTTATCAGTTTTAAACTAGAAATGATCTATATTAGACTGAACAATGAGAATCCTTTTACAAAGGCAGTAGAAAACCTTGAATATATTTTTCCCATGTATTTGTGGGCAGTGTGCATGTTTTCATGTGTATGCACATGTGTATGTGCAGGTGTCCATGCACATATGTGCACATGTGTGTAGTCTGATGATGTCAGGAGTCTTCCTTGCTCATTCGTTGGGGCAGGATCTCTCAGTTGTACCCTGAATTCACCAATATGGTTAGTGAGGTTAGCTGGTTTGCTACAGGGACCCCCTGTCTGCCTCCCACATTGGGATTATAGTCAGGGTGCCATGTCCACCTGGCATTTACTGGGGTTCCTTGGACTATTCAGTCCCTTCCTTATGATTATGCAGCAAATGCTTTAACCACTGGCCATCACCAAAGACCTCAAAACTTGAATTTCTTGCCGGGCACGGTAGCCTTTAATCCCAGCACTTGGGAAGCAGAGGCAGGTGGATCTCTGTGAGTTTGAGGCCAGCCCAGTCTACATAGTGAGTTCCAGGCCAGCTGGGGCTACAGGGAGACCCTGTCTCAAAAAAACAAAACAAAACAAAACAAAACAAAAAAACAAAAAAACATGACTTTCTCTAAATATGAAGATTTGGTTTAAGGTAGATCTGGATAAGCAGCTACATAAAGACATAACAAGCTCTCATAACAAAGGTGTAGGACTTTAAGGACCCAATATTATCCTCATTTGTAACTTTACTAAAAATCAAGAATTGCATTATTTTTATCCTTCAGGTATATTTCAAAGGGAATCCCAAATATCTTGGACAATTTAAAAAATCTAAATATAAAATAATCAAATAACTATACAAGTACCACCCTTTCCCTCCAAGCTGAAGGGAGTCCTCTTGACTATGATGTCTTTTGCTAATTAATGAAATCACCTGGTTTTCTTTTGTCTCCTAGGAGCTCACTGTAGAAAGACTCTGTAACCAGTTCTGAATTTTTAGTTGTGTTTAAAAGTCTAATACTATATCCCTCTCTTTAATAGAGATGGCTCAAGTTATGGTTGGCTTCAGTTGTCAACTTTACACAACCAGGGAAGGGGGAACCTCAATTAGGGAATTTCCTCTATTGGGTTGTGGGCATATCTGTGAGGCATTTTCTTGATTGTTGAGTGATGTGGGAGGGCTCAGCCCACTGTGGGTGGTACCATCCCTGGACAGGTGGTCCCAAGTTATATATTGAAAGCAGGCTTGGCATAGGCCAGAGAAGCAAGCCAGTAAGCAGCATTCCTCCATGGTCTCTGCTTCAGTTCCTGCCTCCAGATTGCTGCCTTGAGCTCTTGCCCCAATTTCCTTCAATGCTGGTTTGTGACCTGGAAGTTGTAAACTGAAGTAAACCCTTTCCTTCCCAAGTTGCTTTTGGTCAGAGTGGTTTATCACAGCAACAGAAAGCAAACTAGAATGACTCATATAGGGTCTTTTTAACTTAAAATTTTAGAGGACACTTACTGTTTTTTTTTTTTTTCTTTTTCATTTTTTTCTTTCTTTTTGTCGAGACAGGATCTCACTGTGTATGGCTGCCTCTGCCTCCTGAATGCTGAGATTAAAGGTGTTCATCTCCTCTACACCTGTATTTTAGTACTTAATTTATAAACAGATTAATTGGTATTTTCCAAAAGGGGTAGATTATATACACTTAGAAAAATTAATGCGGGTGTTTGGGGCTTTATAAAAAAGCCAAAAGCTTTACCTCATTTTGAGAATTGATTAGTGCCATTTATTTACTTAACTGTTAACCAAGATGACCGATGATAATAGGCCAAATTTTGCAAATAAGCTTGAATATTTGTCCAGTAAAATAAGGTTTATGGAGATGAGAGAGATGGCTCAGTGGTTAAGAACACTAGTTGCTCTTGCAGAAGACCTGGGTCTAATTCTCAGCACCCACATGGATGCTAACAAACATCTGTAACTCCAGTTCTAGGGGATCCAATGCCCTCTTCTGGCCTCCATGGGCATTGCACAACGTGGGTGCATTTACACATACACAATACACTCATACATATAAATTTTTAAAAAATATTTATTATTTTTATTATTTTATGTGCATGAGTGAATTGCCTGCATGTATGTGAGTGCACCCATGCTGTGCAATGCCACGGAGGTCAGAAGAGGGCTTCGGATTCCCCTGGAACTGGAGTTAAGGACGGTTCGTGGCTGCCATGTGGATGCTGGGTCCTCTGCAAGAGCAGTCAGTGCTCTTAACCGCTGAGCCATACATATAAATTTAAAAAATAAAAACATGGGCTGGAGAGATGGCTCAGCAGTTAAGATTATTGGCTGTTCTTGCAAAAGACCTGGGTTTGAATCCCAGGATCCATCTGTAACTCCAGTTCTAGGGGATCTGATGTCCTCTTCTGTCTTCTTCAGGCACTGCCTGACATACAGTTACACACATGCAGGCATAACACTCATACACACAAAATAATAACAAATAAATAAAACATAAAAAATAAGTTTTATGATTATTATGCAATTCAGCAGGAATGCCCAGGTAAGAACTATTCTTTTAAATATATTTTTTTTTCTGCTGTTAAGGCAGTGGCTTTCCAGCAAGTAAAGGCTTTACCCAATGGAAAAACATACAAACTTAGCATTTGGAGAAATTTAAACATCAAGTTTTAAATGGTTTATTTAGTAAAATGATAAAGGATAAAAATTCTTGTTCTCAGAGGCAGTTTCCTAAAAATGTTATTAAGAGTAGATAAATATTTAAGAAAAGGTTACTGTTGAAAATAATCAGTCATCAGTTTTATATTAAGGTATTGAATTTTGATGTTAGGAATTTTAATAATCTTTAATTATAGTTATATTAGTTATAACCATGTCAACTTTCTTTAAGTTTTGCAACCATTTTTATTCCACCTCCTGCAAAGAACAGCAGTGTGCACCAGCAGGGTATAGCAGTTCCAAGGCAACTTTTTCTGTTTATCGTTCCACTTCCTCTGTGCTACAATGAAATGACAGGTGTTCTGGAAAAATCAGAGACCAACGGCCGAAGTCAGGTGAGGAGAGGAAGTTTAATTTGATGCTAGCTAGCAGGACTGATACCATGAATAAAGGAGTCAGACCCCCTGTTCAAGTTTTGGGGTTCTTTTTTATACTCATGTGAGGAATGCAAGCAAAAGGTACATAACATATACATGGTAATTAAGTATGATAACAGAGTGCAGCAAACGTAATAGAAATGCAAAGTTTACAGGAATGCAAAACCTTCGGTCTATACAAGAATGTGATAGCTTTGGAAAACAAAGACTTCTTATCCTGGATAACCAAAGGGGACAGGAGAAGATTCCAGTTTACTTCCTCATTCCAAGAGTTCTTAATTATCATCACATTGCAAAATCGTTTAGCATCTGATAAGTTTTACATCCATAATACAGGGGATAAGAAATGTGTGGAGGGGGACAGAGAGTGGTGACAAGTACTGGACTAGGAAAAGTGTTACTGGAAATTTGTTTTAGGAGTTCTGCCAGCTTCACCACATGGATTCTGGGGAAATCAGGGTCTGTTCTTGGGGTTCTTAGTCTCATTAATGAAAGAATTAAAGAATGAACTCAGAAGAAAGCTAAAAATAATTTTATTAGAGTTTAAAAGAAAAATTCCAGGGTAAGTAGCCTAAACCTTAGCAGCTGCCCAGAGGAAGTGAGGGAAGCATGCCCTTTGTAAGCAGTCATGTAGACAAGCAACCACATGGCAAGGAGGGCTTCAGAGAAAGAGTAAGAAGCTCAAAGTTTCAGAGAATGCATGCTTAGGCTTGGCCAGCATTTAAAAGAAACATTATAAAAGAAAAAGAAAAGTTATGCCTTTCTGGATCAGGACTCAGAAAGGCAACTGGACCTAAAAGTGAAGAATCGTGCTCAACACACAGGGACAAAACCAAGTTTCGGGATGCAAAAGCAAGAGGAATTTATTCATACACAGGCGCCTGCGGACGCAGAGTCCCGCTCGGGTCAGGACTTGCGTGCGTGCCGGGCTTAGTTTGGGGGGGGCTTTTTATAGAGCAGAAGCAAGGTTCAGAAGCAGATACACGGTTACAAGGTTATTATTAGTGCATTTCAATGGGTACAAGGTATGAGGAAACAGTATTGCCAAATTCAGAGGGGGCTATGGGTGAAACCGATTGTTATCGTTAACTTCCCAGTAGGGGCTGTTATCGCTAACTTCCCAGTAGGGGCCTCAGGGTGGTGCCAGGTGGTCCGACTGCAAACGCCCTATCTTCCACTGCTAGTTTCACAAGACCTGGGTTAGAATCTTGGCTTATCGAATGGCTGATTACA
Organism: Nannospalax galili; assembly: GCF_000622305.1. Taxonomy (NCBI): domain Eukaryota; kingdom Metazoa; phylum Chordata; class Mammalia; order Rodentia; family Spalacidae; genus Nannospalax; species Nannospalax galili. The sequence goes on along the minus strand of NW_008334892.1, from coordinate 159,866 downwards.
GTTCTTTTTCTAAAATGGCCTTCCTGCTGTCAGTCGGGTCTTTCAAAAGCATCTCCTGGTAGTTCTGTAGTGATTGTACTAGTGGTGGTAATTCTGCAAAAGAAAAGAACATTATTGGAGCTAGAGAAATGGCTTAGTGGTTAAGAACACTGACTGTTTTTTGCAGAAGACCTGGGTTCAAATCCCAGCACCCACATGGCAGCTAACAACTGTCTGTAATTCCAGTTCCAGGGGATCCAACAGTCTCGTCTATCCTCCACAGGCATTGCACGACATGGGTGCACTTACCTACATGCAGGCAATACATGTGTACACATAAATTGTGTGTGTGTATGTGTGTGTGTGTGTGTGTATTTAAAAAAGAAAAGAACATTATCTCACTAAAAGGGTAATCCTTCTCTTCTTTAGCATAGGTTCTGTCTTCCTCAGGTGGTCCCTTAGCCCAAATGGAATGTTAGGTCTCCACCCAGGTCAGAGAGTCCATTCTCTTGACCAGAAATGGTCTTTCCCTTAATGGTCTTCACTGCAGCTGTAACAAAGGAGTGTGAGGAAAATGAAATGAGGGCTTTTTTTATAGTGTCAAAGGAAGGAAAGTAGCCCTTTATCTTTGCAGAAAGGTCTAAAGGAACTCAGTTTTCAGGACAACTCAATTGGCTACCAGGAGCTTCCCAGTTTGGGAGAGACTAAAAGACACCAGGAGACGAAGGGAATTGTGTTGAGTAAGGGATCTTAGACCACTTGTCAGGGTGAAGAGGGCAATAAAAAAAGTGGGGAGAAATCTTTTCATTGGTGAGATTGGTACTCATTAGAGAGTCATTAGAGAGTGAATCAAGCATCTCTTAAAAAAGAGAAAGTAGGAAATGAATTTCTTTATGTGCTTTAAGTTCCCTTTCAGAAGTACAATAAAGTTACAAAGGGGAACAAGCTGAAGTCTCAACATCCCAGTAAGTCAGCAGATTGGGGCAAAGGGTCTGGTAGCATCTGTGACCTAGTCTTAGGGTTTTAGGTTTATGGTCAGTGGTTTGTCAGAGGTCCTTAGAGAAGAGCCAGGGAGATTTACCAGATGAAGAGAAAAGGTAGGAGAAGAGCCAGAAGCCTGGTGGAGGAAAAAGGCAAAAAAGAGGGGCAAGAAGCACCTTTTGGGGATAGGCAACAGAACTGGCAGGAGAAATCCTGCTAATGGAGAACAAAAATTTGTGGTAGACAAAGCCTTGGCAGGAAGGGGCAAGAAGCCTCTATTCTGAGGAAGAGACAAAAAGCCTTGATGAGAGGGTCCCAAAGCCCCTAGGGCAGAAAAAGGAGCCTGCAGTGAGAAGGGTGGGAAGCCTCCTACGATAGTGCTGGCACTTGACAGAATTTGGACTTACCCAGGAGACAACGCCTCTAGGCAAACCTGTGAGGAATTATTTAGTCTCTGGGCATTGCTTTGTGGGAAGGGGACATCTTGATTAGGTTAACTGAGATAGGAAGATGATGATACTAATCTCTGGATGGTATCTGAGACTATATAAAAAGGAGAAAGTGAGCTCAGCATGGTATTCATCACTCTATCTTTCCTGGTTCTGTTAGTTACTTTCTGATGCATGGAGATAAAATACAATGACCAAAGTGACTTATAGAAGGAAGAATTTACTTAGCTTATGGTTCCAAAGGGATGAGTCCATCATGGAAGGGAAGCATGGTGGCAGCAGTGGCAAGAGCATAAAGCTGAATGCTCACATGTTCAAGCAAGCACAAGAAGTAGAGAGAACAAGCTCAAAGTGGTGTAAGGCTATGAGGTCTCAAAGTCCATACTCAGTTATGTTCTTCCTCCAACAAGGCCACACTTCCTAAAGGTTCCATTTTCTTCCCCAAACAATGCCACCAACTCACAAAGTACTCAAATATTTAGACCCTATGGAGTTACATTCTCAATGAAACCAACACATTCCATTCCCTGGCCCCCATAGTCTCATGGCCATATCATAATGTGAAATGTATTTAGTCCAACTTTAAACATTTCCATAGTCTTTAACAGTCTCACTGGCTATGGAAGCAATGTTGTCAGCTGCCTCAAGCTCCTGCCTTCAAGAATTCCCTTCAAGATATCCTGTACTCTTGCACTGGGAGCCAAAATAAACACTTTCTTCCTGAAGCTGTTTTTCTGTCAGGGTATTTTTTAATTAATTAATTTTATTTTGTTTTATTTTATTTTATTTATGTGTATGAGTGTTTTGCCTGCATGTATGTAAGTGTACCTGTGTCATGCAATGCCTGTGAAGGCCAGAAGAGGGCACTGAATTCCCTGGAGCTGCAGTTATAGTTGTTAGCCACCATGTGAGTGTTGGGAACTGATCCTTTGCAAGATCAGCCAGTGCTCTTAACTGCTGAGCCATCTCTCCAGCTCATCTGTCAGGGTATTTTATCACAACAACAAGAGTAACTTAGATACCTCCCACAGGTTGATTCATCTTGGCTTATCTCTGAAGTGATCAATTTCAGCACCAAATGTTAGGATATAGGGTGAGGAGAGGAAATATGTTTGAAAGAAAGGTGCTGAGACGAACCCCTTCAGATGAGAGCTGTATTAAGAGAGTTATTAATACCACAGACAGGATGGCGGAAGGCCAAAGTAAGAGAGAGTCTTTAATCTTGCCAGACAATGTGGAATACCTACTTGTAAAGGCTTCCAAAAGAGGAAGGAGTTCCTCCACCATTAAGCAGCTTGGTTAACACGTGGTCTGCGCTACGTCCTTCAGGCAGGTTGTCTTCCATTTCTGGGTGGCAGGTGGAGAGAGGATGTGACTCTTTGTAAGAGCGGTAGATGTTCTGTCAGCTCTTCATAGCAGCAGCTGGAAGGGAAAGAACCTGCAGGAGAGTGTGGCCTGATCTGTGAGACAACAGCTCTTGAAGAGTGTGTTCTGACACCTTCTTGCTAAAGTAACCTGAGTAAAAATTTTAAACACACAATCACTTAATTCAAACGATGTTCTTGTGCATAAAAATTTTGTATCCTTTACAGATGGCCTTGAGGGCCCTTAACTTCATTTATCTATTCATCTTAAATAACTTCAGTGGTAATAAATCTTCCTCCAGAGAAGAGAGCTAACATTTTGTTTTTAAGACAGGGTCTTGCTACATCTCAGGCTGACCTCAAATTTATGGGGTTCCTCTTGCCTTCAAAATGCTGGTATTACAGGGGAATATCACCATATCTTGTTCACAGTTAATTTTTTACAAAACAAAATTCATTCATGACCAGTTGGGGTATATAGTGATATACTACATATCTACTGCTGCATAACAAACCACCCAACAACAATAGCTCTATATTTAGATAGAGCATGATTCTGTGACCTGGCAGTTGGGGCTGGACTGAACTGGGTGGTTCTGGTTTTGTCAAGTCTCAGTGACATGCCTGGCTATTGATTCAACCTTTGAAATGACAGAGGTGACAACTATACAATCTCTCATTAGTAGGCTGGTCTGTCTTGTTTATGTGATGGTCCAGCAGGTTCCAAATTAGAAAGGAGAAACATGCCAAGGCTTCTTAAGGACCACACTAGGGACTAGAACATCTTTCTGCCATCTTCTATTGGCCAAATCCACACACAGATTCAAGGAATGAAAAATAGATCTAACATTTTGATGAAGAAGATTGCAAATTCATACTACACAGGATATGAACATAGAAAGGGATGGAAAATTGTGGCCACCCTTACAATCTAAAACAAATGTAACTCAGCTGATTAGTGCTGCTTTGGGTTTTAAAAACTCCAAGTCTCCAGGGCTATAAAGATCTATCAGTAGGTAAGAGCACTGTCTATTCTTGCAGAAGACTTGGGTTTGGTTCCCAGTGCCCACATGGTGCCTAACATCCATCCTTCCCCCAGCTCCAAGAGATCCAATTCCCTCTTCTGGCCTCTATGAGCATTACATGACATGGGTGGTACAGTACTTACCTAGCATGCATGAAGCCTTACGTCCTATCCCCAGCACTGCAAAAACAAACAAACAAACCCTTTTTAAAGTCTTGTTTTCATGGAAAATAGACTCCTAACATCATTTCAAAAGAGTACACCAAGACTGAGGTAAAACTTGGTGGTAGAGCATGACCCTAGCATGTCAGCTTATTCACTCTTCTAGTCTCTGCTCAATTTCTTTTTGAAATCTCCCACAGCCACCTTATCTAGGACAGTGTCTTTTATTCTCAAGCTCACATCTTCCAGCACTCTTTAGTCCCATTCTCTGCTTTTCTGTTTCTTTTTTAGACAGGGTCTCATATGTAGCCTTGGCTAGACTGACTTGACATGTAGACCAGGCTAGCCTTGGACTTTTCATGATTCTCCCATCTTTGTCTTCTAAGATTACAGATGTGAACCACCATTTGTGACCTTTCTTAATCTTTTGCACTATAACACTTTATTTTGGTATGTTTTCTTCCAACTCTAACTAGATTATATAATCTGTAAGAACAAGGATCTGCTATTTTATTTATAACTATTTTTAGGCCCCTGTATAGTATCTGGTGTTAAGTGGGGGACTGAAAGTAGAAAGAGGAAGATTACAAATATGTAAATCATTTATTTTAAAATTGACCAATCAGGCAAGGATGTGGAGAAAGGGGAGCGCTCATTCACTGCTGGTGGGATTGCAAACTCGTGCAACCTCTATGGAAAACAGTGTGGAAAACTCTTAAACTAAACTCTTAAACTAAAAATGAACCTAAAATACGCTCCAGTGTCCTAGTTCGTTCTTCATTGCTGTGACAAAATACTCTGACCAATTCCAACTTGGGGAGGAAAGGGTTTATTTGTCTTATATCTCCCAGGTCGCAGTTCATCAGGGAGCCCAAGGTAGAAACTCAGGGCAGAAACCTGGAGGCAGGAGCTGGAGCACAGACCATGGAGGAATGCTGCTTACTGGCTTGCTCCCTTGGCCCCTGCTCAGCATGCTTTCTTATGCAACACAGGCCCACCTGCCCAGGGGTGGCACCACCCACAGTGGGCTGGGCCCTCCCACATCACTCATCAAGAAGATGCCCTTCAGACATGGCAACAGGCCAGTCCAATAGAAGCAATTTCCTGATTGAGGCTCCCTCAACCCAGAAGTGTCAAGTTGACACTAAAGCTATTCAGCACAATTGACCCCTTGTCAACTTGACACACTAACACATCACTATTAAACCATAAACGTTCCAATTCTTGTCCCCAAGATATGATGTTAACATTAATATCACAACATA
>NW_008334892.1:151887-153810 GCF_000622305.1 Nannospalax galili | reverse complement strand
ACAGATTCTAAATCTAAGATCTCACATGAACAGCCCTGATGGTCTCCACTTCCCTTTGAAGCTTCACAAGCCAGGCCTTCATTGTCTACAACTCTTTCAGCATAACTGTTCCAAGCTCCACTGCAACTAACTCTGAGCATGCAATGGCTTTTCCAGCCCAAAGTTCCAAACACGGGACAGTCCTCCCCAAAACACCAAGGTCAGGTCTGTCACAGCAATATCCCACTCTCTGGTACCAATCTCTGTCCTAGTTTGTTTCTTCATTGCTGTGACAAAATACTCTGACCAATACCGACTTGGGGAGGAAAGGGTTTATTGTCTTACATCTCCCAGGTCGCAGTTCGTCAGGGAGCCTAAGGTAGGAACTCAGGGCAGGAACCTGGAGGCAGGAGCTGGAGCACAGGCCATGGAGGAACACTGCTTACTGGCTTGCTCCCCTGGCCCCTGCTCAGCCTGCTTTCTTATGTAACACAGGCCCACCTGCCCAGGGGTGGCACCACCCACAGTGGGCTGGGCCCTCCCACATCACTCATCAAGAAGATGCCCTTCAGACATGGACACAGGCCAGTCCAATAGAGGCAATTTCCTGATTGAGGCTCCCTCAACCCAGGTGTGTCAAGTTGACACTAAAGCTATTCAGCACACCTGGTTATACCACTCCTTGGCATATACCCAAAGGACTGATCCTATTGTAGAGACACTTGTACAACCATGTTTGTTGCTGCTTTTTTCACAATAGCTAAGAGATGGAAGCAACCTAAGCGCCCCTCAGCTGATGAGTGATTAACAAAAATGCGCTATATTTACACAATGGAGTTCTACTCAGCAGTAAAGAAAGATGAAATAATGAAATTTGCAGGTAAATGGATCTAGAAACTGTTATACTAAGTAAAGTAACACAGACTCAGAAAAACAAATGATGTATGTTCTCCCTCATATGTGGATCCTAACACCAAATCCTTTTAAACGCCAGGTCCTTTTAATGAGATGATGCTATACAGCAGTCCCTTCTGCATGAAATAACTACCATCATCACGACTTTGGCTGAGCCTGATGGCTAAACATCCTCACAATTGGGCTTGTTGACAGTTCTGCTCATTCATTGAAGGAGGGCCAAGCCACTCACCAGAGTATCCAGCCACTCTTCCCAGCCAACTGTATGTAATTTGGCCCTAATCACACATGGTCTCCTGGATTTGGGGAGGGCTGAAGTATACAATCTGGGGAAGGCTAGGAAGAGAAGGCATGATTCATCCTGGGTAAAGGCTTTCTGGTGTGCATAGCCCCAGGTTATACCACTTCAAACCCCTCAGTTATCTTGGTAAGTAAGATCAGTCAATTCATTGGTTCCCCATTAAAACTTTAATCAAACATTAGCTTGAAACTAGAAACTTAAAAAGGAATAAATATTGCTTAGCACCCCCAAGAAAAGAAGTCTCACAACAGATGGAAAATTTATTTGTTAATGCTATTATCTCTCATAATTATTTTTTTAAAAAAGGAAAATGAGAATGACCCCTCAGTTATCTCGGTAAGTAAGCTCAATAAATGTATCGGTTCCCCAGTAAAACTTTAATCAAACATTGGCTTGACACTAGAACCTTGAAAGGGAGTAAGCATCGCTTAGCATCCCCAGGAAAAGAAGTCTCACAACGGATGGAAAATTTATTTGTTAATGCTATTGTGTCTCATAATTACTTAAGGAAAAAAGAAAATGATAATGTAAAATGTGTTAAAAGGATATGGGAATGGAGATATTTTCCAAAATAGAAAAAATGAGAAAGCCTAAGCAAGTGATAGAGATCTGTATATGTTTGTTATATATAAAGGATGAGACAAAAATAATATACACATAATCTTAAAATTTCTATGGTCACAGTATAGTCAACTACTTTAAGGAACAAATATATATTTAGTCAAGGA
>NW_008334892.1:150994-151681 GCF_000622305.1 Nannospalax galili | reverse complement strand
CATCTCTCAAAATGTCCTGTAACTGTGGTAAGTCACCTGTCTTCTTGTTCAGGGAGGATATGGAGATCCCATGAGATGGACTTGAACCAGTGTCCATTCTACAAAGAGGAGGGTCAACTCAGAGGAAACATCTCATTCATGCTTCCAAGTGAAGCCAGACATGGTCGAGTGTTGCGGACTCTCCTCAGGCCAGCTATGAAGACCCTGACCTGGATTGGGTCCCCTGCCGATTGGGAGGGGCAAGAGGCGCAGAGATATGAAACAGACACCGGGAGTTGGGTAGAAGCAAGCACTAGGCGAGGTGCTGCAGGCTCCTTTAATGCAGGAGGGGGCAGGCCTTATATTTCCCTTTTCTCCGCCCAAAAGTCCCTTTAGTCAGCGTATCATTTTCTGATTGGTCCACACCACGCAGTCTGTCAGCAGCCACTGGGCTCATGAGCAGGGTATGGAGGCGTGAGCTCCTTTTGGCAGGCTATTTGCAGACCAAGAAGTGAAGTGAATTCTCGCTGAATCCCAGGGCTCTGAAACCACGCCATCTTTGGAGATCTCCTACTACAGTTGAGCAGGACCTTTGACTTTTCGTCATATAGATGGAACTGGTAAAAGAAAGGAGCCAAGATCTCCTTCCAAGCCCATGTGACCCCTGAGGAACAGATCCTCAAATGACCTTAAGTGTAAAAATAAATT
>NW_008334892.1:148128-150941 GCF_000622305.1 Nannospalax galili | reverse complement strand
AGGAAAGTATAACCAAATAAAGTCATCAGTATACTTCTTTAAGAGTTCAAGGGATTATACTTCTCAGACATTAGGCTTAAGTCTACATAAATTATTTAGACAATTATTTCTCATTGATGATTTTGTTCATAATCAAAAAGTGCTGCTCAGATGTAAGACTTCAAATTTTGGTCTCCAATACTGTAGTGCCTACCTTTAGCTAAGAGAGACAACCAGTTGTTGTTCTAAAATGAAGGACTAATTTGTTTTCTCCCCCTCTCTAGAAGCCTTTGAGAGGGGACTGACACTGATTCTAACCACTCCAACAGCTATCAAAATACCTGAAAGCAAATCATGAATCCATCACTCCTGAGTCCAGCCTTGGTAGACAAAAGAAAAATGAGGAGGAACCCAATAGAAGAATGCTTTTGGAAGCCCTTGTCAAGAAAATCCAATGGACTCGCATATGAACATTTGAAAATTGCCATGTTCTGACTTTTTTTTTAGTTCCCTGTGTAGAACTTATAATGCTAACTACTCTTGCCTTTACTTCTCCTTCACATCTCCTAGTCACTATTCTAGGACTTTCTTCCTCCCCTGGAGATAAGAGCTATGCAATTTGGGAGTCTTTTAGATAGGCCTACTGAAGGGGTACTCCATTGCCTCACCCTGCATCCCTGTTCAAGGTTACCTCTTCAGGGGGGGAGTGTTAGAGTATAAAAAACCCCATCAAAAAAAAAGACCCTCCACTTCCCTGGGCCTGCACCACACAGAGGCCTCTCTCTGGGGTAAGTCTATTGCACCCTCCATGCCTTGACTCACCCAGGCTCATTCATCCTCCCATCTCCCCCACCTATCTCTGCTCCAACCCTGAGTCCTGTCCCATTCCTTGTCTTGGTGCCCCAGATACTGGGGGGAACCACCACTGTTTCCTGATCCTTTGCATCCAGACCAACCCAGTTCCTTCTTGGGTCCCCAGGAACTCTCTGGGCCTGGCCCCACCCTCACCTCCCTCTGCTTCCCTGGGCCTGCACTACCTGAAGGCCTGACTATGACCCACAGGCCTCTCTCTGGGGTAAGTCAATCATGCCCTCTGTGCCTAGACTCCCCCAGTCTCATTCACATTCACATCTCCCCGACCGGTCTCTCCTCCTAGCCTGGGTCCTGTCCCAGTCCTTGTCTTGGTGCCCCAGACACCTGGAGAACCACCACTGCTTCCTGATCCTTTGCACCCAGACCAACTCAGTTCCATCTCGGGTCCCCAAGAGCACTCTGGGCCTGGCCCCGCTCTCACTTCCCTCTACTTCACTGGGCCTGCACGACCTTCCAGTCTCTTTCCTGGATGCTGGGGCTGACCTTTCCTCCTCCTGATCCTTTGCATCCAGACCAACCCAGCTCCTCAGTGCAGCCCCCGGAGCCCTTGGGGCCACTTGCTGCCCCCATCTTCCTTTGCATCTCTGGGAGGAATGGCCACCAGCTGCCCTAGACTAGCATCTTTCCTGGGCCCTGCTCCCAGGCCAGTCTAAGCCCCAAATTCCTGAGGCCGAAATCTTTCCTGGAGGGATCCAGACCTTAGGAGAAAGCCTGAGAGCATCTGATCCTCATCTGACTTGGGCCTCTGTGGGAACTCCTTCAGACAAAAGCAATCTGGCCACTTCAATATAAAATCAAAAGAGAGTACCAGAAGCTTAGATGAACCAGGTTTTCATGCCCAAAAAGTAAGCCACAAAGACACATAAAGTTCACAAAAAGAAGCAGACCTAAACATGAAGGGTTGAGTCTCACACAAGAATCAGAAACTGCAAAAGAAATTCACATGTCGAAGTCACAGAAAAAAAAATAATAACATTAAAAACCAAAATAACATATTACCACAAAACACCAATAGTCTTCTAGAGGAGTACATTGAGAACCCCATAGAGATAATGCAGGATATGGAACTCAAAAGAACAATTACAAATATGGCAAAAGAATTCAGTGAATTTAAGGAATACACAAACAAAGAAATCAAAGAACTGAAGGAAGATATGGAAAAACTTCTGAATGAAATCAGAAAAGAGTGAGAAATATTGAAGAATACTCAGGCTGAAATGAAGAAGTAAGTGAAACACTTAGTAAGCCAATTAGAAATGACAGGAGAAAGCCTCACCAACAGGATGAATGAAATGGAAAACAGAGTATCAAGACTGGAAGATAAAGTGGATGAACTAGACCACTCAGGCAAAGATTATGAAAAATTTAAGAAATCACATGAATGGAATATTCAGGAATTCTGTGACACCATAAAACACCAAACTTACAGATCATAGGCATACAAGAAGGAAAAGAATCTCAGGATAATGGTATGGACCAGATCTTCAACAGGATTGTAGAAAAACAGACATGGCCATACAAATACAAGAAGCATATAGAACACCAAACAGAGAGGACCAGAAAAGAAACTCTCCACGGCACATCACAGTAAAAACACTAAACGTTCAGAACAAAGAGACAATATTGAAAGCTGCAAAAGAAAAACAAGTCACATATAAAGGAAAACCTATCAGGATTACAGCTGACTTTTCAGTGCAAACTATGAAAGCCAGAAGAGCCTGGACCAAAGTATTCCCAGTTTTAAATGACCGCAGATGCCAAACCAGATTACTATACCCAGCCAAAATGTCTATTAATAGTTGAAGGGGAAAGAAAAATCTTCTGTGACATAAATAGGCTGAAGGAATTCATGTCCAAAAACCAGCCCTTCAGCAATACAAAGAGCTGAAGAAAGGAATGACAATACCCAAGGAGTGGCAGAAAGAATTCCAACGAGGGTATAACAGTGTAAAAGTACTGCT
>NW_008334892.1:145235-148025 GCF_000622305.1 Nannospalax galili | reverse complement strand
TAAATATGAATGGAATGAACTCTCCCATCAAAAGACACAGACTAGTTGAATGGATTAAGAAACAAAACCCATCCTTTTGTTCTCTGCAAGAAACTCATCTCACTTACAAGGATGGGCACTAACTTAAGGTGAAAGGATGGAAAAAATATAGCAAGTGAATGGTACTAAGAAAAAATAGACTCTAAACCAAAACTAATCAGAAGACATAAAGAGGACCTTTCATTCTGATCAAAGGAACAATAAACCAAGAAGATATTACAATCATGAACATATTCACCAAACTCTGGTGCGCCAACTTCATAAAAACAATACTACAGGACTTTAAGACCCTGATTAATCCCAAATCATTAATAGAAGGGGACTTCAATACTCACTGTCTCCATTAGATAGGTCAGCAGGACAGAGAGTTAACAAAGACACATCTGAATTAAACAATACAATATATCAAATGGACTTAACAGACATCTACTGAGTATTCCACACAAGCAACAAAGGACATACTTTCTACTCAGCACCCCATGGAACCTTCTCCAAAATCGACCATATACTGGGGCACAAAACAAACCTCAACAAATCCAAAAAGATTGAAATAATTCCATGCATTCTGTCAGACCACAATGTAATAAAGCTTACAATCAACACTGGAAGAAGCCCTAATCACCACATGAACACATGGAGATTAAACAACACACTCCTGAATGATGAATGGGCCAAAAAAGAAATTAAGAAAGAAATTAAAGTATTCCTGGAACTAAATGAAAAGGACAATACAACACAACAAAACCTCTGGGACACGCTGAAAGCGGTCCTTAGGGGAAAGTTTATAGCTCTAAGTGCCTACATCAAAAAATCGGAAAGAAAACAAATAAATGACTTAATGTTGCAACTCAACACACTTGAAAAGCAACAGCAAACAAAACCCAAACCCAGCAGGCAAGACACAACACACTTGAAAAGCAACAGAAAACAAAACCCAAACCCAGCAGACAAGAAAAAATAAAAATCAGGGCAGGAATTAGTGAAATTGAAACAAAGAAAACAATACAAAGAATCCACAAATCCAAGAGCTGGTTGTTTGAAAAGATAAACAAGATTGACAGACCACTAGCCCAGTTAACCAAAAGAAAGAAAGAGCACCTCCAAATCAACAAAATCAGAGTTAAAACGGGAAACATCACAACAGACACCAGGAAGATACAGGACATTATAAGGGAATACTTTAAAAACATATATGCTACTAAATTTGAAAACCTAAACAAAATGGACAGATATCTAAAGGCTTGGGAACCACCAAAACTAAAACAAGAAGAGATTAACAGCTGAAACAGATCCATAACACAAAAAGAAATTGCAACAGTAATACAAAACCTCCGGACTAAAAAAGGCCCAGGACCAGATGGATTTACAGCAGAATTCTATCAGACATTTAAAGAAGATCTGCATCCAATGCTACTTAATTTATTCAAAAAGATTGAAATGGAGGGAGAACTTCAAAATTCCTTCTATGAAGCCAACATGACTCTAATACCTAAGCCAGGTAAAGATACAACCAAAAAAGAAAACTATAGACCCATATCCATAATGAACATAGATGCAAAAATTCTCAACAAGGTACTTGCAAACAGCATACAGACACACATCAAAAAGATCATCCACCATGATTAAATCGGCTTTATCCCAGAGATGCAGGGATGGTTCAATATACTTAAGTCAATAAACGTCATAAATCATATAAATGGGCTCTAAGAACCACATGGTCGACTCAATAGATGCAGAGAAGGCATTTGACAAAATTCAACATGCATTTATGTTCAAAGTCCTAGAGAGAATTGGACTGGAGAGAACATGCCTCAACATAATTAAAGCCATATATAACTAACCCACAGCCAACATCATTCTAAATGGAGAAAAACTGGAAGCATTCCCATTGAAATCAGGAACCAGACAAGAGGCTGCCCGCTATCCCCACTTCTCTTTAACATAGTACTTGAAACTCTTGCAAGAGCAATAAGATAAGAGAAGGAAATTAAAGGAGTAACAATTGGAAAAGAAGAGCTCAAATTATCCCTTTTTGCAGATGATAGGATATTTTATCTAAGGGATGCCAAAAATTCCACCTGAAAACTCCTAGAAATTATTAACGTGTTCAGTAAAGTGGCAGGTTACAAAATTAACTTATAAAGTAGCCTTTCTATATACCAATAAAAATCAATCAGAGAAAGAGCACATGGAAACACTATCCTTCACAATAGCTGGAAAAAATAAAAAATCTCTGAATAAACCTTACCAAAGGCATTAAAGACCTCTACAATGAAAATGTTAAATCTTTAAAGAAAGACATTAAGGAAGACATCAGAAGGTGGAAGGACCTCCCATGCTCATGGATTAGAAGAATTAATATTGTGGAAATGACCATCCTACCAAAAGTCATTTATAGATTCAATGCAATGCCAATCAAAATGCCCATGACATTTTTCACAGAATTGAAAAAAAATCTTAATATTCATATGGAAGCACAAAAGACCTCGGATAGCCAAAACAACCCTGAGCCCTAAGAGCAATGCTGGGGGGAATACTATGCCAGATTTTAAGCTGTATGGCAGTGCTATAGTCATAAAAACAACATGGTACTGGCACAATAATAGACTCATAGATCAATGGAACAAAACTGAAGACCCAAATATGAAGAAATACAATTTCAGCCACCTGATAGTTGACAAAGGGGCCAAGAACATTTACTGGAGGAAAGACAGCATGTTCAGCAAATGGTGCTGGCAAAACTGGATCTCC
>NW_008334892.1:144292-144956 GCF_000622305.1 Nannospalax galili | reverse complement strand
AATCAGAAAAACCACAGAATGGGAGAAAATCTTTACCAGCGACACATCCAACAGAGGTTTAATATCCAGAATATATAATGAACTCGAAAAACAGAGAGTCAAGACAAGAAGTAACCCAATTAAAAGATGGGCTACGGAGATGAACAGAGAGTTCTCAAAAGAAGAAGCAAAGATTGCTATGAAACATCTTTTAAAATGTTAAACATCACTAATAACTAGGGAAAAGCAAATTAAAATCACTTTAAGATTTCATCTTACCCCAGTCAGACTGGCTAAGATCAAGAGAGCAGCCGGACGTGGTGGCACACCCCTTTATTCCCAGCACTTGGGAGGCAGAGGCAGGCTGATCTTTGTGAGTTTGAGGCCAGCCTGGTCTACATAGTGAGTTCCAGGACACCTGGGGCTACAAGGAAAACATATCTCAAAAAGCCAAAAAAAAAATTACTGGTATATATTTTGCCACTTTTTGTTTATTTTAGTCATTAAATAGTTTAAAGAACAAATGGACAACTTCCTTAATAAATTCTAAGCCAGGCTGAAATTTCTGTTTTATTTTATGTATCTGTCACAGAGTAGCTATTTGTTTGACAAATTATTCTTTTTCATTATGCAAGAAGGATGGCAATTAGGGGAGTATGTCAAAGTTGGGTATTTTCTCTTCTTT
>NW_008334892.1:139873-144234 GCF_000622305.1 Nannospalax galili | reverse complement strand
ATGGAAGCAACCTAAGTGTCCCTCAATTGATGAGTGGATAATGAAGATGTGTTTCATTTATACAATGCAGTTTTACTCAGGAGTAAAGAAAGATGAAATCATCAAATTTGCAAGTAAATGGATGGAACTAGAAACTGTTATACTAAGTGAAGTAGCACAGACTTAGAAAAAAAATCAACATACGTTCTCCCTCATATGTGGATCGTAGAACCAAATCCTGATAAGTGAGTATGTACCCAGACATAACTATAGGTGACAGGATAATGGAAAGGAAACAGAGAGGTAAAGGAAAAGAAAGAACCTGAAAGAGAAGAACAGTAGGAAACAGGCCTTAATAAGGGAGATATGTATAAAAATTGGGTTAGTTTAAGGGAGGGGGGAGGAAAGGGTATACAAGGAACCTAGGGGATAAAGGGAAAGAAGGAGCTTAAGAGAGGTAGGACCGTCAGAGAAGGGTATTATTAAGGGAGAAAGTGGGAAAATGGGGGCATCTTAATTGGGGAAACCAAGATGGAGGGGTGAGACAATGAGAGAGATAAATAATGCCTAGCTAATTTTACAAACCAGAGGGAACCATATTAGTCCAACAACTTACTGTCTAATTGTACATACCAGATCAAGAAATATATGTCTAGGTAAGGTTTATCTGAGAACAATTGGTCTTTGCCCAAGATTTATCTACATGACACACAGTAATTAAAAGTACCAGACTGGTGGAACTACCCTTCTTGGATGTTTAACAGACATACTTTGAGTCCTATACTAATTTGGTCAGAGGGACATAAAGGACAGTTTTTGCTCCTTGCCCTCCTAGGTTGACTAGTTCCAGGGGACTATGAGCATCTTTCAAAATGTCCTGTAATTGTGGTGGGTCACCTGTCCTCTTGATCAAGGAGGCCGAGGAGACCCCAACAGATGGACTTGAACCCAGGAGGGTCAACAGAGAGGAATCATTTCCTCCATGATTCCAAGCGAAGCCAGCTATATTGAGCAGGACCTTTGACTTATCTTCACATAGGCGGAAGTGGTCAAAGAAATGAGCCAGGGGCTCCTTCCAAGTCCATGTGACCCCTGAGGAACAGATGCTCAAATGACCTTTAGAGTAAAAATAAATTGGTTTATCTGGGCCAACTGTAGGGCCTTAAACACCCAAAAGGAAAGTATAACCAAAGATTAAAGGGGCCAATATAATTTTTTAAGAGTCCATAGGTATAGCTTACGGCTACATAACAAGCAACAATGCCAGACAGGAGATACCTCTTTTGAGTTGTTGGCCAGGTTGGCCAAAGGGACTCGCATATAGTAACCCAGCATAGAACTGGGAAAGTGAACAGCAGACCCCAATCTTATCTAAAGGACTATTGACAGCTTATTGCTGCTAGATGAGGAACAGCTGACCTTCCTAAAACAAAGACCTCTAGTGCCAGGGACTTGAACCCACGACCCCCAGCGAGGTGAGGACTGGGGATGAGTAAGCACGCCATCCACCAGCCCATGCCACCCCCATTACCCAGGGACACTCAGACGCAATGGGGAGCCTAGTCAAGCAGGAACTCATTTATTGCAAGTGTTCCAAAGCTTATAAAGGTGCCTGGAACTACTCCCCCCCGCCAGGGTGTATCTTAAGGATGGTCATGTGCAGATCATGCACTCCTCAGCAGAGTGCAGAAGTATTCTTCAGACTTTCAAAGCAAGCCAGGCCACACCCCCAATAACTTCTTTTCGGACCTATGCAAGGTGGAGCTTTTAGGTCCCCACATATCCCCCTTTTAATTTTTATTTTAAGGCCAGACTGACTTTATTTCACTGGTTACCCACCTCATAGGTGGCTCCCTGAGGAGAGATGGCTATCTCCTTCCTCTAATCTTATGCATTTTTGCCTGTCTTAGGTTGTGTCACTTCTGATCAAGCCTTGCCCATCACTGGATCATGCACCTGGCCATATGCACATCCTGTCTTAGGAGTACTTGTCATGGGACATCTTACCTGTCTTTGGCTAAAAACGTGTCATGATTAAGGGCAGCCGCATGGGTAATGCCAGCCTGTGACAGTCTTAGTCTCTGCCTAACTCGGTTAGCCAAGCGTGGGCAACCAGAGTGGGTCCTGGGGAAGTCCGTAATCATGAGGAGGTGGGCTGTGGCACTTCCAAGGGTTCTCTGTCGCCAAATTATCTGGTAAAGACACTTAAAGATAAGCATTATCAAGAGAAACAAAGCAAGTCATGGCATAGGACAAGTTGAAATACTTCTGAGACCATGTTCCTTTTAGCCAATCAGCCAGTTGTCAAAGAGGCTGACTGGCAATGAAGTCAAGGAACTGAGTCCTTTACCTCAGATGGATACAAATAAAGAGAGGAATTTTTTTCTCAAGAACTATTGTCCATGGACTGTCATGTTAGTCAGTTGGATCCTGGGCTACCCACTTAAGTTTTTTCACCGGCACCCATATGGGGTTTAAATCTCCTGTAGAGTAGACAGAGCCAAAGCCTCGACCATGGTTAACAGTGTATCTGGGCCTCTCCATTGCCCCGAAATGGGGTCCTTCCATCTTACCCATACTTCAGGTCTCTGCTCGTGTCATCCCCAATGCATCTGAAACCGGGATTCCAACTGATTTTTTATAAAATTAAGAATATTAACAGTGAATAAGGCCATGCCCAACTTTTGGTGGGGCCTCATTCCCCCTTTTTGTTTTGTAATTGAATATTTAGGTTTTGATGGTTGCGTTCTATAATGTCTTGACCTTGGGCATTAGACGGAATTCCTGTATTGTGTTGAATTCCCCAAAGTGAAAAGAAAGCTTCTACATTTTTACCCACAAAACATGGTCCATTATCAGTTTTAATTGTTTGGGGCAGTCCCAACGTAGCAAAGCACTGGAGAAAATGACACTGAGCATGTTTAGACTTCTCTCCTGCATGAGCGGTAGCTCAACAGTCATGTGAGAATGTGTCAATGTACACAAAAATATACTTAAGCATTCCAAAAGGAGCATAGTGTATGACATCCGTCTGCCACAAAGAATTAGGATTGAGTCCCCTGGGGTTTACCCCTGGCTGTTGCAGAGGTGGTACCTGTAGAAAGGGTTGACACAATAAGCCATCCTGTCTGCCTCTGCATTGCCTTGGGATAAAAGCCCAGGCAATCTTTGGTGCCCCCTAAGATGCTGTAAGAAAATAGGGGCTTTTCTCTCTTCAAGGAGCGTATGAGTCTGAATCATCAAGGGAGTAATGGGGTTCCCATCCAACCAGATATGAAAACCTAATAGCCCTGGAAGAAGATTCACTACATACAGACTGTTAGAAAACATATTCATGGGCTCACTTATCTTTGTTAATGCTAAAGCAATGGCCATGAGTTCCTTGAATTGAGCTGAGCCATCACAAGTGTGGACATATCTTTTTGGTTTCTCATCTGCCCCTGGGTATACTATCACTGCAGCTCCAAATCTGCCCTCGTCAGTGAAAATATCATAGGCTTTTACTAACAGCTCCTTGACAAAGAGCTGGGGGGCATCCCAACAGAGGGTGCAAAAGGAGGTCACCCATTTATGAGGGCCATAACAACAGTCCAAATTTTTTGAAGGGTCTTCCCGTCCTGCGTAAGGACGGATGCCATCAGGGTCTCACAGGAGAGTACCCATAACTCAAGATCTTTACTAGGTGTGTACCGGGCAAGTTGGGCTTGGGAGAGGGCATCCTGGACCTCATGTAAGAGGTCCAGGTATTGAGGAGCCAGGTGAATTAGTTCTGAAGGCTGTTTCCCTACTAGCAACTGAAACAGTGGTCTTAAAGTCTCAGTGGGAATAGGCATCCAGGCTCATAGCCAATTAATTCCTCCTAATGATTTTTGTAGCTCTGTCAGGGTTACGGTGGGCTTGACAGCCAGTTGTGGTTTTAAAGGACTTACTCCTTCCAAAGAGAGTATGGTTCCCAGAATTTTAAAGGAGTAATAGTCTGTATTTTATCAGTGGATACATGGAGTCCACCTGTCTGTAGACATTTCTGAGTAACCTTATATGACTCTTCTAATTGTTGGGGGGTTGGAGCTCCCAAGATTATATCATCCATATAAATGTACACAGTGGCATGTGGCAGCAAGTAAGCAGGCCCCAAAAAGGTCTTCACATAGCTTTGGCAGAATGCTGGGCTATTGGCCATACCTTGGGGTAAAACAGTCCATTCATACCTCTCATCAGGCGTTTTAAAGTTGGTGGAAGGTACAGAGAAAGCAAATTTTTCACAATCCTGGGGTTGTAGAGGGATAGAAAAAAAATCATTAATGTCTATAACTATAAGAAATAAATCTGAAGAAATAGCAGGGATCCAAGGCAGCCCCCTTAAGCGTGTACCCACTAGGGCC
>NW_008334892.1:137596-139556 GCF_000622305.1 Nannospalax galili | reverse complement strand
AGCCAAGGCAGTCCCCTTAAGGGTGTACCCACTAGGGTCATTCTAGCATTGACTTTACGCAAATCTTGCAACATTCTCCATTTGCCAGAGGCTTTCTTAATAACAAAGACAGGTGTGTTCCATGGACTTACAGAAGGCCAGATGTGGCCCAACCGTAATTGTTCCTGCACAATTTCCTTTAAAGCCTGTAGCTTTGTCTCAGGTAATGGCCACTGCTCCACACATACCGGTGCCCAGGGGACCACTGGATAGCTAGAACTTGAGGGGCAGTGGCCCTTAGAATTGGGGGTGAACCCGATTCTCTTTCTTTGGGTCCCCCCTGTAATTGATATGGGGAGACAACCCTTGTGTTGCTGACTCAGGAAGCCTATCAGACTCTTCAAGATCCAAAAGGTCATCATAAAAGCCCTTGCTATCAGTAGTTATGCAGGCCTGTGCATCCACCAAAATATCTTGTCCTATAAGGTTGGCGGATAACCCTGCCACCACCAGGTTTCGCACCTCCCCTTTAGCTCCATCTGCATCCATCTGCATTGAGCCATTCTCAAGTCTCCTCTGATGGGGTGTATCCTCCACACCTAGGATTCGGGGCCCAGAAACTAGGTGCCATCACGATGGGACCTCCTCCTTTCTAAGGATGGTTCTATGAGCCCCTGTGTCCACTAGGCAGCGAAACCTCCTGCCACCTATTTCAAGATCCATCTTGGGCCTTACACTAGGGATAATAGGGACTGTCCAATTCGCCATAGGTTTTTCTCCTCTCCCGATCCCTCCCCGAGGGCACTGTAAATGTAGCCGATCTGGGGAAGCCCTCCTTTTGTCAACGGGGCTGGAGGCTGCCCCCCACTTTGTTTAAAGGCTTTCCTTCAATATCAAATCTGAATTTACATTCCTTTTGCTAATGGAGCCCTTTGTGACACTGGGGACAGGGCATAGATGGGGGTCTTTTTGATACCCCACCTCCAGGCTTAGGCCAGTTCTCTCGCTGAGGGCAATTTCTTTTAATATGGCCAGTCTGGCCACAGCTAAAACATGGAGCTTCTATCCCTCTAGGCCCCATTGTTACCTGCTGACCCAAATTAAGTGAATTAAATGCTTGGGTTAAGGCACGGGTCAGAGCCTCTGTTTGCACCTGTAAGACAGCAGCTATGTCTTTGGTTTGCTCCTCTGGGTTCCCACCTCCTTGAAGGCAATTATCCATTGTTCCATGGACCTGTCCTTAAGGCCAGCACAGGCTATCTTGTGATCAGCATCCATTCCATCCCATACCAAGAGTTTAGTGAATTGCTCCCTCAATGGGCCTGGGGGTAATTTTAATTTTAAGCTCTTCTCTACTCTGTCTATAAACTTGTAGAGGGGTTCACCAGCTTATGATTAATCCCTGCAAGAGGGGATTCAGGAGGCCCCTCTTCCAATTTTCTCCAAGTATTTAATCCTATGATCCTGACCTGTTCTGTATATGGGGCTGGAATGCCTGACTGTTGCTCCCCTGTGGCATAATGGTCTCTTGAACCAGTCAATATCCCAAAAGTAATGGGGACCGACGGGTTGGCACTTGCATTCCTCTCAGCCTGTATCCTGCTTTCCTCCTTAAAGAGGGCACACCATTTAATATACATATATAGGGCTAGGAAGGACTGCTTTGGCGAGGTCCAGCCAATCCTTTGTAGTACACTGCTGATGAGCCAAGCCTTGGAGGAGAGTATCTACCCAGGGTGATCCTGGGCCATCCTCAGCCACCGCCTTTTTTAATTCCTTTAAATCCTTCACCTCCCAGGGATGCCAGGGGTCAGGGCGAGTGCCTCCTGGGTTTACATTAATAGGATATGCTTCCACCAGTGGCCTCACAGAAGCCTCCTGAGCAGGGCCAGGATCCTCACAATGGGGATGGTTTTCATGGGTCTCAGGAAGCCCTGAAGCTGGCCAGGGCACGCCCGTGGTGACACTTTTTACTTTGGCT
>NW_008334892.1:119190-137414 GCF_000622305.1 Nannospalax galili | reverse complement strand
CTCTGCCCAAACCTTTTGAGCTATGGGATCTGACAAATCCAATCCCCTGCTTTTAAGCATATCTCCCAGTGCTTTAAGCACTGGGTCTTCAAACTTAAAAATTGTGTTACCCATTTTTAGGGTGTTGCTTACCCCGAACCTCCTCGATTGGCCCCAATCTGTTTTTCTTCTTACTTCTTTCTTTTCTTCTTTTCGCCTTCCTTCGAGCGCCACGTTGAGCGCCAGTTGCCGGAGACTCGAACCTGCAACCCCTGGCGAGGTGAGAATTGGGATGAGTAAGCACGCTGTTCACCAGCCCACGCTGCCCCCATTACCTGGGGACACTCAGATGCAACGGGGAGCCTAGTCAAGCAGGGACTCATTTATTGCAAGTGTTCCAAAGCTTATAAAGGCACCTGGAACTCCCCCCTCCCCCCCGAGGGTGTATCTTAAGGATGGTCACGCACTGATCATACACTCCTCGGCAATGCGGAAGTATTCTTCAGACTTTCAAAGCAAGCCAGGCCATGCCCCCAGTAACTTCCTTTCGGACCTATGCAAGGTGGGGCTTTTAGATCCCCACACTCTAGATATGCTGACTAGATTCACCAGATGGACAAGTAGTGGGGAATTGCTGGGGTGCCAACAACACAGCAGACAGTAGCAGGGATATCAGAGTATAAGGGCTCTAGTGGGGGGGTGGGAGGCTATGGGAGGGTGCCATCTGGGAAGTGGGTGTATAGTCAAATAAGATGGCTTGGGATGTTCTGTGTGATACAAACACACACAAATAAAATCAACAAATTTTTAAAAATGTATTATATTTGAGGAGGAAACATGGAAATTTATGTCATGTTAATTAGTAGAGGTGATAAACATTACCATTGAAATCTACCCAATGACATACACAGGTGCCAAGGATCCAAGTGCAACTTATTATGACTAGTAATAATCAGATACATACAGATTAGAGGTGCATGCACCAACATCTCAGTGTTAGTAGCAAAAACAATGAGTCTTTCTGCAAAGAACTGTATATTCTAAAATGAAATGGAGATCTTTTTTTAAGGTTAAAAACTCATTCAATTTTATGTCTTACAGGGCTCACACTGAGTTCAACATTGTATAACTGTGTTAGTTCAACTGTGAACCAGAAACTTACAGCCACTTGTGAAAGAGATGTACTCTTGCTCTGGAGTGTGTTACTGAGTATGTTAAAGCTATAATGAAATGCTTCTTCTAGTCATGCAGTTATTTAAAAAAATTTTTTTTTAATTTACTTCATGTTAAATAGTAGAGGTGATAAACATTACCAGTGAAATGTACCTGATGACTTTATATTCATACTCAGGTACTAAGGATTCAAGTGTAACTGACTGACTAGTAATAATCAGATACATAGAGATTAAAGACACATGTGCAAACATGTGTTAGTAGCATTAAAAATGTAGGAAACAGCATATCTTAAAATGAATTGCAGATCTTTAAAGGGTAAAAACTCATTCAATTTTATGCTTCTTCTAATCATGTGGTTATTAAATTTTTTTAAAATTTTAAAAAAGATATAACAAAAGAATATGCAGGTAGAAAAAAAGAAAGAAAAAATAAATTCTTTCAATATTATTAGGTAAAAAATCAGATACATAGAGATTAGAGATGTATGTGCAAATATCTAAATGTTAGTAGCATTAAAAATGAGTTTTTCTGTATGAAACAGTATATTTTAAAATTAAATGGAGATCTTTTTAAAGGTTACAATCTCATTCAATGTTATGTCTTATAGGGTTTATACTGAGTTGAATATTGTATAACCTGTATTAATTCAACTGTGAACCTAAAAATTTACAACGAATTTTGAAAGAGATGCATCTTTGCTCTCGAAATTGTTATTGAATATGTTAATGCTGTAATGAAGTGCTTCTTCTAATCATGCAGTTATGAAATAAATAATTTTTAAAAAATTACATGGATGCTTTATTAACATGTTAAACAATCATAAAAAAGGAAAGAGTACGAAGTTGTTCAGGAAAAAGTGATGGAGAGATATTGGAGGAGTTGGAGGGGAGGGAGTGGGTGGGGATTTGATGCATGTATGAAATTCTCAATAAATTTCTTTTAAAGTTAAAAAAAGATTTTTTTTTCCGGAAGTTTCCCTTTTCTTCTTTTAATAAGGCTGTATACCTAGTTTAATTTGGTTCCACAATTCTTCAATTGAATCATTTTTAAGCAGCATCTTCATCACTTACTAATTTTCTCCCATGATTCTTTATCAATTGTCCTATTTTGGGATACCATGACAATATTTCTGAATAATATTTAAAAGTTCATAAGTTTGCTTTGATAATGCATTAGCTGCAATTCCTTTAAGCAAAGTCATTAATTTCCATGCATGTACACAATATTCAGGAGACAAAGTGATCCCCATAATGAAAGCAGAAAGGTGAAAATAAAAGTTTAGAACTTGTTCCTTGCATACCAGCAGAAATTCTCAAGGAATGCCTGTGCTTATTGTCATACAACTTACAGTGTATGAGTGGGGACATCCTTTAATTCCCTTTTTCTTCAGGACTTTTTTGGGCACTGATCTGAGTTCAGAATAGAGTCTCTTCCTCACACACTGCACCACAATGCAGCAGAGAGATTCCACATTACAGTGATACCTGAACAAAAATACCCTGACACTTTGGCATTGGTTAAAACCAGGAGCCTGAATCATTATGAGAATTTGTTTCTTTTATGTTCTCCTTGAATTGTTTCCCTAAACAAAGGACTTGCTTTCTGTTTATTGGAAGACTATGTCTAGCAGTAAGTGGGAAAGGAAAAGTGGAACTTATCAGGGAAGAATTTTTCCTTTCTGTCCCCTACTGACCCAGAACAGCATACACAACCACAAACAGATATAATCAATATATTCCTACCTGTTGTTTGTAACATAAAAAGGATAATTCCTTGATTCTAGTGAATAGTTGCTGCTTTCAGCATTGATATTTTCACAACATACTGAGTTAGGGGCAAGGTAGGGTCATGAGGGATTAAAGCTACATGTTTATTATACAAGAGGAGCCCAAGGTCTATTAAGATTTACACTGTGAAAAAGCCGAGATACTGTTAAATGATCTCAAAGCATAAGAATAATTGAAGGCATTTCCACAAAAGTCATCCCACAATTCTAAAAGGTGCTATGAAGTTGCTGTAAGAGAAAAGACATCACAGTGGTCTTATCCAGCACTAGATCCTACAATAGTGGCATGATATTTATGGGGGTATCCAACCACTTTCTGATTGAACTTGAGGTCTGCTCTACAGGAGGGATGGGATTTCATGCCTGGTACAGTAAACCTGATCAAAGATGATGACTGGGGAGAAGACAATGACTGGGGAGATCATAGGCTGCAGTAGGAACCTACTTGTTTTGTTTTGTTAAATGGTCGTGTTGTCAAACTACCTTCTTAGCAATGTTTATATCCATAAATTAGTGCTGCTCTCAACCTTGGTCAGAAAAGCTTCTTTTTGCAGTAGATAGTGGTTAATGTAGCTGGTCAAAGTGCTGAGGATAAGTGACTGCTGAGTGCATAACCACAGATGGGTCATCCATATCAACGGCTCAGGGAACACTGAGGAAGAGAGGGTAGAAAGAATGTAAGAGCTGTGAAATGCTGTGTTCTGGACATGACATAGCTGATGAACACAGCAGCTCACAGCAGCTTTGGTTGCCTATACAAGAACTGCACAAAATCAAGCCACTCAACATTCCAGTATGGATGAGGGAAGAGCTCCTTAGGCCCCTTCCTTATCTTAGGAGCTACTGGCAATTGATTGTTGCTGAAGGAGGGAAAGACCATTTTCTTTGGGGATATGGCTGCTCTTAGGTTACCCATGCCCTAGTGGATAGCCCCATACCCATTCACATATGGTCAGGACTAATTCACCTCAGGGGGCTATTAACAGTAATAAGATGATATGAAGTCACGAGGGAGACAGGTTGGTTGGTCCCAGGGGGACTTGATGGGAAGTGGAGGAGGGCAAGTGAAGAAAAATACATTATATACATGTATGGAAATTTCAAAGAATAAAAATATTATTAAAAATAATTGTCTGGGGTGGGGTATGGCGGCACACATCTTTAATTTCAGCACTTGGGAGGCAGAGGCAAATGGATCTCTGTGAGACTGAGGCCAGCCTGGTCTATGTAGCAAGTTCTAGACCAGCTGGGGATATAGGGAGACCCTGTCTCCAAAAAACAAACAAACAAAAAATTCAGTCTAGCATAAGTATTTCCAGTGTACAACTTAAGCCACACTGTTCTTTTCCCCAGAATGAATGGCAAAGCACCTTGAGGAATGTTTGGTCTTTTAGCATCCCATAACTTAAATATGATAATATAGATTTATAAAATTTAACTAAGTGGTATTATTTCCTCTTCAACTGTATGCTTTGTTATTGATTTCTGAGAAATTTTCTGATTTTTGTTTTTAGAAATTTAGGTTTAATTAATCTATTTTTATGTTTTGCCTGCATGTATGTAAGTGCACCTATGTCATGCAATGCCTGCGGAGGCCAGAAGAGGGCTTCAGATCCCCTGGAACTGTAGTTATGGATGGTTTTTAGTCACATGGGGGTGCTGGGAACCAAACCTGAGTCTTCTGCAAGATCAGCCAGTATTCTTAACCACTGAGCCATCTCTCCAGCCCCAGAAGTTTTATTTTTTTAATTTATTTTATTTTTATTTTATATGTATGAATGTATTGCCTGCATGTATGTAAATGTACCTGTATCATTCAATGCTCTTGGAGGGCTTTGGATCCCCTGGAACTGAAGTTATGGACAGTTGTTAGCTGCCATGTGGGTGCTGAGAATTGAACCCAGGTTCTCTGCAAGAGCAATCAGTGATCTTAACCGCTGAGCCATCTCCAACCCCTGAAGTTTTTTTGTTGTTGGTGGTGGAGTTTGTGTGTGTGTGTGTGTGTGTGTGTGACAGGGTCTCCCTGTAGTCCCAGTTGTCCTGGAACTCATTATGTATACCAGGCTAACCTTGAACCCAGAGAGATCTACCTGCCTATGCCACCCGAGTGCTGGAATTAAAGGCATGTGCCATCACACTCAGCACAACACATTTTTTAAAAAATTAAAACTTCTGGGACTTAGACCAGGTGTGGTGGCACACACCCAGCTCTAAGTGGTATTATTTCAATCAATATTATATACATGGCAAAGGAACAAAGGAAAGAAAACACAAACATCTGCTTTATATGTGTATATAATACACACAACAAGGCACAAACATATTCTTAGCGAAATGGGACAGAGAGACTCATGGTAATTACAATGTTTGTTTCTGTAACTGGCCAAGTAGATTTACCATGCATTTCCAGCAAATGTATATGATCCACTTTGCAGTCCCACACCCTCAGTAAGCACTTCAGCAAGTTTTGGTTCTATTTGGAGGAGTGACACACACATCACTTAAGAGTCTGGGCCAGTTATTATCTTGCCTGAATCGGGTTGTTGCAATTTCCCATTGACCTTAATCACAGGATATGGTAACACCAAGAGACAAAATAGAAGATCTCCTTCACTCCAGACAAACTCTTTCTGGACCAGGCTGGCCTTGAACTCACAGGGATCCATCTGCCTCTGCCTCCTGAGTATATTTTATTTATTATTTATTTATTTATTTATTTTTAATTTTACGTGTATGAGTATATTGCCTGCATGTATATAAGTGCATCTGTGTCTTGTAATTGCCCACAAAGGTCAGAAAAGGGCATCAGAGTCCTCTGGAACTGAAGTTACAGATGGTTGTTACTTGCCATGTGTGGGTGCTGGGAATCAAACCCAGATCCTCTGCAAGAGCAGCCAGTACTCTTAATTGCTGAACCATCTCTCCAGCCCCAAATTCTTTAACTTTTAACCTGGCTACAAAATAATACTCTTTAGATAAGGGTAGAAAGAATGTGGCTGTTTCTTAACAACCTTTAGAGACTTAACTTGAGAGCCAACCAAATCCCAAACATGTCCATGGTAAATAAACCTAACTGCAGCAGGGTTTGGTGGCACACACCTTTAATCCCAGCACTTGGGAGGCAGAATTAGGTGGATCTCTATGAGACTGAGGCCAGCCTGGTCTACATAGTGAGTTCCAGGCCAGTTGAAGCTACAGGGAGACCCTGTCTCAAAAAGACTAAAGAAAAAGAAAAAAGGAAGAAATCTAATTGCAAGCTTTCTCTTAGGGAAGCCCACATTTACCCTACCAGGTGTGCCTTACTGGTTTTCTCTTAAAGCACCATTTTATTTTTAATGAATCCTGCTTTACTCCATATTTGATTCACTCTGAAATTCCATTCTTCATCAAAGCCTTGGACCTTGATTTTGCTGGGTGGACATGTTTGAAACGGGCTCCTCAGTATGTTGCTGGTGTAGTGTGGAGCTGCATTGGTTCTGAACACAGGAAAAGTGAGGGAGAGGGAGGAGGCTCTGATCCTGGGACCTAACCTGCTTTTTCTCCTGAGAAAGGCAGGAAATTTCAGATATTTACTGACAAAGTCCAAACTGCCCATGGAAAAATACATGTTTTCCAAAAGACATAAATAAGCACAGCAGGTAAAGTATGCTTATTTTGGACTAAAATGATGTATAGCCTTGAGTTTCTAGCACTCCCCTTTTTTCTAAATCTAAACAATACACCTCATAAATCTATCTTACAACTTTGTTTCCAGAAGAAAATTTTTTAACTTAAAAAAAAATTATTAGTGTGTATATAATGTATGTGTGAGAGTGAAGGAATGAATGAACAAACAAATTGAATGAATAAAAACAAATTGAAATAATTCCCTGCATGCTGTCAGATGACAGGATAATAAAACTAGAAACAAACAGCAAAACTAACTTCCCAGAAATACAGAAATACTTGAAGATTGAAAAATACACTTTTTTGTATGTGTATGTATGTGGTATATGCACGTGTATGGTGTTTGTGCATGTGTGCATGTTTATATATGTACATATGTACATGTATGGACACGTATTGAGGTGAGGTTCACCTAATTTTTAAATTTTTATTTATTTTATTTATCATTTATTATTATCGTGTGTGTATGATGGTGTATGTTTAAAATC
The DNA here is from genome assembly GCF_000622305.1 of Nannospalax galili. Taxonomy (NCBI): domain Eukaryota; kingdom Metazoa; phylum Chordata; class Mammalia; order Rodentia; family Spalacidae; genus Nannospalax; species Nannospalax galili. Next base: position 130,319 of record NW_008334892.1, on the reverse strand, counting down.
AGACAATAACTTTTGATAATCAATTCTCTTCTTCTACAGTGGAATCAGGAGATTGAACTCAGGTCATCAAATTTGCACCTCAAATGCAATTGCCCCAGTTGAGCCATCTCACTGGCCATTTTGTTTTTTAAATTACTATATGTGTGTGATGTGGGTGTGTGCAGGCCATGGTGTATGTATGTGTAAAAGTCAGAGGACTAGTTTGTGGAATCAATTCTCTCTTTCCACCTTTACATAGGTCCCAGGGTTCAAACTCAGGTCATCAGCCCTGCACAGTAAGCACTCTTACCCACTAAGCCTTCTCATCAGTAATCTACCTAGTATTTTGAGGCAAGGTCTTTCACTAAACATGGGCTTCACTTATTTTGCAAAATTAGCTGGTCTAGGTCTGGAGATTGCTCAGTGGCTAAGAGCACTATTTGTTCTTCCAGGACCTGGGTTTGGTTCCCAGCACCCACGTGGCTGCTAACAACCATCTATAACTCCAGTTCCAGGGGATTCAACACCCTCTTCTGGCCTCCACAGGCACTGCACACATGGGTACACATACATACATGCAGATGCACTCATACACACAAAAATAAACTCCTTGGCATATACCTAAAGGACTCATCCTATTGCACAGATGCTTGTACAACCATGCTTGTTGCTCTTTTCACAATAGCTAAGAGATGGAAACAACCTAAGTGCCCCTCAACTGATGAGTGGTTAATGAAAATGTGGTACATTTACACAATGGAGTCCTACTCTGCAGTAAAAAAGATGAAATAATGAAATTTGCAGGTAATGGATGGATCTAGAAACTGTTATACTAAGTGAAGTAACACAGACTCAGAAAAACAAAAGGCATATGTTCTCCCTCATATGTGGATCCCAGCTCTAACTCCTTATAAGTGAGTACATATCCTAGTGTGACTACAGGAACCAGGAAAATGGAAGGGAACCAGGGAGGTAAAGGTAAAGAAGGAACCCGAGAGAGAAGAATAGTAAGAGACAGGTGTTGCTAAGGGAGAAATGTGTAAAGGGGGGGTTAGTTAACTGAGAGGGGGACAAGGAGGGCTATACAAGGAAATATGTAAATAAAGGGCAAGAAGGAACTCAAGAGAGGTGGGACTATAGCAGACAAAAATTATCAAGGAGAAATAGGGAAAAAATGGGGACACTTTAAATGGGGAGGGTAGGGAGGGAGGATAAGACAGGGAGAGAAAGAGGAGAGATGAATAGTGCCTAGCTAATACAAAAAACCAGACGGAGTTGTATTAGTCCAAAAACCTTCTGAAAAATTATACATACACTATCTCTATGTGAATCCTTATGTATATCTAAAGTCTACATAACAAGAAAGAGTGCCAGACAGGAGAAACCTTCCTTTGAGTTGTTGGCCAGGGTAGTTCAAGAGACTCCCAAAATTACACAGGCTCTTGCCACAGTCCTTGATTGCCTCCCAGAGCTTGAAGGTAAGATCCTATTGCTGAAGACAGGAGATACTTTGGCACAGGATTTGGAGCAATGGATCTGGAACTGACCTGGAAGCCACCTCCCCTGACTGCTAGCTCTCACAGCTTTGGAGAGCACTACACAAGCTGGTAAGGGAGAACATCAACCAATGGTTCAACCCCAGCTTCAAGGCCTAAAAACCACATAAATAACCAGCACAGCAAACGACATTGGTACAGTGGTGGCGCTTTTGTCTTGGGGGTAATCAACAACTATCTAATTGCACTTAAAGCCCACTCAATGGAAGGAAAGTCATGTATGGTAATGTAAAACTAGCCAAATACACATAGCTGGAGAGGTCATTGATCTTAGCGAAAACTCCAAGGCTGCCACATTCCTAGACAAATGTAATTTCTTACTATGTGCAAAATATGGATCCTTAAATTTATAGACAAGTATCCCAGTCACCACCCATCAAAGAAGCTTCTTTTTCAAGAGACAAAGATAATTACAGAGTTCCACAACTAGTCACACACAAAGATTGTCTGTGAATTGCCCAAGCCTAAGTGACACATCTAGGATGCAACCTGTACCCCTAAGGCTCATGGAACATAGAACAAGGCTATGAAGAAAACACTAATGCATATTTCAAGTCTCACCAGTGAAGATCCCTTGTGCAACAAAGGGCCAGGAACTCAAGAAGTCACAAATGGCAAAAACAAAACAAAACAAAAAACCAGAGAATAAGAGTCTGCAGACTGTGGGTCCTTGGACAGGACTCCTATATTAAAATCCACCCACCCAGGGCTCAGGGACCATTGCAAAAGAAGGGGCAGAAAGATTGTAAGAGCCAGGGAGGAGGTGTATGACCAAATGGACCTCATAGGAACCTACAGCAATGCTGTGAGCATGCACAAGACCCATGCAAACTTAAGCAGACAAAAACCCAGCACAGAACTGTGGAAATGAACAGCAGGCTCCAATCTTAGTTGAAGACTTATTGGCAACTGATTACCACTGGGTGAGGAAGAGCTGATCTTCTTAAAGGGAGGGACTCTAGATAGGCTGACTACATCCTAGTGGATGAACTTGAACTAAGGGACATTTGGGGACACCAACTTAACACAAATGACAGAAGGTATGAACTCCAGTGGGGGAGCTATGGGAGGGTGCCAAAGAGAAAGGAGTTATAATTTTCTTATGAAATACACAAAAATTCAATAAATTTTTTTTAATCTTAAAAATGATTTAAGGAGCTGGAGAGATGGCTCAGCGATTAAGACCACTGGCTGCTCTTCCAGAGGACCTGGGTTTGATTCCCAGCACCCTCATGACTTAACCCTACCCTACCATTTGTAACTCCAGTTCCAGGGGATCCAATGCCCTCTTCTGACCTCCTCAGGTATTGCACAACATGGGTGCACCTACCTATATACAGGCAAAACATTCATACACATAAAAATAAAATATAAAAAATAATAATAAATAAAATATTTTAAAATGATTTTTAAAACTCAGAGAGAACCAGAGACCAACCTGTTGGGCAAGATGTGCTTACCTGTACAATAGTTGCTTGACTGCTGTGGGGGTAAGTAACTGTGGTCTGATTAGACTGCAGGGAGGATGGTGGTTGACAGAAACTCATGCCTAGTACTGTATACCTAGCTAACAACCTAAGCCTGAGGAGACTGTAAGCTCAGGTAAGGAACTTATTACCATTATTTAGCTAAACTGACAGCATCAAACTGCCTTATACCAATTTAAAAAAAAAAAAAAAAAGCTTCTCTTGGTTTAATCAGAGCTACCTCTCCCTCTCCTTGCAATGAATAGTGATGAATGCAGAAACTCATGGCAGAAACTCAAAATGCTTAGAATAAATGATGGTTGTAGGCTCAGGCCTAAACAAGACATTTGTACCCCTCACCCCAAGGCTTGGGGAACATTACATAAGAAAGAGAAGTATATGAATCAGAAAATAGAGTGAAAGGCTGTGAAATGCCATCCTCTCTAGATTCAATATAACCATTGAAATAATTAATTCACAACAAATGTGGTTACCTTCACTGAGCCCACACAAGGTCTGCCCTGTTGACAATCAATTGTAGAAGGGAGTTCACAGAACCCTACCCTTACTGCTGAACTAGTGACAACTGATAAGTTCTGGGAGAAGATGGAATCATGGTCTTCTGCTGAGCTCAACAGGCTCTGATAGATAGCTCCAAACCCATGGTCACACAGATAGCCCTGGTTAAACTCAGCAGGTTACAAAACAAAAGAAATAGACACGAACATAAGAAAGAGATTTGTGGGGAAGGAAGGTGTGGACAGGAGTGGTAGGGAAATGGGAGAGGGTAGGGAGTAAAACTGGTCAATATGCATTGTGTACATTTGAAATTATCTAAGAACAAATTTAATTGATTAAAAAAAGTGTTCTCAAATAAATAACTTTTAAAATTATTTATTTTATTTTGTGTGTATTTTTTACTTATATGTATTTTGCCTGCATGTTTTTAAGCATACCACATGCATTCAATGCCCACAAAGGCCAAAAGAGGGCATCAGATCCCTTGGAACTGGAGTTAGAGATGGTTGTTAGCAGCTGCATGCTGGGAAACAAACTGAAGTCCTCTGCAAGAGCAAACAGTGCTCTTAACTGCTAATCCATCTCTCCAGCCCCCTCAAATAAATAAATAACTGAATGATTCATTTCCAGGCTCTAAAAATACAGGAAGTCAAATTCAACTGCAACAAACATCAAGAAATAATAAAGGTTAGATTAGGCCAAAATTAATGACATAAATCAATGAAATAAACACACACACACACACACACACACACACACACACAGAGTTAATTCTTTGAAAAGATTAACAAGATTAGCTCACTAACTTCAACTTCAGTGGAATATTTTGTTCTTGAATCCTTGCCCTATCTGGGGTGAACAGATATTTATTTACATTTCTCCAGGAAATGTGTTGGTATGTTACATATACTAGTCAATCATTTAAAAGAAGGAAATTCTGTCATTTGTGACAATATGTATCAATCTGGAGGACATTATGCTGACTGAGATAAACTAGGCTTTAATATTATAGGGCGAGATAAACTAGGCTTTAATATTATAGGGCATGGTGGCATGTAATAATAATAGGGTATATAATGTAATAATAATAGGGCATGGTGGTCTGTAACCCCAGTACTCAAGAGGCTAAGGCAGGAAGATCAAAAGTTTCAGCAGTTTCCAGGCCAGCTAGGGCTACACAGCAAGACTGATCTCAAAATACCAAAAACAAAATAAAAAGCCAAATGAATAAAAATAATAATGTAATTTTATTTTGAAGTTATTAAAAGAATAGATTTTACCATCAGGCATGGTAGTTCATACCTGTAATCCCAGCCCTTGGGAAGCTGAAGCAGGAACTGCAAGTCTGAGACCAGCCTCACTGTACTAAATAGTGGATTCCAGACCAGCCTGGGCTACAGAGTAAGACACTGTCTCAGAAACAATGGAAGAAAAAACAGGGTTTTTCTTTTTTAAAAATGTGTTTTGCTTGCCTGTATGTAAGTGCACCCATGTGTACAATACCCATGGAGGTCAGAATCAGGCATCAGATCTCTTTGAACTGGAGTTACTGACAGTGAAGAGTCAGTATGCACTGACTCCATTTTGGCCAGCTTCTAGCTTCTTCAGGCAAGCATGGACAGACCCAGGCATGTTGTAAATTTCCAGTTGCCACCCCTCCTCCCCAAGCTATAGATTAAGCTAGCCTGGACATGTAAAAGCCTTATAAGGTAAAAACAGAAACTATCTGGCCCTAAAGATAAAAGATAACAGTCAGCACATTCCAATGCCCTGAAGACAGCCCCGACCAATAAGGACCTTCCCCGTACTCAGGACATAGGGCCATCCAATCATTTTAAAGGATACTTGGCACACGTGAGCTTCTATGAAACTTCCCTATAAAAGCTTCTGCCTGCTAGCGTTCGAGGCCAGACGCCATCTTTGGCTTGTGGAGTCCATGCCCAGCTAGCAGCTAATTTGGTTACTTTATACTTTAAATTTCTGAATAAAATTTTTATGCATTTTTCCTTCATGTCTGTGGGAATTATTCCCGACTCTCGAACCCTAACAACAGTTGTTAGCCACGATATGGGTGCTGGGAACTGAACATGGTCCCTTTGTAAGAATAGTCAGTGCTCTAAACTGCTGAGCCATCTCTCCAGTCCCCAGGGTTTTTTTGTTTTGTTTTTTGTCTTTTGAGACAGGGGCTCCATGTAGCCCCAGTTGGGCTGGAACTCACTATGTAGGCCAGGCTGGCCTTCAACTTACAGAGATCTGCCTGCCTCTGCCTCCAGTGCTAAAGGCATGCCCCACCACACCTGGCCTGTTTTTGCTTCTTAAATCCAGGAGTAGTGGCATGTGCCAGTAGGTACACCCAACACTCAGCAAGACAAAGGAAGGAGGATCAGAAATTCAAGATCAGTCTCAGTTACATAGTAAGTTAAAGGGCAGCCAGGACTGCATGAGATACTTTTTTCAAAAATATAAAAAAGGGGGCTGCATAAAAAATATAAATAAAAAAATTTTAAATGGACTGGAGAGATGTCTCAGTGGTTAAGAACACTGGTCGTTCTTGCATAAGACCCAGGTTGACGTCCCAGCACCCATATGGCAGCTAACAACTGTCGGTAACTCCAGTCCCAGGGGATCCGACAGCCTCTTCTGACCTCCATGGGCATTGCACAACATGGGTGCACTTACCTACATGCAGGCAATACATGCATAAACATAAAATAAAAATAATAAAAAAATTTAAAAAATAAAAAAGAGGGGCTGGAGAAATGACTCAACTGTTAAGGGCACTGGCTGCTCTTGCAGAGGACTCAGGTTCCATTCCCAGCACCCACATAGTGGGTGTAACAACTATACATAACTGTAGTTCCAGGAGAGACAACACCCTTTCCTGACCTCCATGGGTGTTGCACAAGACAGGTGCACTTACACACGTGCAGGGAATATACTAATACACATAAAATAAAAATAACGTATTGGTTTTAAAAGAAAAAAGATTCAATTTTTATTAATTACTTTGGCTGTGCTGATCACATCTGACAGATTTAAAATGTTTTCACTACAAAAAGAAAATATAGCTGGGCATGGTGGCACACGCCTTTAATCCCAGCACTTGGGAGGCAGAGGCAGGTGAATCTCTATGAGTTCGAGGCCAGCCTGGTCTACATAGCAAGTTCCAGGCCAGCTGGGACTACAGGGAGACCCTGTCTCAAAAAGACCAAACAGAAAATATATGAGGTGATGGATGTTTGGTATAATCATTTGATAACATCACATTGTACCTCACAAATACACACAATTATTGTTAATAGATTATTTTAACTTGGGGGATGACAGGATCTCACTATTTAGCCCTGAGTGACCTGAAACATGAACTTGCTATGTAGACTGGGTTGACCTCTAGCTCACAGAGATCCACCAGTCTTTGCCTCCTGAATGCTGGGATTAAAGGTGTATACCACCATACCCAGTCCTATTTTAAAATTAAATTTAAAAATATTTCTTCAAGGCCAGCCTGGTCTACATAGTGAGTTCCAGGACAGCTGGGGCTATAGAGAGACCCTGTCTCAAAAAGACAAAAAAAAAAAAAAAAAAAAAATTTCTTCTTATGCATATCTTGAGTGTTAATTTGTGTGATGGTTAGTACTAATGGCCAACCTGACAGACTCTAGAGTCTCCTGGGAGATGGGCCTCTGGGCATATCTATGGGAGATTATCTTGATTAGGCTAGCTGAGGCAGGAAGACCCACCAACTGTGGGTGGCATCAGTCGAGTGAGATGGCTCAGTGGGTAAAGGTGCTTGCTGAAACCTGACAACCTGAGTTGGAACCCTAGGATCCACATGGCAGGAGAGAACCAACTCCTGACAGCTGTCCTCTGACCTCCACACATAGGCTGGAGATATGGCTCAGTGGTTAAGAGCACATACTGCTCTTCCAGAGGACCCAAGTTTGATTCCCAGCACTTATGCTGGGCAGTTCACAACTGCCTGTAACTCCAGCTTCAGGGGATCTGACACCCTTTTCTGGCCTCCATCAGAACTTCACTTGCATGTACAAACTCATATACAGATACACATATACACACATAATAGAAATAATTTTTAAAATATATTTTATTGAATTTTTGTGGATTTCATAGATCATATTTAGCCCTCCTCCCTTATCTGTACCCCTCATAGCCCACCCAAAGGACTTCATGCATTTTGCCATATATGTTGAAGTCTATTGAGTCAAGTTTGTGTATCCAGATGTCCCTTGGTGTGAGTTCATCCTCTGGAGCGTGTTCAGTCTGTCTAGCATCACTCCCTTAAAGAAGATCAACTTTCCCTCATTCAGCAGTGATCAGCTATCAACAGTTCCTCACCAAAGTTGTGACCTCCTGCCCATTTCCCCAGTTCTGTACTTGTTTTTGTCTGAGTTTGCATAGGTCTTGTGCACGCTGTCACCATTGCTGAAGGTTCATATAAGCAAAAGAAATTGGGGCTGGAGAGTTGGCTCAGTGATTAAGACCACTTACTGCTCTTACAAAGGACCCAAGGACCTAGGTTAAGTTCCCATAGCACCTATATAGTGACTAATACCTATCCTTAACTCCAGATCCAGGGGATCCAATGCTCTCCTCTGGACCCTATGAGCATTTCACACATGTGGTGCACATACATACCAGGTGCACATACTTACCAGGTTCACCAGGAACCTCTCTGACATGAGCTTTCTCTGATCTCCCTAAACTGTTACCCAGACATACTAGCCTCCTTCCTGGGGATTTCTTTTCTCAAATGTCCTCATGGTTAACTGCCTCACTCTGTTTAGATCAGTTTAAATCTAGAGTTATTTGTTGGGGAATCCTGCTGTGAGGGTCGCAGGAGCTCGGCGCCTGATGGAAAGACTCCTCTTTTCAGCAGGGGGCCTCCTACCTCTCTTCCTGACTCACTTTTTGAAGTGGCCGCCACAGATGCCCTACCAAAAACATGGCCTCTGGCATAGGAACTGCCAGGTTTTCCTGTGTGATAATCAGACAATGTCTGGCAGCCTGGCAGGAGCCCACCACCACATGTAAATGAGGCATCCTAAAAGCACCTATCAACTAAGGTTTTGCCACTGCCCCCACAGTATAAAATATCCTGGTTTCCCCTAATTAATCGGAGCTGAATCACTAAGACCTGGAGCCGAGCTGAGTCACTGAATAAAGGAGCTGTACTGAGCTGAGTTCTGTGTCTTACTGCCTACGATCCAGTCTTCCCGGAGAGAGCTGTCTCTTCGTAAACCACGACTCACAGAGACCCTGCTTTCGCCGTCCTGCACCTCCCCTCATGACCCGGCAGCTGACGGATCTCGAACCCTGAGGGAGTGCATGGTAGATTGGGACGGAACCCGCCTGGGAGCGCAGCCATCAGTAGAGTCGCCAGCACCCAGTAGTCACGGAGACCCACAGCAACGCGGTGCGCGACCTGCCGCACCTCAGTGGCCTGCGGGAGACTGGCGCCACACCCAGCAGCTGGTGCCCCGAGATCCCCGCACCCCATAGTTATTGATGAGGCCTATCAACTTTCTTTTTCTCCAGAGGACACATCTGATATACTATGTATTTATTTATTTGTTTTCTGTCTGCCTCCCTGACTAGGATGTAAGTTCTGTTGGGGAGGAATTTTCTTTTTCAGTAGTACCTCTAGCAATGAACAGTACCTGGCACACAGTAAGTTCATAATACATTTTTTTATTGAATAAATATGTAGGCATGCATTCTCTACCATTTGTGTGTGTGTGTGCATGTGGAGGTCAGAAGTCAACCTTGGATGTTATTCCTCAGGCACGGTCCACTTTGCATTGTTTGCTTGTTTTGCGACAGGATCTTACTATGCAGCCATGGCTCCTTGGCTGGCCTAGAACTCACTATGTAGAACAGGCTGGTCTTGAATCTCTGCCTCCTGAGTGCTGGGATGAAAGGTGTATGTTGCCAAACCCAGCTTGCTGTTATTTACATGAATAAGACATATTTAGAGCATATCACTTCCTACTCCCCATCTTGTTTTACTTTATTTGGGGGGGGGGGTATTTTTGAGACAAGGTTTCCCTGTAGCCCCAGCTGGCCTGGAACTTGCTAGTTAGACCAGGCTGGCCTCCAACTCACAGAGATGCACCTACCTCTGCCTCCAGAGTGCTGGGATTAAAGGCATATGTCACTGTAGCAGGAGGCCTCCAAAGATGGTGCGGACTCAGAACCCTGGGATCCAGCAAGAATTCACTTCACTTCTTGGTCCGCAAAGTCATCTAAGCCCACAACAAACACTGCCAGGAGCAATCTAGTGTAGATCTGGCTATTACCTCGACCCTGGACCTCCCGGACTCCCCAGACCCAGAGGTGGATGCCGCCTCTGCGCCCACTTCCAATAAGGAAGGAGCTCCTTTGCCTATATCTCAGGATACTCTTCTAGAGCCACCATGCCCCAAAATTCCCCCACCCCATACCCATGGAAAGTTACTCTCTCCCCCCGCCCAGTAACCATCCCGCCTCTTCCCCTGCTAATGTGCCCCTCCCTTCTAGACCGCCCTCCTTAAAGCCTCACCAACCTTTGTCTGCACTTCTGGTTAACGTTGGCCCCGATGCGGCGCAGCATCCATGGCTGTCCACCCCACTTGCTGACCTTGTTCTTATCCACAAGGCAGCTGAGCAATCGGATCCTGACTCCACATATTTTGAACAGGTTCTTCACCAGTGGTCCTTACAGTTACAAACCCACTATGATTGGTATAGGCAGTCTTAGTACCCACTAAAGGCAGACTTAGAACCCTCAGTCTTTCTAAACTGGCACGCAGCTTATGACGATCAGGCTGAAAGCCAGGCATGCCTAAATCTCCAATATGGCCTCAACATTATGTTGGACATGTTCACGAGACGTAGACAATATACTGACCCCATCTCCCAGTCTACTATTGGCCTCCATGCCTATCTTCAACAAGTTTCTGACTTGGCCTTTAAGGCCCTTAAATGTTGCTCCCCCCATGACCCACAGGTCTTTTTCCATAATTTGATTCAACAGTCAGGGGAGTCCTTCACGGACTTCCTTACCCATGTCACTGAGGCAGTAGAGCGGAGGGTGGAGTCTGGACCCACCCAAGAGGTGCTTATTAAACAATTAACTTGGGAGGGACTAAACATTATTGGTTTGCTCTTCCCTGCCCCTGCCATGGCCCATGATCTCTGGGCCTTGGTTCCCTCCCCACCTATACTCTTGCCCTTATCACTTCATTCCCCAGCCTACCCCACCCTCTATTCAACTAATTCTACACTTGGCCTCCCCACCATGGACCCAGTTATTTCCTGGGTCACTCAGTTATTTCCTCTAAATAACTCTCTGTGCTTCACTACCAACAATGCATCCTCATGCATTGGGCAGTTCAACCTGACTGTCCAAGATTACGCTGGCTGTGCCTCTAATCTAAAACCACTATTTGACCCATCTTGGATTGTCTCTTACCTACTCCTGACAGGCATAATTATTCTCCTCTTTCTACTTCTTAAATGCTTTGTTCTTTGTTCCCGCAGTCAGAAAAAATTCAGTCACTCAGTGTATCAGGCCCTCAGAGCAATACATGAAGATGATTTCAATCCACCC
>NW_008334892.1:43707-119142 GCF_000622305.1 Nannospalax galili | reverse complement strand
ATTCCCCACCTCGACTGATCCCCCGGGACGATACCCCTTGGAGGGCTGGTAGTCAATGACTGGTAAGCTCCTGTTGGGCTGAATCAACCTAAGCCAGGACATGGACGTGTACGCCCATGCTCGAATGACGGGTAAGGTTCATGCCCGAATAGGACAACCTAAGACAGGCACAGTCCATGATCCTGGGGTCATCCCGAGGTGGAGCTGCCTACAGGCTCTCACTGGACAGTCATTTTTAAAGAAAAGGGGTGGAAATGTAGCAGGAGGCCTCCAATGATGGTGCAGACTCAGAGCCCTGGGATTCCGTGAGAATTCACTTCACTTCTTGGTACACAAATAGCCTGCCAAAAGGAGCCCACACCTCCATACCCTGCTCGTGAGCCCAGTGACTGCTGACAGACTGTGTGGCATGGGCCAATCAGAAAACGAGCCCACACCTCCATACCCTGCTCGTGAGCCCAGTGACTGCTGACAGACTGCGTGGCATGGGCCAATCAGAAAACAATACGCTGACCGAAGGGACTTGGGGACGGAGAAAAGGAAGGCCTGCCGCCTGCCCTCTCCTGCATTAAACGAGCCTGCAGCACCTCACCTAGATAGCCCCCCCAAAGGAGCCCATGCCTCCGTACCCTGCTCACGAGCCCAGTGACTGCTGAAATACTGCATGGCGTGGACCAATCAGAAAACCATACGCTGACTAAAGGGACTTGGGGACGGAGAAAAGGGAAATATAAGGCCTGCCCTCTCCTGCATTAAATGAGCCTGCAGCACCTCACCTAGTGCTTGTTTCTACCTGACTCCCGGAGTCTGTGTGTTGTGACTCCATGCCTCTTGTCCCCCTAATCAGCAAGGGACCCGATCCAGGTTAGGGTCTTCACAGCTGGCCTGAGGAGAACCCACAACATGCCACCACGCCCGGCTACCCCATCTTGTTTTCTGAGACAGGGTCTCTTACTGGCTTGGGGTTCACTGATTAGCACGCTGGCTAGGGTAAAAGTACTTGCCACACAGGCCTAACAACTTGAATTCATCCCCAGAACCCATGTGAAGGTGAAAGGAGAGAACCAACCCCACAAAGTTGTTCTTTGACCTCCACATGTGCTCATTATATAAATTAACTTTAATAAAAAATAAATCTGAGCCAGTTGTGGTGGTACACACCTAAAATTCCAACAGTTAGAAGACTAAAGAAGAAGGATCATGAGTTAGAGGCTGACCTGAGACCATGTCTTGAAAGGAGGATAGAAAGAAACTAAAAAACCTGGATATGGTGCTACACTGGAGGTGGAGTCAGGAGCACCAGAAACTCAAGATCATTCTTAGCAAAGCTTAAAAGGCTAGTATGGGGCTGGAATACAATATACTACTACCTCATTGTCCTCTTAGTAAGTAGTCTAACTTAAGTACTGATAGATATTTAGAGATTATGCAAGGATCCAAATCTGTTTTTTCTTCAGTGTACCAGCAAACATGCTGTGATTCTTCTACATCCTCATAACAAGAGCAATTTGTGCCTTCTTCTGTATCCCTGAAAAATATTTTAACCCACATCAGCTTCTGTACATTAAAAGCTAGTTAAAACGGTTGGAGATATAGCTCAATTTGTAGAATGTTTGCCTAGGTAGCAGGATGCCCTGGGTTCAATCCTCAGCACTGAAAAAAATGGGCATGGTATGTCTGTAAGTCCAGCTTGGAGGTGGGGGCAGGAGGATCAGGGTCATCCTTTGGCTACATGGCAAGACTGAGGCCATCCTGGGCTATATAAGACACTATCAAGTTGGTACCAGCCTGGAAACTTAACATCTCCTATCTAGCTTTTACAGTGCTGAAAGGTGCTATACATGGTACTAGAGGAGAAAAGTAATCAACAATCTTACCGAGCTGTGAACCCTGCCAGCTACAATAACAACTGGCCTGCCAAAATATGTCCACTGGGGGACTGGAGCGATGGCTCAGTGGTTAAGAGCACTGGCTGTCTTGCAGAAGACCCAGGTTCAATTCCCAGGACCCCCATGATGGATAACAATCATCCACAACTTCAGTTCCTGGGGATTCAATGCTGTCTTCTGACCTCCGTGGGCACTGTGCAACATGAGTGCACTTACACACATGCAGGCAATACATTCACACACATAAAAATGTAAAAAATTTTAAAAAGCTATGTCCACTGCTGCAATAGTGGCATGTATGTTATGGAAGTAACCAACTACTTTCTGATTGGATTTAAGGCCTGCTCCACAAGACGTAACTCATGCCTACTACTGTTACCTGAGCCAAGAACCCATGGTTGGGTAGGTCACAGGCCCTAGGGGAGAACCTAGTGCTGTTATTCTACTAAATGGGTATAATATTAAACTGGCCCCCTAAGTATTTAGCTTTATACCCATAGATTAATGCATCTCTCAATCTTTATCAGAGAAGCTTCTTTTCACAGTAGATGTTGATTAATGCAGAGACCCACAATTGGCTAACACTCAAAGAATAATTAATTGTGGAATACTCAGCTCTAAATGGGACATCTATATCACACTCCCTCCCTACAAGGCTCAAGAATCATGGCTGAAGGGGTTGGGGCAGAAAGAACTCACAGCAGCAGTGACTACATGCACAGGACCTTTATAAGACCAAGCCAACCAAAACAATAGACTGGATGAGGAAAGAACTCAGGAAGTCCCATCCATACCTACTGTCAATTGATGATGAGAGACCTGAGTGACTCCATCTTGGATAAAACCTCCATAGGACTGACCCAGCCTTGGGCCCTGTTCCAAGAAAAATCACAATACTTGGAACAGATAGAGAACAACTATCCTGCCAATGGTCAATTAACCAGGGACAGGAAAGTACTACAAGTCCAGATCTTTTCAGATTTCCTGAAGCCAGCAGTTTATGGTTTGGCACTGGGCTGCAACCAATCAGATGCTTGCCAGGCTGAAGACCCCCTACTCCCCTACTTGCTGAACTTGCTGAAATAAACCTATAAAAACCTCTGTCTCCCAAAGCAAGGGGTCTCACATCTGAGATTCGCTGGGTCAGTGACAGAGTGGGCCCAAGCTTAAGCTTGCAACAATAAAAGAACCCCTGTGTATTTGCATCGGTCGGCTCCTTGGTGGTCTTTGGGGTTTCGAGAACTGGGCACAACAATGACTGCTGGGGGCAGGAGGCAGTCAGTTTTCTTTGGGGGAGAAGCTACCCATGATTAAGTAAATGGCCCTATATCCATGGACATACTGGCAGTACTAAGTGGATTCAGTGAGTTAAAAAAAGAGCACAAGAAGCTGGGCGTGGGGCACATGCCTTTGATCCCAGCATGTGGGAGGCAGAGGCAGGCAGATCTCTGTGAGTTTAAGGCCAGCCTGGTCTACATAGTGAGTTCTAGGACAGCTGGGGCTACAGGGAGACCCTGTCTCAAAAAACAAAAAAAAAGTCGGGCATGGTGGCGCATGTCTTTGATCCCAGCGCTCAGGAAGCAGAGGCAGTGGATCTCTGTGAGTTCAAGGCCAGCCTGGTCTACATAGTGAGTTCCAGGCCAGCTGGAGCTACAGAGAGACCCTGTCTCAAAAAGACCCCCTCCCCCCAAAAAGAGCACATGAAGTTTGGAGGGAAAAATGGTGGGAAGGGAAAAGAAAGGAACTGTAAGGAGAAAATTGGGGGGGGGGGGGTGAATATGACCGAAGTACACTGTATGCATGTATGATATTCTCAATTAAAAGCAGAAAGAAAAACTGCGTTCTGAGATGACTGAATGATATATAGCCGATTGTCTAAAATAAACAATTGCACATTTTTCCTACTTAATTACTTGTAAACAACAGGAATGGTCTTCAAAAATATAATACTATAGTTCCTACATTCCTTCCCTGGTCCCTATCTATCTCCTCCTACCCCAATTCCACAGCATACTGAATCAAAACTAAGGAACCAGATGACAATGTGAGCTTGGCAGAAATGTGGAATCACTTCAGACTCAACCTTAAATCGTCTGCCCTATGAGATCAACACTTCATAGTCCCTGAGAGATGAAATGAGATGAAGGCATTTTCTCCTTTATGGCATTAGCTAAATGAGGGAGGGAGGGGGGGAGGGGGAGAGAGAGAGAGAGAGAGAGAGCGAGAGAGAGCTCAAAAACATTACATTTCTGAAGTGTGAATGCTCACACTGACACAGGCTTAACTCATGTCCACGACATCAGGAATGAACGTACATGTCAGCTGAAGCACACACAGCAGTTCTGAAGTAACTTGTGGACCTACAAAATTAGCAACTAATAATGCTGACTATAATTACAACTCAGAAATGAACAAAATATTGTATGTAAATGAAACAAAATTAAAAAATAGTTTAGCCAGGCATGGTGGCGCTCACCTTTAATCCCAGCACTCAGGAGGCAGAGGCAGGCAGATCTCTATGAGTTCAAGGCCAGCCTGGTCTACATAGTGAGTTCCAGGACAGCTGGGGCTACAGGGAGACCCTGTCCCAAAAGAAAAAAAAAAAAAAAAAAAAAAAAGTTTAAAGTCACGAAATAATAGAAAAACAGAGCTGAGGGAATTTACACAAATGTTCACTAGACTATCAGAAACTAAAACTGGACCAAGTGGGTTTTTTCCCTTTGTAAAAAAAAAAAAAAATTAAACTAAACTAAAAGTAAAAACAAGAGGACACTCGACCTCTTTTCAATTGTTAAATGGACAGAAATAAGATAAAATATATAATGGTTTTTCCTTCTGTGGAGCAGAAACTGAACTGAGGAAATATAAATGGTGTTCATTACTGGGTGTGGTGGCGCACACCTTTAATCCCAGAACTTGGGAGGCAGAAGCAGGTGGATCTCTGTGCATTCCAGGCCACCCTGATCTACATAGCGAGTTCCAGGCCAGCTGGGGCTACAGGGAGACCTTGTCTCAAAAAGACAAAAAATAAGTAAATAAATAAATAAATCAATTAATTAATGGTATTCATCAATAAGCAGGAGGTGTAGGGGCATGAGAACAGGAGATGGGACAGTTAATTAATTTAATTAATTAACTGGTTAATTAAAAAGTAAAAACAAGGGGCTGGAGAGATGGCTCAATGGTTAAGAGCAGTGGCTACTCTTGCAAAGGGCCAGGGTTCAATTTCCAGTACCCACAAAAACAACCATTTGTAACTCCAGTTCCAGGGGATCTGACACCCTCTTCTGACCACTGTGGGCATTGCATGACACAGGTGCACTTACATACATGCAGGCAATATACTCATAAACATAAAATTTTTTTTACAAAAGTAAATTTTTTTAAAAAGGAAAAGGAAGCTGGGCATGGTGGCACACACCTTTAATCCTAGCACTTGGGAGGTAGAGGCAGGTAAATTCTGTGAGATGGCAGCGAGCCTGATCAGGTTCCCGACCAAACAGGGAGACTGTCTCAAAAAAAAAAAAAAAAAATCAGATAAATAAATAAATAAATAGGAAAACTGACCACATGTGAAACAAAAGTTCTCTTTGTTTTTCAAACTTTTCCTTTATATTGAGGTTTGAATTCAGGGCCTCTGTGTAGTCTAGGCAAGTTAGCCAACTAAGCCACATTCCCAGCCCCACAGATACTATTAATAAATACCATTTTACCTTGAGGAAATAAACTCAGAAAAGTTAAGTAGATTGGGACAGGTCACTTTGCTAACAGAAGGCAGAGCCAGGCTACCAATCTACACAATCTAATTTCACCATAACTTGATACTGTCTCATAGGAACATCTGAAATTGATAAAAAGTGGAGAAATAGCATTTCACAGTACTGCATGAGAGAGAGACCTGATCAACATTTAAATGGTAATGGAACTTATGCATTTGAATTACTGGACTCTTTATGCCTTTCAAAGCTAGACACAAAAATGTGAGGACGGTCTGACTTCGGTATCTGTCTGATGATTGTCTAGCTTAGGTGGGTGTCCCTTTCCTCCCTCATTGCTCCTTGCATGTTCCTGGCCAAAGCTGCACACTCAAAGAAAACCTTACCTGAGAGAGGAGGACAGGCCTTTGGTCAAGGCTACAAAGTAGCTGTCCTTTCCTGCTAAAATCTCCAAACAAGCTCTCAAAAGTAGATGCAGACGCTATATCCTATTAAGAGTTCAGTTTCTGAAAAGCATTCATCATACATCAATCCTGTCAACAAAGCAAGGGTTGTTTGAACTCAAATGAGACAGTAACATTCATCAAGTTATGAAGGAAAATTTCACAGGTGAGGCAGCATTTCTAATGGCAGAAGCAGCATAACTTCTTAACAGACTCTCAAGAGATTTCAACTTAATTTCAAAAGTTCTTGGCTGGACGATGAAGGCCAACCACAACTAGGTCAGGAAGAATAACAAGAAATACTACCCTGACTGACAAGCTGGGGGGTCAAGTCTTTGCTATCAGGTTCCAATGGACCAGCAAGTGTTTTACAATCTGTAAACTGCAAATGGTTAGAAGACAAGCCCTGCATCTTAGCAAGTGGGAGACGTACAACTAACATTTTTTTAAGATAAAGCAAACATAAATCGACTGACATCCACCACCAGGTGACAGTGCACACAGCCCTAGTGCCTTATGCCAACCAGACCTTGGGTACTGACTAATTTCAAAAGCTGTCAAGACACTTTAACACATGATCCCAGGGGGAAAAGGCTGACCTTGGTTTATCCGGATGACCCAAACCAACTGTAAAAGGGCATTATTATATATAAATATTATATATAATTGTCCATTTCATTCAATGTGATAATGTGGTTATGCCTTCACAAATTTATCTACTAGGTATACACTTAGTATTCATGAATTGGAGCGTATTTCCTTTAAAGCAGCTGCTGGCAACGGGGAGGTATTGTTAAAACGTAGCTACTTTGGGAAAGTGCCTGAGACTTACTACAAAAACACCACACAGACACACACACACCACACAGTTTTTCACCGTGGCCCAAAACACCACACAGACACAATCTCTCTCTCTCTCTCTCTCTCTCTCTCTCTCTCTCTCTCTCTCCTCCCTCCCTCCCTCCCTCCCTCTCTCTCTCTCTCTCTCTCTCTCTCTCCTTTCACCGTGGCCCCAAAGGTACCGGACCCGACCCAGGAGGATTCCAGGCCGCCTTCCTTCCCGCCCGACTCGAAGGTGAGCAGGGCCGCAGGGCCTACTCGGCCCTCAGCCTCGCTCTCGCGAGCTCCCCGGGCCTGTGGCTTGGGCTCCGAGGACCTCAGCACTGAACGCCGCACACCGCCCAAACGCCAGGCTCCTGGCCTCGGGGGCGAACTGCCTGCGACGTCACGGCGCCAGGCGCCGGGTCAAAGTTCAGCTCCTCCCTTCGCTGTCTCCTCGGCCTGCGCCGCCGCTCGAGGTCCCGGCTCGGCTCCTTCCGCTCCGCCGCTTCCTCCGGAGAGCTGCCCGGCAAGCCGCCATGGCGAACTTTCCCGACACGAAGCTGTACGACATCCTGGGCGTCCCTCTCGGTGTCAGCGACAGCGATCTGAAGAAGGTACTGGAGCGAGCGGCGGGCAGGGCGCGGGGCCTGCGGGCCGGGGCGGCCTGCGGAGCGGCCTGCGTGACCTTGGGCTTCCGCCCCGCCCGCCACTAGCAGAAGCCGAGCGCTCGCAGCCCCCCGCGGACGCGGCCGGAGCCCTTCCTGCCTCGCGCGGCCCGCGCCGACCCGGCGCCCAGGTCTCCACCCGGAAAAACAGGTCGGGTCGAGGTGCCCGCACGGCCGGGCCCGGGGAGAGGCTGCCGCCTGGGCCGACGCCGGGTGCGGGCGGAGCGGTTGCTGGGCCGGGGCCGCCCCCGCGCTGCCGGGTGGAGGGCTGCTTCCTGGGAGCTCCTCCCTGTTCCTCCTGGCCCTGACGCCGGGGAGCGTGGGTCTGCTGGATGCATTGTTCTGTGGGCAGGTGATCCTGTGCCGGCTGACGAAGTCCTGTGTCCCAGCCAAACACCTGAGTGGACACTGACTAAAAAGAAAACATCTCAGTGTCGTCCTTTGTAATGGTCCAGAGTCATCCCAGGATTTAAAAGCACTTACGGCATCTTCCCTGGCCATCGGTCTCCGGTCCGAGTTTGTAAACCAAGAAAAATGAGAACGTCCCTTAGGCAGTGGGACCGGTAGAGTTGAGAGTAAAAATGGACTTCCTGTTACCTTTCCGGAAATGGTAGGCGCTGTTATATAATTCATGAGTCTGTGAAGATTAAATGCTGCCTGTCCAAACCACCTCATTGAGAGTATGCAACTTCACTACCTCCGAGGTCATCTGGCAGACCCCTGTTGACCCACCGTGTAGAAATAAACACCACCTAGGACAATCTCGGCCCTTTCCTGATGTTCTAGTTAGAAGCGAAACAGGAGCTGGCAGGAGAAGGGATTCTAAGATTTGCCTGATTCCTTTGCTTTCTGTAAAGTGTAAAAAGGGAATATTGTTAGATACTACTATGTTTTTCTTTGTAGTATTGTTTTGTTTGTATTTTGCTTCAATATGATCTAGTTTCAACAATACTGTTTATTTTGTTACATACATTAGCATGTAAACGATATTAAGATGGAAAATGCTGAACAGTTCTGATGAGTAGATGAGATTTTTGGAAGGCAGTGACTTTAGAATATTGCTTTTCAGAAAAGTGGGTATTTTAAAACTGATGTCTGTATAACTCTTTCTAAATCTGTTGATTTTTATCTCTTGAAGGCATACAGAAAGTTAGCCAAAGAATACCATCCTGACAAGAATCCAAATGCCGGAGACAAAGTAAGTTATTTGAAACTTTTTCTTTTAATTCCTGGGGTTTAGTTATAAACTAAAATTTAAAATAAATTGCTCTCCTTAAAAAGAGGAATGTTGTAGGAAAAGAATCCATCTATGCCTACAGAGGCAAAGTTGTTTGAATAATTTAGTTTTTTTTAAGCACTGTAATGAAACCTAATACTTTGTATGCTAATTTTATTTAATTATTTAAGTTTTTTATTTTATTTTACTTGTGTGAGTGTATTGCCTGCATTTTAAGTGCACCTGTTTCTTGCAATGCCCATGGAGGTCAGAAGAGGGCGGGCGTTGTGTTGTTAGCTACCAGGTGGGTGCTAGAAACTGTACCCAGGTCCTCCCAAAGAGAAGCCAGTGCTCTTAATTGCTGAGCTATCCAGCTCCACTAATTTCAGCTTTTATTTATGTGTGAGTGTTTTACCTGCATGTATGTGAGTACACTAACTTGTGTTGTCAGACCAGAAGAGGACATGAGATTCCCTGGAACTGGGGTTCCAGACAGTTGGTAGTTGGTAGGGGTGGGTGCTGGGAACCAAACCTCAATCCTCTGCAAGAGCAGCTAGTGTTCCAGCCACTGTATGCTAATTTTAAAAGTTAAATTATTCTTTAAAAATAATAAAAA
The DNA here is from genome assembly GCF_000622305.1 of Nannospalax galili. Classification (NCBI taxonomy): domain Eukaryota; kingdom Metazoa; phylum Chordata; class Mammalia; order Rodentia; family Spalacidae; genus Nannospalax; species Nannospalax galili. Next base: position 109,775 of record NW_008334892.1, on the reverse strand, counting down.
TGATAACTGTTGATGGCTCAGCAGGTAAAAGCCCTTGCCATGTAAGCCTGCCAACTTGAGTTGGATCCACAGAACCTATAGTAGGAGAGAACCTACTCCTGAAAGTTGTACTTTGAGCTCCACACATAGGCCCACACTCATACATACAGTAATGATAATTTCTAAAGGGAAAGTTTAGTTTTATTGTGGGAATACTAACATTCTGTGTAATAGTAGGTAATAAATGGGATCAGAATCAAATCAAAGGTAGCTTGGAGTTTTTTACTAGGATTAAATGAATTCTAGTTTTCTGGTTTTCTCTACTCCTGCTCCATTCTTACATTTGAAAATCTAATTGTTTCATTTTTGCTTTTTCTTTATAGTTTAAAGAAATAAGTTTTGCATATGAAGTATTATCGAATCCTGAGAAGCGAGAGTTGTATGACAGATATGGAGAACAAGGTCTTCGGGAAGGCAGTGGTGGAGGTGGTGGCATGGATGATATTTTCTCTCACATTTTTGGCGGAGGATTGTTTGGCTTCATGGGCAATCAGAGTAGAAGTCGAAATGGCAGAAGAAGAGGAGAAGATATGATGCATCCACTGAAGTAAATATCTTTTTTTTTAAAAAATATTTTTTATTTATTTTATGTGTCTGAGTGTTTTGCTTGCATGTAGATAGGTGCACCTGTCTCGTGCAGTGCCAGCAGAGGTCAGAAGAGGATGTTGGATTCCCTGGAACTGGAGTCTCAGGACAGTTAGCCATCATGTGAGTGCTGGGACTCGAACCCCAGTCCTCTGCAAGAGCAGTCAGTGCTCTTCCCCACTGAGTCATCTCTCCAGCCCCTGAAGTGAATATCTTTAAAAAAAAATATTAACTACTTGTTCCAAGTGATAATACTTAAAACACAATTATCATAGAATATTCTGTCCTTCATGTTAAAAAAAATCCTTACTTTGTTCACATTAGGTGACCAAATGAATTTGATAATTGATGTTTGTGTTTGCTTCAGATCTTAAAGAATGGGAATCTGGAAATGTAAGTCAGTTGGTAAAGTACTTAACTAGCACACACCAAACCCTGGATTGTCTCTCAGGCACTGCATAAACCTGGCTTGGTGGTGTATACCTGTAATTACAGTACTGGGGAAGTAGAGGAGGAGGACCAGGAATTTCAGGTCATCCTCAGCTACATAGCTAGTCTGAGCTTAGTCTGGAATATGTGTGAGTCTTGTCTCAAACAAAAAAAGATCTTAGAGTATGGTTGGTGTTAGCTGAGATTTTTTTTTTTTTCCTTCATATGCTATTGAGACTGTTTGTTCCATGATTTTAAATTTCATATGTGAAGATTATATTCTTTGATGTATTTAAGTCCAGGTTTAAAAGGAGTGGTTGTTTGCCTAGATTGTTTACATGGTAAAATCCTTCATTACTTGATCTTCAATGTTAATTCTCCTACACAGTGGTTTCCATGGAACTTACTGGCTTTTAGCCTGGCATTAACCTGCCAACATATGAATGACATTGATCTTGATTTGGGACTAAGACATTACATGCCCTGTGTAATCTGGAAGCAGACTTTTCACTTTCACTCTATCTTGTTAATTTTTTTCATGAATAATGATTTTACTAACGAATGTTAAAGACTGAAGTTCAAGTGTTCGTGTTTTTCAGACAGGGTCTCATACTGGCCAGTCTGGCCTTGAACTCTTGATACTCTCTACACCTCTAAGGTGCTGGATTATAGGAGTGTTTCATCATGCTTGGTTCTTGGTTGTTTATTTTAAATACTTCAATTCTGGCTTTTGTTGTTACCTTGCTTGTGAAGTATGTATGTGGGTGTACACATGGAGGTCAGGGGACAACTTGCAGTTGATTCTCTCCCTCCACCATATGGGTCCCAGGGATGGCACTTGGATCGATTGACTTAGGGTAAGCTTTTTTGTTTTTTTTTTTTTTTTTCCACACAGCCATCTCACTGGCCCTGTTTTTGTTTGAGATAGTATTAAACTTTAGCCAAGGCTGGCCTGGAACTGATTACCTAATTCAGCTTGCCCTAGAACTTGAATCTTCCTGCTTCAGCTTTCCTGAGTGCTGACATTATGGGCATGAGCGCCAGGCCCAGCTAAAATATTTAATCTTTAAAAAAATAAAGTACTTTATATCTAGCTTAGTGTTGGAGTAAATTGGAGGTGTTCATGAATGATTTTGTGTATTTTAAATGAATTTATCTTCAAAAGTAAATTATCATTTGGATACCATTCCAAAAGTGATAGTTGAGCAATGTGACTTAGCTCTTTCGTATTTTTCTTTGCTAGAGAAATGATCTCAAAAGTAAATAGGCCTGGGCTGGAGAGCTGGCTCAGTGGTTAAGAGCACTCTCTGTTCTTGCAGAAGACCTGGGTCAATTCCCAGCACCCACATGGCAGCTAACAATTGTCTGTAACTCCAGTTCTTGAAATCCAATATCCTCTTCTGGCCTCTAAGAGCATTGCATGACACAGGTACACTTACATACATGTAAGCAAAATATTTATACAAATAAATAAATAAATAAATAAATAAATAAATAATTAAAAAAAAAAGTAAATAGGCCTATCCTCCCCCCAACCCCCGATAAAAATGATTAATAGGCTCAAGAGAGTATTTCCTGTACCTTATGGTTCTTGAAATTTTTCATACAGTAAATGGAGGTTTCTACTGTTTTTTTGCCTGTCTGACTTCCACCTTGTTTTTTGAGAGATAATCTCACTGGGATCTGTAGCTCACTGCTTCAACTAGGCTGGATGGTCAGCGGTCAATCCATGATCTTTGTCTCCCCCGCACTGAGATTATAAATTCATGCCACCATAACCTGCTTTGTATGGGGATTGAACTGAGGCCCTGATGCTTATGTGGCAGGCACTTTACCAATTGAGCTGTCTCCCTACATGTTTTTTTTTGGTTTTTGGTTTTTGGTTTTTTTGAGGCAGGGCCCCATAGCCTAAGCTGGCTGGCTTTGAACTTGCTGTGTAGCTAAGGCTAACTTGGAACTCTTGGTACTCTTGCCTCTGTCTCCTTAGGACTGTAGGCCTGTGCTACCACACCTAGCTTTTTTTTTGAGACAGGGTCTTACTCTGTCCCTGGCTACCTTGGAAATTTGTGTGGACACGGCCTCCAACTCAACAATGATTCTCTTGCCTCTTCCCATTGTGCTAGGATTGTGAGACAGGGTCTTACTCTGTCCCTGGCTACCTTGGAAATTTGTGTGGACACAGTTGGCCTCCAACTCAACAATGATTCTCTTGCCTCTTCCCATTGTGCTAGGATTATAGGTATATCCTACCATCACCACCTCCTAACATTTCTTTTGAATGGCTTTATAGTAGTCTGTTTAATACTGTTGAGGCACTTATCTTTTATATGGGGGGTGCTATAATGTTGCTGTGAATTTCTTTATATAAAGCTTTATCTCTTTGGTAGATTCCTGTGCAGGCATCCATTGCTTTGTGTCTTTTTGAGACACTGTAGTCAAGGCTGACCTTGAACTCATAGCAGTCCTGTTTCAGTCTCTGAAGTGCTGAGATTGCGGGTGAAAGCCCCCATCCCTACTTAGCATCCATGTTTTAAAACTGCTAAATGCAATTAAATTGCTTTATAGACATAATTTTCGAATTTAAGCCTCACTGGTAAGTGCCAACATTGTCAGACTGTTAAAGTTTTCCTTCCTTGCCATGTTTGTTGAATGTGAATTTTTCTGACTTATATGCTATTTGATGTGGGAATTTGTTTTGTTTTGTTTTGTTGTTTGATGCAGGATCTCTCTCTCTCTGTAGCCCTAGCTGATTTGAAACTGTATTTATAGAGATCTGCCTGCCTCTGCTTCCCAAGTGCTATACTGGGATTATAGGTTTATGCCACCATGCTTGGTCCTTACATAATATTTGTAATTTGATTTGTAGGTGGGGAAAACCCCTTTGTGTTTGTTTGATGTGGAGATTCTTAACCCGAGTATAAAAAGATAGGTGCAAGAAGCCGGGCGTGGTGGCACACACCTTTACTCCCAGCACTGGGGAGGCAGAGGCAAGCAGACCTCTGTGAGTTCAAGGCTAACCTGGTCTATATAGCAAGTTCCAGGCTAGCTGGGGCTACACGGAGACCCTGTCTCAAAAAGACCAATTACATTTATTTGTATTTGTTGGGCAGGGGTTGTGAAGTTCAGGAACCAGGGGTCATGTGGGGAGGTCAGAGAACAACTTAATGAAGTTGATTCTCTCCTGCCATGTGGATCCTGAGGATCTAATTTGGTGATCAGGTTGGCAAAAAGCACCTATACCTGCTGAGCCATCACACCAGCCCATAACTGTTATTTTTATACTGCCTACAAGTTTTAGCTTAAAGTAACAATTTTGAGGAAGTTTAAATACCACTTAATAGTATCCGTGCCTTGTAGAATGACTTTGAACTCTTCTTTTTTCCTTTAATTTTCAGGATTTTATAGTAGTGAGAAATGCTTAAAGGCTGGGGTTGTAACTCAGTGGCAGTGTAGCTGCTCAGCATGAGTTCACTCTCAGCTCTGCAAAGAGTAAAGATTTTAAAACACATAAATAGTAAAACCAGATTATTAAGTGCATTATATAAACAAATGGTATTGGTGAGGCTTTTTATGTAATTTTATACATTAATATTTCCTATATATAATGTAATTCAACTATAATTTCCTGCATGAGCATGGGTAGGAGTTATTTGCTTAACCAAGGGCAAGTTACCTTTGCCATGTTGCTGAGGAATGATTCCCCCCCCTCAGGAACCAGTAACTGTCTACAGTGCCTCAGAAAAGGGTGGGACTCTTTGCTTTTTGAGATTAGTTTGGCAATTGATTCTGTAATTCAAGTATGCTATGTATGAATAAAAGTGAGTTGTGTTTTTTCAGTTGTGTGTATGCATACACACATGTAGTTAGTTTTGCTTTGTTTTTGAGACAGGGTCTTGGTATTTCGCACTGGCTGGCCTAGAACTTACTATGTAGACAAGGATGGCTTTGTACTTTGTACGATCTTCCTGCCTTAGTGTTGATTACAGGTATGCACTGCCATATTTAATTGTAGTAGGGGTTGAATCCATGGTCTGTTGTACGTTATGAGCTATGTCCCTAGCTCTGTGTGTGTGTGTGTGTGTGTGTATGTACTTTTGAATATTTGTATTATTTATTATTTTTGTATATGAGTGTATTGCCTGCATACAAGTAATTGCACCTGTGTTGTGCAGTGCCCAAGGAGGTCAGAAGAGGGCATCAGATTCTCTTGTAACTGGAGTTATGAATGGTTGTTGGCCACTATGTGGGTCACATAGTGCAAGAGTAGTCAGTACTCTTAATCACTGGGCCATCTCTCTAGCCCCTAGTATATTTTTTTAAACATGATTTTATTATTTTTATGTGCATGAGTGTATTGCCTGCGTATAAGTGCACCCATTTCTTGCAGTGTCCACGGAGGGCAGAAGAGGGTGTCCGAGCCCCTGAAACTGGAGTTATGGACAGTTGTTAGCAGACATGTGGGTGCTGGGAATTGAACACAGGTCCTCTGTAAGAGTGTAACTTTTGAGCCATCTCTCCAGCCCCCTTCCCCCAGTATATTTTTAAAAAGTTTTTTTTTCTATACCACTTTGAGTTGCGATGGACTTGGAAAAAACTGTACACATCTGATGATGAATTTGGGTAATAAACAGGCTTTTTATTCAACCTTTGAGTCAGATATCTTTGAGGATTTGATAAAAGTTGTTCAGATATGGGATGTTTATGATTTGGTGGGTTTATTACAAACTGTTGATTTATTGCTTCTCTGAAAGTTTCTCTGTTGAAAACGTGTTCATTCCCTCTTTTCTGTCACAGTATGTGACTTTTTTTTTGGTCTTTTGAGACAGGGTTTCCCAGTAGCCCCAGCTGGCCTGGTACTCACTATGTAGACCAGGCTGGCCTCGAACTCAGAGATCCGCCTGCGTCTGCTTGCCTTTTTTTTTTTTTTTTTTATTTTCTGACTATTACTAGTCACAGTCGGTTACTTTCTGAGCCTGCTTGCCTTTTTTAAAACTATACACAGCTAAGTGCCCTTCTTAAGCCAAAATATAATGTAATCTTAGTTGTTCATAGACAGTGTAGCCCTGCACTAGAGCTCTGACTCTAGTCGATGTTTACACGATCTTGGTCAAGTTAACTCTGTGTGCTTCAGTTTTATCACATCAAATTGGGGATAATAATTGTGATTAAGGTTAGACTATGATTATAGGAATTAATTACTGACTAGGGATACAACTTACTTGGTAATATGCTTGTCTAGTGTGTGCAAGGCCCTGGGTTCGATCCTTAGTGCCACATGAATTGAGTTTTGTGATAATATGCCTGTAATCTCCGCACTTGAGAGATAGGAGGATCAGAAGTTCAAGGTCATTCTTGGCTACATTTCCAGTTTGAGGCCAGGCTGAACCATGAGACTATCTCAAAACAAAACAAAACAAAACAAAAAACGTTAATTAGGTGGAGTGCTGCTGTCTGAGGTCAGAAAGATTGTGATACTGTATAAACAGCAACTCAGAAATTGCACTGCTAAAAATTGTTGGCCTGGTGCTGTCGGTTTTGCCTTTGAACACCATATATATTGTCCATATTCATAAAGTCGTTCTACAAATTTGAGCCACAAAAATAAAGCCTCTGTACTGAGTGGTATTTTTCTTGAATTCTTTGTTATAAAAAGTTGGAATGGAACTTGCTATGTAAGCTGATCATATCTTTTAATAATAAAATGTGGTTGAACCTGGTTCTTTTTTCCCCAGAGTGTCTTTAGAAGATCTGTATAATGGAAAGACAACCAAACTACAGCTTAGCAAGAATGTACTCTGCAGTGCATGCAGTGGGTGAGTGCATTGTGGTGTGTGGTATGTTTTATCTGCTTTTGAAGGGACACAAAGTATAAGCAACAGGTGTTTTCTGAAACCTTGAACACTCAAATTTTAGTGATGATTATTGGGGTGGGAAAGCAGTTTTAATTTGTTAATGACTGGTTGCAATGGTTTGTAGGCAAAAAAAATGTGATTTAACTTTTGCTTGTCTTAGCCAAGGTGGAAAATCTGGAGCTGTTCAGAAATGCAGTGCTTGTCGGGGTCGAGGTGTCCGCATCATGATCAGACAACTGGCTCCAGGAATGGTACAGCAGATGCAGTCTGTTTGTTCTGACTGTAATGGAGAAGGTATGTGTGCCAATATTTGCTTTGCTTTGATACTGGAATACATTAGAACATTGAAATTGGAGACATTTACAGTTTTTCTAAATGTGTTTGTCTTATTAAAAATGTTCTAATCAAAAGTTGAAAATTACTTTTTTTTATATGACATTGCTTTAATTGAGGGGGGAAGGAAATATGACTGAGAAATTCAGTTTTTGATTTGATCAAATTACATGACAAGATTTTTTTTCTCTCATCAGTGCTGGGATTGAATCCAAGTCCTTGTGCCTTCTTAGCATGTACCTGACCACCGAACTATGCCCACTGGCCCTCGTTCTGATTAGTGATCACCACCTACCCACTTAGCCTACCCTAACCCTGATGCTAGAAATTAAACCTAGAATTCTTACCATCAAGCCACATCCCTGGCCCTTCATGATTAAATTTAAAGAGCCACTTGTGGTAGGTGGCTCTAGTCTTAGCACAGTTGTAGAGTATCCTTTTCCAAAGTGCTCTTGGAAATGATGAGGGGGTTTTTGGTTTTTGGTGTTTTTGAGACAGGGTCTCCCTGTAGCCCCAGCTGGCTTGGAACAAACTATGTAGACCAGGCTGAACTTGAACTTGTAGAAATCCAACTGCCTCTGCTTCTGTCTCCCAAGTGCTGGGATTAAAGGCATGTACTGTCACACCTGGCATGATGAGATAATTTTAGGAAGATGTATATTGGGTTCAAGAAAGAGCTTAGTTGGCAAAGTGCTTGATTTGCTGGCATGAGGACCTAGTATGGTACAATCTCAGCGTAATCCACTTGGTAAGCTCTAGGTCAGTGAAAGACCTTATCCTAAAAAAGGTGGAGGACAACTAAGGAATGGCACCTGAGGTCAACCTCTGTCCTCCACAGGAAGATGCATATTGACACCCCTGAATGTCTATATATTTTACCTTACTAAACTTGCTAAGCCTTGCTGGGTGTGATGGTACACACTTTTAATCCCAGCACTTGGGAGGCAGAGGCAGGCAGATCTCTGTGAGATCCATACTAGCCTGGTCAAGTTCCAGGCCAACTGGGCCTACAGGGAAACTGTCTTTTAAAAAATAAATAAATAAGGGGCTGGAGAGATGGCTCAGCAGTTCAGAGCACTGGCTGATCTTATAGGGACCCAGGTTCACTTCCCAGCACCCATATGGCTGCTGTCAACAGTCTGTACCTCCAGTTCCAGGGGATCCAATGTCCTCTTCTGACCTCTGTGGGCATTGCACAACACAGGTGCACGTACATACAGCAGGCAATGTACTCATACACAAAAAAATTAAAAAACAAAACAGTAAGTTGCTAAGCCTTTTCACTATCAAGAAGCCAGTCAGCTGAACTCTTTCCTATGTATAATTATCATTTGAAATGGTGTTTTGCCAAATACACTTTACAAAAGGACTACTCTAGAAAAATCCCTTGTTACTAATTATGTATCTGTTACTAATAATGTGCCATAAGCAAATATTTCAGAAAAAGAGAAAAAAAATTGTTTGGCTAAACTTGGTACAAAGGTATTCAGTAGCAGCTGAAAGTTCAGATATCTTTAATTGGTTTCGAGAATTCTCAGTAATAGTGTAACTACATAAAAGCAGGATTGGGGCTGGAAGTGCACAGCCATGTTACTAATTATGTATCTGTTACTAATAATGTGCCATAAGCAAATATTTCAGAAAAAGAGAAAAAAAATTGTTTGGCTAAACTTGGTACAAAGGTATTCAGTAGCAGCTGAAAGCTCAGATATCTTTAATTGGTTTCGAGAATTCTCAGTAATAGTGTAACTACATAAAAGCAGGATTGGGGCTGGAAGTGCACAGCCATGGGTTTCCCAACTAATTGGGGGGGGGGGAGGTGAATAAAATCATCGTCTATAGTAGGATACTTGAGCAAGATTTGGTCTTGTAAGTAAACTCCAGTACCATCTGTACAGTTTAGTAATGGGCCATGAAGAATATTTAAGGGCTGGGATGTAGTCAGTGGTAGAGTGCTCTTAGGTTCAATATCATATGTATGTTTTTTGTTTTTGTCTTTTTGAGACAGGGTCTCCCTGTAGCCCCAGCTGGCCTGGAACTCACAGAGATCCGCCTGCCTCTGCCTCCCAAGTGCTGGCATGCGCCACCACACCCAACATACCCTATATGTTTTATGTAAATTTTACTTAGGTTGTAACTGTCCAATGGTAAACCTACTAGAAATGAAACTGAAAACCTTTCCAGAAGTAATTATAGACACTCTAGTATCTGAAGTAGAATTAGAAACAAAATTTTACAATATGTTTCACTCTGTAATTATGGGTAACTGGATCCTTCAAGGTGACAGTTAGTAAGATAAGTTGTTTTGTCACTCACAGTGACACTTAAATGGAAAGTTTAGTAGAGATTAAAAGATGTCCAAAATGTGTAATGCATTAAGGATGCTGAGACCCTTTCTTAAGGGTGTGGTACATAGTACTCTTGCTGGAAACTTGATATGGCTTTTCTTTGCAGGCGAGGTAATTAATGAGAAAGATCGCTGTAAAAAATGTGAAGGGAAGAAGGTGATTAAAGAAGTGAAGATTCTTGAAGTTCATGTAGACAAAGGTATGAAACATGGACAGAGAATCACATTCACCGGGGAAGCAGATCAAGCCCCCGGAGTGGAGCCTGGAGACATTGTTCTTTTGCTACAGGAAAAAGAGCATGAGGTAATTTCCTTGTGGTTTCTTTGCTTTATTTTTTTTATTTTTATTTTTATTTTTTTTAATTCAGAATTTGATCTTGCCTTTAAGAAAACAGTCTGTTGGGTATCCTGGAGTAACAACTGGACAGAAAGGAAGTTGTTAAGGGAGCGTAACTGATTTGTGAGCATGACTGACCTGTGTAAGTGAAGCCAATAAGGCAGGTGCAGTGGGAAAGCACTGTAGGTGTTAGTATTTACCCAGCCTTCACCATAGATTAACTCTGTACAGCAAAGAAGCTGTGGTCTCTGTCTCATTCCACTTTTTGTAAATAAATGTTAGGTGACATAATTTCACTATAGAATGCTTTTGATGCCTAATAAGTGGACAGTCTTTGGTCCTCTCAATACTGCTCTGTTGATTGGTGTTACTGTACTTACTGGGTAGCTAGATAGAACTTTCCTTAAATGAAAGAGTTCAGTAATTTTCTTTTTTCTTTGTCTTTTTTTTTTTTTTTGAGTAACCTACTTTCAGATATTTTTGTGTGTGTGTCTGTGTGTGTGTGTGTATATATGATCTATGTATTATGTGGACTCACTCATGTCACAGTATGTGTTAGAGGACAACTTTTTGTGTCCAGTTCTCCTGTGGGTTTCCAGGGTGGAACTCAGGTTGTGAGGCTTGGGTGGCAAGCACTTTGACTCTCTGAGCCACCTTACTGACCTGAGTTTGGGATTTTTAAAAAGTTGGGGTTCTTCTTTGATTTTCAAGATCTATTTTTATGTGTGTTGTTTTGCCTGTATGTATGTATTTGCACCACATGCATGCAGTGCCCCTGGAAGCCAGAAGAGGACACTGGATCTGGTGAAACTACAGTTAGCTGTTGTGAGGTGCTATGTGAGCTTTGGAAGCCAAGCCCCAGTCCTCTCCAAGAGCAGTACACAGTCTTAACCACAGAACCATCTTTCCTGCCCTCAAAAAGTGTTTTTTAAGCAGTTTATGATTGAATATGTTGACTGTATTATGTACAATGTACAAAAATGTACAGGGTCTCCCTGTAGCCCCAGCTGACCTTGTACTTACTGTGTAGACCAGGCTGGCCTTGAACTCAGAGATCCACCTGCCTCTGCCTCCCAAGTGCTGGAATTAAAGGCATGTGCCACCATGCCTAGCTCTAGAAGTGTTTTTTTAAGATTTATTTTTCAGTTACCTGCGTGTTTTGTGTGGGTACGTGTACATGAGTTGCAGGTGCTCCTGGAAACCAGAGGTGTCTGATTCCCCAAGAGTTGGAGTTACCAGTGGTTGTGAGCCACCTGACATGGTTGTTGTGAATTGAATTTGGTCCTCTGGTATCTGCCCTTAATCACTGAGCCATCTCTGCAGCCTGCCTCTGCCTCCTAAGATGCTGGGATGAAAGGTGTGCACTACCATGCCTAGGTCAATTTTTTTTTCCTTCCCACTTAATAACTTTTGCAATATGTAGTCTCTAGACTTACACTGTAAGATTTTAAATAAGCTAACTTTAGCATTTGCTGTTTAATTTACATTAAGCAAGTTTGAATTTTAAGTGCAGTAAAACTTATTTGTACATGTGTAAAGCACAGAATTTTTTTTTTCAACTTTTATATGCATTTATTTTATCCTCAATTTATTCCCATACTGTAAGTTTGTTTCTTCAGTTTCTTCTGGGATATGTTTTTTGGGGGGAGGGGGGCGTTCTTTTTGAGACAGGGTCTCCCTGTAGTCCCAGCTGGCCTGGAACTCACAGATAACCACCTGCCTCTGCCTCCCAAGTGCTGGGATTAAAGACAAGCGTCACCATGCCTAGCTCTCTTCTGGGATATCTTCTCCTTCTGTGCAGCCTCCCTCTTCAGGCTAAGGAACAATTTGTTCTTTTCAGTGAGGATTGTTTTGATGTGGCACAGGGAACTCATGTATGAGTTAATCACACCATGAGCTCTGTAAGTTCTGCGGCATGTGTTGGGTGATTTGTTTACCTGGATATGTTCAATGACTAGATTCTATGTCAAAACCAAGTTCAGCAGTGTTCTCTGCATTTTTAGCATGTGCCGCATTCAGCACTCTTTTTTGGGCTATTGACTGTGTCCAGCCCCACTATTTGGCCTGGACATGCCTCCCAACTCCACTTTATATGGTACACATGGCTTCTTTAAAGTGATGTCTTTCAAATACTTCATAGTTTTTTGGATATGCATACCCTTGATGGCCTGGGCAGTTTTACTGGTGTTTTTAAAGTGAACACAAAGATTAGAACCTCTCGATCTGCATGATTTCACATGGTTTTCTGGTTTGAGAGAGTAGCAAACCATTTTCACAGGTCACCTCAGGCTGCTTACAAGAAGAGGAAGCTTGGGGGGCCTGGTTGAGCTTTTCAGTTTTTTTGTTTGGGTTATTTGTTGGTTTGGTTTTTATTTGAGGCCTCCCTGTAGCTCCAGCTTGCCTGGAACTTGCTATGTAGACCAGGCTGGCCTTGGTCTCACAGAGATCCATCTGCCTCCACCTCTTGAGTGCTGGGATTAAAGGTTTGTCACCATGCCCTACTCAGTTGAGCTTTTTAAAATCGAATTTGTACTTTCTCCTTCCCCTATTGGGATCATTTATGGGGGTCATTCCAGGTTCAGTCTGTTTTATAGAAGCCCACTGGAACTACCTGGAGTCACAATCAGAAAGAATACAATTGCATCATGTACCCAGTGCTGGCTTTTGCTTCCTTAACTCTGTTCTTATGTCAGTATTTTCCTAATTCTAGGACCTTCCTATAGAAGCTTCTAGTATAATATGGGAATAGCTAGCTTATTGCTAAATATACATTTTAGAAATTAGGGCAGTGACATCTTTGGCTCTTGCAATGAATGATAAAATTAAGGGTTTGAATTAACTTAAGGATTGTGCAGCAGAATGGTATGGATTCATAACTTTTCTAAAATATGCTTCTTGGACTGGAGCAGTGGCTCAGCAGTTAAAAGAATTTGCTTCTTTTACAGAGGATCCCTATTTAGTTCCCAGCACCCTCATGACAGCTAACAGCCATCTATAACTCCAATTCCAGAGGCTCTAACACACTCTTCTGGCCTCTCCAGGCACTGCACATTCATGATGCATGAATCACATACATGGACCCAAAACACCCACACACATAAAATTTTTTTAAAAAATCTTTTTTTAAAAGTATGTTTCTTTGTCTATAGGTTTTCCAGAGAGATGGGAATGATTTGCACATGACATACAAGATAGGACTTGTTGAAGCTTTATGTGGATTTCAGTTCACATTTAAGCATCTTGATGCTCGTCAGATTGTGGTGAAATACCCCCCTGGCAAAGTAATTGAACCAGGTAAATCTTGATTACGTTTGATCCAAGTGTTTACATATTGCTATAATTCATAATTTTCATAGTGGGTAATTTTTCAAAGGAATATTATTGAATACCTTTCTTGGATAAAATTCTCTCTTCATTTCTCTTTTTCTTAATAGGTTGTGTTCGTGTAGTACGAGGTGAAGGAATGCCACAGTATCGTAATCCCTTTGAGAAAGGTGATCTTTACATAAAGTTTGATGTGCAGTTTCCTGAAAACAACTGGATCAACCCAGACAAGCTTTCTGTAAGTGTTCTTTAAAGTTGAGTAAGTAACTTGGTGGTTCTCTCTTTCACCCTCCCTCCCCCTCTGCTTTCCTCTCCTTTCTCTTTGCTTTGTTTTGTTGCAGAGTCTCACTTTGAGGCCCAAGCTGCCCTGGAATTCATAGCAGTCTTCCTGCCTTGTCAACCAACAGGGTTGAGCAACTTGAACTTTTAACAGTTGTACTGCTTTGCCACTTTGACTTTGGTGCCAAGATGAGATCATACAATTTAAAATTGTACTTTTTTAATATCGCATGCTTAGTGGTTTTTCTGGTTGTTCTGAATATGGGGTTGACTGATGTGTATGGGGCCAAGCAGGAGTGTAAAGGACCTACAGCAGAAGAGGTGGAGGCAATAGGGGTGTCTTGGAAATCCTTGTAGAACAGGTCCTGTTCTAGTTTGTTTCTCCATTGCTGTGACAAAATGCTCTGACCAATACCAACTTGGGGAGGAAAGGGTTTATTAGGCTTATGTCTCCTGGGTCACAGTTCATCCAGGAGCCCAAGGTAGGAGCTCAGGGCAGGAACCTAGAGGCAGGAGCTACAGCACAGGCCATGGAGGAACTCTGCTTACTGGCTTGCTCCCCTGGCCCCTGCTCAGCCTGCTTTCTTATGGAACATAGGCCCACCTGCCCAGGGGTGGCACCACCCACAGTGGGCTGGGCCCTCCCACATCGCTCATCAATCAAGAAGATGCCTCACACACATGGCCACAGGCTAGTCCTATGGAGGTAATTCCCCAATTGAGGCTCCCATAACCCAGGTGTGTCAAGTTGACACTAAAGCTGTCCAGCACAGGTCCCTCAGCTGGCATTCTGTTTAGAGGTTCAGGAGGACATTCTGCAGTCGAGTTCTAGTGTTTAAATGTTGGCATTTTGTGTGAGTGTGGGCATGTCTACCATGGTATATGTGTGTAGAGGTTAGAGAACAGCTTTCAGGAGTCGGTTTCCTCCTCTTACCATGTGGGTCCCAGGGGTTCAACTCAGTTGTCAGGCTTGGCAGCAGGTGCCTTTGCCTGTTGTGCCATCTAACTGGCTCCCTAATTTTGTTTTTAATTTAAGCAGTAAATGGGTTGCATAAAAGATGTCTGTGGGGCATCAGTGTGTGATCTTAGACTTAACGTGCAACGTCTAGTCACTTTGATGTTTTAATTCTCAAAGAAGCACACATCTAGATTTTATCAAAAGAGGAATTAATGAAAATGTTATAACTCTGTTTCTGTTCTAATGAAGGAATTAGAAGATCTTCTGCCATCTAGACCAGAAGTTCCTAATGTAATTGGAGAAACAGAGGAAGTAGAGCTTCAGGAATTTGATAGCACTCGAGGCTCTGGAGGTGGTCAGAGGCGTGAAGCCTATAACGATAGCTCTGATGAGGAAAGCAGCAGCCATCATGGACCTGGAGTGCAGTGTGCCCATCAGTAAACGCTACAAGTTGCACAGGTGGATTTTCTTTCCATATTTGCCGGATTTGCCAGCTGCTGGAGTGTCTGATTAGTCCAGATGAACTGATGGACATCTGTTGATCTATGTGTAACTTTTAAAATTGGTATAGTATCCACAGAGTGTACAATTTAAACTAACCACAAAGCTTTACGTCTTCATTTCGACTGTTCTGTAGCAGAATAAAGCACTTGAAAGAAGACTCCCTTTCACACATTGGTTATAAGTTTCAGTCTGTGCTTGATTTTTACCAGTTTTGTGTAGACTTTGTTTCATATTTTAAATTCAAATCCCACCTTGTAAAGTTTGTACAATTTGTCCTGAAGCTTTGTGTTTGGCTGCATCTGCATAAGCTGCTACAAATAGAATAAAAAAATTCATAGCCTGTATCTATCATTCAGATGCATGGAAAAATGGGCTTTGCACACAATGGGTTCGGAGCTGACTGGGAACAATGGAAAAAATTACATTAGCCATGGCTGTAAAGTTTTGGGGGCTTTTTAAAAAAAATTTTTTTGTGTGAAAGGTTTCTGAAACTTGATAATAAAAAGCAGTTGGTGTACATTATTCTGTGTCACATTTTTAGAAGGAAAAACATATTTTGCAACTGTAAAAAAGTATCCTTAATCTGAAGGATGACTGGTTCTGGTTTTTAAACAGCCCTTAAAACCCATTGGCCTGAAGGTTATGCTTCAGGTACCTGCCCATTTTATAGTTTTAAAACTCAAAAGTTGGTTGAAACAGGCTTTATTGATTTCAGTTGATGCTTTGTAGAGTGGAGGACATCCAAGTTATGTAACTCCTAGGTTATCCTGAACATTGGGGCGAGCCCAGGCCTCTGTTATCCTCTTGCAGCCCACTTAAAAATAAGGTTAACAGATTGATAGTAGAACCATGTTTACACAGAACCTGTTAAAATGCTGTTTTCATTAAATGTTATTAAAAAGAAGCTCTGTCTCCATTAAGCTGAATATCTGAAACTGGGGGAAACATTGACTATTTGATTTTCTATGTAGAAAACTAAGACTCTTAGGCTAGCAAACTTCACAGTGGCTGAACATTACCATCCCACCAGCAGTGCATCAGGATTCCATTTGACCTACATCCTTGCCAGCACCATTTTGATTATAGCTGTCCTAATGGGATGAAAGGGTGTGTTTCCACCTTTCAGTAATTACCGTTTCACTCCCAGAGTAAGTATCTCTAGGACATGCCTTTTTGAGGGCCAAGAGACACCAAGTACATACCTTCTACATTTGGAGAGGAACTGGGAGAAAGTGAAAACTTAAGATTTTTAAATGCATTGTGGCATCTCTTAGCCTATCAGTACTTGAGTATATTTCTAAATCTGCTGAATGGGAAAAAAAAAAATCTTGACACTAATCAAGGCCTGTGAGGTTTAAAGTATTGCCCTATCCGCTCTACCTCCATTGTACAAAAATATTTTACAAAAAGCCTGGGCAAGATTCAACAACATAGTTTTGTATTCAAGGTTATTTCCCCACGAGACTTTAAGCCTGAGCAATGCGGTGGCAATATAAACTTTGTAGCCTTTGCAATAAAGGTTTATAAAACAGTTGTTCAGCAGAGTCTCAGTTCTTCTGCCTAAACTTTTTGGGGTGTGCATGTGTATAGTGTGCGTGGTGCTGGGGACTGCACTCAGGCCTTTGTATATGCCGGGCAGGTGCTTTGCCAACTGAGTTAGGTCCCCAGCTACTCAAGTGTTTTGACTAGAGCAAAGAAAATTTGCAAGAAGGGAATTGATGTGTTACTGCTCTAGTCTACTCTGCTGTGTCTCCATCTAAAGATGAGCACGCGTGTGCAACATTGCGGTTTTCATGTTTTAAAATGAATTCCAAAGAAAATGCACATTTCAGTGCTCTTCCATGTTAACATTTGTGTGGCCATCAATCACTTGTCTTCATTCTAGAACTTTCATCACTCCAAAAAACAAACCCTGAATCCATTAGACCTATTGTCTCATCAGCCCTTCATGCAGTCACTAATATTTCTGTTCCTAAATAGAATTTGCCTGTTTCACTGTTTTACACTTGTTTAACATATATCACTGCATTTATTACCAAGTAGTACCCAGGGTATGAATACACCACACATTTTATTTGCTTATTAGTGGGAATTTGGAGGCTACTATGCAAATGCCACTATGAACATAGATGTCCAAGTTTTTGTATGGACATAAATGTGTTTACATACCTAGGAGTGGAATTGGGTCATGGTAACCAATTGTTTGAGGGACTGTCAAACCTCCAAAGTGGCTGTACCTTTTTATCCTACCAGTAGTGTAAGAAGGTTCCGTTTGACCTACATCCTTGCCATTGCATAATTTTGGCATCCAGCCAGCTCAGTGAATATGAAGCAGTTTTGATTGGCATTTCCCTGATGGCTAAGGAATGGCCATACATCCTTTCGTGTCCTTGACTGCCTATTTGTATATCTTTGAAGTATTTTGCCTACTGCTCTTTTTGTGTTTTAGGATACTATGTATTTAATCATCTGTGTAGGCTCTTGCTGGCTGTGACAGTTTTTGAGGAATGTTTTGTCTTGAGACAGGGTTTTGCTATTAAAAGTCTGGGTTGACCTTGATGAACTCAAGGCAATCCTGCTACCTCAGCCTCCCAGTGCTAGCATTACAATCATTACCAATATGCTCAGCTTGTGTACAGTTTATTAGACTTCAATACTGTTTGATATGTCACAGGCCAGCACTTCTCCCTACTCTTCTGTGAGATTTGTCCATACATTTGTATACAAGTAGCACCATGAATCAGGCAAAAAGGGACTAGAATAGCTGACTTCTGAGAAAATCCTAAGAGGAAGAAAGAAAAAAATTGACTTCCCTGGTCTACGTAACAGGCTTAGAGGAAGCTCTTAGCAGGGTACACGGAGTCTCTAATTGTTGATGGGCTCTACCATTCTCTGCAGGATTAGCTAATCCTCTCCTTTGATCTATAAACTTTTGATTAGGAAGGAAACGATCATTAAAAATACCAAAATGGGGCTGGAGAGATGGTTCAGCGGTTGAGAGTGCTGGCTGTAGAAGACCCAGGTTCAAATCCCAGTGCCCACATAGTGGCTAACAACCATTTGTAACTCCAGTTCCAGAGGATCTGGCACCCTCTTCTGACTTCTGTGGGCAGCACACATGGGTGCATTTACATACATACAGGCAATCGACTCATACACATAGAAAAATGAAATAATTAAAAAATAATTTTTAAAGAACACAAAACAAGACTTGATTTGGAAAAATGAATGCTGCACACTCAGCCCAAATCACGTTTGTCGGACTATACAGTTGGTTATAAGTTGTTCCTTTTGGTTTATTTTTATTTTTTGAGACAGTCTCACTCTGCTGGCCTCAGCCTCAATTCAGGTTCTTAGAGGCATGCCCTGCCACACCTGGTGTAAGTTGATCTTTTTAAAATATACATTTATATATATATACATATAGGGGCTGGAGAGATGGCTCCATGCTCTTGGAGAGGACCCGGGTTCAAATCCCAGCACCTGCATGGTGGCTAACAACTATTCGTAACTCCAGTTCCAGGGGATCTGATACCCTTTTCTTGGCGCTGTTACATACATGGGGGCAGTATAATCATACACATAAAATAATAAAAATATTTTTAATAAAATATACATATAGGGCTGGCAAGATGGCTCAGTTATTTAAAAATAGGATACAATAATATTTGTACAACTTTGGACTTTCTTTTTTTTTTGGTCTTTTTGAGACAAGCTCTCCCTATAGCCCCAGCTGGCCTGGAACTTGCTGTGTAGACCAGTCTGGACTTGAACTCACAGAGATCTGCCTGCCTTGCCTCCCAAGTGCTGGGATTAAAGACATGTGCCACCATGTCTGGCCAATTTTGGACTTTTTATATGCAGATATACAAATATATTCTATATAGGTTTGTCTTTTGTATGTTCACAATGGCTTTTTTCATGATCACAATAATAGCAAGCAGTCCAAATGTTTTTTAACAGATTAATTTTAGGACACAGTGATATATCCATGTATTGGAATACTAGTCAATAAAAAGACTATTAAGGCCAGGCATGATGACGCATGTCTTTAATCCCAGCACTTGTAGCAGAGGTAGGGGTTCTCTGTGCGTTCTAGGCCAGCCTGGTCTACATAGCAAGTTCCAGGCCAGCTGGGGCCACATAGTGAGACCCTGTCTTCAAAAAAATAAAAGTACTGAGTCTCATGAACAAATCTAAGGTATTATCCTAAGCAACTAAAAATGCTGTGTATTTTATCTTCACATACAGTTCCTTGTGCGTTTGTACATAATGTGTAAGACCAGATTACAAAGTTAAATTTCTAAGACTAGGGATGGAGCCCAGTAGGTTTGATTTACAGCATCAAGCACACGAAAGTTCCTCTATATCACTGGCACAATGTAGAATCTAAATAAATACTTAAAGAAAAAAGGGTTTCATGATTTTTTCAGTGGATCTTTTCAACTTAAGATCCATATGGTGGATCTGAAATAATGACCTGTGTATTAGTTACTTTTCTGTTGCTGCGATAGAAACACTGACCAAAGCAATTTATAGAAGGAAGAGTTTCTTTGAGCTTATGGCTCCAGGGGAATTACAGTCCATCAAGGCGGGGAGG
This sequence comes from Nannospalax galili, assembly GCF_000622305.1. Classification (NCBI taxonomy): domain Eukaryota; kingdom Metazoa; phylum Chordata; class Mammalia; order Rodentia; family Spalacidae; genus Nannospalax; species Nannospalax galili. The sequence continues at coordinate 90,188 of NW_008334892.1, read as the reverse complement.
CATTGTGACAGAGGTGGCTGGAGCAGGAGCAAAAGCAGAGTGCTCACATCTTCAAGCCAGCACAGGAAGCAAGAGAGTGACTGGAGATCCAGCGAGGCTTAAGAACTCTCTAAGCCCGTGCCAGTGACATGCACCTGCTAAGACCTCCCAAAACAGCACCACCAACTGGGGACAAAATGTCCAAATACTTCGAGCCTATGGGGGACATTTTCTTTCAAATCACCACAACCTGAAAGGTCATTTTAGAAGAACAACATGGCCCTATTAGCGCAGAAGGCTTAGGGAACAGAACAAAATGTTCCCCCCACCCTCCTTTGTTTTTTGTGTTTTGAAACATGTAACTGTGGCTGGTTTGGAACTTGCTATGTAGATGTAGAATAGGCTGGCCTTGAACTTGTGACAATCCTCCTGCCTTTGCCTTTTTAGTGCTAGGATTATAGATTATAGGATAGATATAGGATGTACCACCATCCTGGCCTTTTTGAAAAGGTTTTTAACTTTAATTTTTTAGGTGTATGAGTAGTATTGCCTGCATATACATAAGCGTACCCATGTCATGTAATGCCCATGGAAGTCAGAAGAGAGCATCAGATCCCCTGAAACTGGAGTTAGAGATGGTTGTTAGCTGCAGTGTGGGTGCTGGGAACTGAATCTGGACCGTCTGCAAGAGTAATCAGTGCCCTTAACCACTGAGCCATCTCTTCCCCCCCCACCCTTTTCTTAGATGAAGTTTTGCTGTGTTGGCCAGGCTGCTCTCCAACTCCCAGAGTGATCCTCCCACTTCAACCTAGGACTAGTCTCTTGTGCCAGATGTCTACTCTGAGATATGTTTAAAGTGAATGTAATCCAGTAGTGTTGGACAGTAGTGACTTTTCTTAACCTCTTCACCATCGAGAAGCTCATGTTGAAATATTTGGCTTCCCTAATAATGTTTCCTTACATTTATACTTTACTTGGGTACAATTTTAAGTATAAAAAGCTGTGATATAATTAACAAAACCAAACCCATAAAATAGAGATTTATAATTAAAGAGGATATATGTGGGCTGGAGAGATGGCTCAGGGTTAAGTGCACTGGCTGCTCTTTCAGAGGATCTGGGTTCAGTTCTCAGCACCCATATGGTAGATAACAACCATCTGTAAATCCAGTTCCAGGGGCTCTGACACCCTCTTCTGGACTTTACAGGCACTGCATGCACATGGTATACTCACATACACGGAGACAAAACACTCATATACATAAAAGAGTTTTTAAAAAGAAGATACATGATTCTGTCCAGGAAAAATGCTTGGGCAGACAGCTGAGAAATACCTAAAAGCACAGTATCAACCTTACATACTAATCCTGGTATCACTAGGAATTGAATTCCTTTCTGGGTATCTAAAGGTTAATTCTACAGAACTCATCAGAAGAATTGAGCTATTCCCTCTGAAGTTATAGCTGGCCCCTAGCCCAAAACCTCTCAGTTCCCAAGGTCTCCAAACAAACAAGTGTTAATCCAGGTAAAAGTGGCATGATAGGTCAATATGGCAACACCCTGTCCCATTCTTTTCTCACCTATTGGTCCAGGAATATACATATCTTATACTTGAGACTCCTTAAATTCTAGGTCCTTGGGCTTGATGCTGGACCAGTCACTATCTAGATCACCATCCCAAGACTAGCAGACAAATAAGGTTGGATATGCCCTTGGTCCAGGTGCTTTGTGCAGAGAGATGGATACACTGAGATTTTTCTTCCAGGAAGTAATTCATGCTGACAGCTCCAAGCACAGTAAGGCTTTGCCTTGTATATTATTTTAGCTCCTTTGTCTCCCACACATGGTAATATACATTCTGATTCTAAGGCTACAAGGCTGTGACTTTAAGACTACGGGGATGTAACAAGTCTTTGCATGTGTATTGACACTAATTGGACCATACTGTCTTCTTTGTTCTTTTTCCTGGCCTCCAAGGAACTCCTGCCATACCCGGATACCGGAAGGCTCTAAATCTGTCCATTGGGAAATCCCTATTTCAGGAATTTCACTTTAAATGCTTCACTCTTCCATCAAAGAAAGGAGATTCAACTATTGTTCAGTTTCATTTATATGACTACATAAGTGACAATTCCAAGACTTCAAGGACAGAGAAGCAAACTCCATTGACTGGTCTTCCCATCACTTCATTAGAAACTCTGACTCCTTAGCTTTGGAAGGGCTTGTCTCAAATACATTCAGTTTCTTTATATTTACTACAGAGGATTACTAACTACGTTTGCTCAAGACTAGATTCATCAAACTAATACTGGTCAGCAGGAAATCATCAGAATGCCTTTGCCAATGTTACATAGTTCTTTAAATATTTTTCCTATCAAGGACAGGTGTTTTTTTTTTTTTTTTTTTTTTTTTTTTAATAATAAACATTCAGATGCCCCTCACCCTTTTCAAGTCATGGGATGGTGAGTAGATGGGGGAGGCTCCAGAGAGAACAGCAGGAAGGCAACTGGGCTCCCCAGCTTGAATAACTGTCTTTCTTGTGGCTGACCAACTGAGAGTCAGGTAGGGGCAAGGATCTCAACCCCCTTGGACTCTGGGATGCAGGGCTACCCTTCCAGCTGGGGATGTCAGAGGGAGGTGGCAGCTTCTGCACTGGGGGTCAGTCCACTGGGTTCTGGAAGGCAGTGTTCTGATGGGTTCAGCCCTGCTGCTCCAGGCTGAGCTCAGCCACTTAGCTATCTTCTCTAGCTAGTCCTTTTGGTGGCCCTCTGGAAGCCCAGCAGTCTCCAGTGGCCATTCTCTGGTCCATCTCTCCTCCACTGGATGCTCAGTTTTGAATATGCAGGAAAATCTGCAATTGGAACCAAAGCCACACTGGTCACTTAGCGTAGAGTTGCCTCTTGTGGGTCTGTTCATCCATCAAGATGGCAGCCACATCTTGGACTACACCGTGCTGCACCTTCTTGGCCTTGAGGAGCTATAGTGTACTCAGGTGCTTCTTTCAGTTGTGGAGGTTTTCCTGGAAAGAGTGGTCACAGTAGTCACAGAAGTGACGCTTTCTCATGGCCACCTATACCAGGTACTAGGGCTACCTGAATCTGAGGAGCTATAAGGCTTGACTCCTCCTTCCATGCCCTCACATGGCCCTCTTCTTGTTGGGATTCCTATTCCTTTCTTCTTAAAATATTTTTTAAAAAGATTTAATGAGTATGTGAGTGTGCCTGAGCATATGTATGTGCACCACATGCATGCAGACAGTTGTTAGCAGCCATGTGGGTGCTGGGAACCAAACCCAGGTCCTCTGCAGAAGTAGCAACTGTTCTTAACTGCTGAACCATCTCTGCAGCCCCCCTTTTAAAATTTTTATATTATCTTTTATTTATTCAGTGTGGTGTTGTTAGGGAAAGAGGAATTTACTGCTTGTTTGAATATACTGCTTGTTTAAATTTACTGCTTGTAACCAATTAACTCAACTAGAGACAGGCATCCCCGGAGATAGAGGCAAAGTGCTACAACCCCCGGAGCCTGACCTGTTCTGTGTCATGTCATGTCTGCTTACACAAGATAACAAGAAAGAGTTGTACCAGGCACATACCAAGCATCTCTTCCCAATTGAGACACCTGAAGGGAGCTATGATATTTTTTCTTGTTTTAAAGTTATTGGTTTGTGAAATGCTTGCTTTGAAACTATTGGCTGTATAAACGCGGGCTTTTGTGTAACGGTTGTGGAAGCCTATACAATCTTTACCTAAAATTGTCTCAGGGTCGATTGCTCTAACCAGACCGGCGTGTTCTGGAAAGGACAGTCGATCCCAGCTAGCTGGTTTACTAAAACTCTGTTTGATTTTTGCATCTCCGTACTCTTGTATTTGTTCTTCAGAAGAGACCCACGGAGTCACGGACCCTAACAGTGTGTGCCGTAGTGTGGAGGTCAGAGGACAACCCACAAGAGTCAGTTCTCTCCTTTTACCATGTGAGTCTGGGGGATCAAACATAGGTCCTTAGGCTTGTTGGCAAGTGACTTCATCCACTGAGCCCCAATGTTACATATTTTTATATGACCCAAACATTATAAAGTATATCATGGGTGATTAACCCATGTTAACATTGATCAGTACACACATCTGAAACATCTTATGAGCACAGTGACTAAAAATACACCATAACAACAGTGAGGCACACATCTGAAGACTGAGTAATCCATGACATATTATCTTTAACACCGATAGTCCAAGATCCTGGAAATGAGTATGGTGGTGCACACCTGCAACTGCATTGGGGAGGTAGAGGAGGTGGAAGAATCAGGAGTTCAAGCTCAACCCTAGTGTTGTGGTTAATTTCAATTGTCAACTTGGTGAGGTTTAGAATTGCCATGGAAACAAGTCATTGGTCATGTCTGTGAGTGTTTCTCTATATTAAGTTGAGGTAGGAAGACCCATCCTAAATATGGGCAGTACCATTCCATGGTGTGGGTCCCAAACTGAATAAAAAAGAGAAAAGCATTCATTGTTCTATGCATCCTGATTGAGGATGCAGTGTGGTCAGGTGCTTACTGCCATGACTTCCCCTCCATCATGGGCTGTAGCTTTGAATTGTGAACCAAAATAAACTTTTTCCTTTCAGTTGCTTTTTCACAGTGTTTTGCCATGGCAACAAGAATAGCAGTTAAATACTGAAAGTTAAGACTGAGGAATGCGGCCATTTCTGTGGTAACCTGACCATACAGCTCTCAGCTCTTTGAAATCGCTTTGTTGGAGGGATGTGGAAGAGTTGGGAACTTTGGGGTAGAAAAGCCCTTGGATGCTGTAAGCAGAGTTGAAGGGGACATTCCTGAGGGATCTTGCAAGGTCAGAATGCTGAGAGAGATGAGAAAAGGGGAGGCCTGGCTCACAAAGCTTCAGAGGGGAGCAAGGTTTTGTCACAAACTAGGATAGGGGCCATTCCTGTGACATTCTGGTAAACAATCTGGCTATATTCTGCCCATTTACTGAGAGCCTGAGTGAGACTTAACTGAAAGGAAATGGACTTATTTTGTTAGCAGAGAAATTTCAAGACAAGATAACATTCAGGCTATTGGTGTGGGTTACATGCTCATCCTGAGCCAATCGCTGTGATCAGTGGGCAATGGCACACTGATTACACAGGTATGGTCACATGCCTAATTGGGAGCTTTGAGGTAGGGCCATTTTCACCTAAATGATATGACTTGGCAGTGGTAGTGCAAGCATGTCCACATACAGAGGGAGCATGCACAAGGCCCTGGATCCAAAGCCCTTACACAGTAGAGGAAGGGGGAACAACAATTTTACCAGAAAGGTTTGGGACTTGGAGAAGCACTTCATGTATTAATACCGATTTTCCACATTAAAGAATGGGGTGGGGGTATTCAATGCCTGGGGCCTTTGTTCAGCATTCCTGGGTACCAGATACTGTTAAGCAGCTATCCTAGGTGTTTTGTACTTTGATCATACAAAATGGAAACTCCTAAGTTAGAGGGAAAGGATTTGCTTCAAAATGTGTTTTTATTGTGTAAGTGACAAGCTCTCCCTGGTACCTAAACATTTTTTTATCTAGAAATTTTTTATTTTAGGGAAGTTATAGCAGTGCAACAACTTCAAATATAAGACTGTGGAAAGACTGGTTATGACTGTGGGTAATTGAAAACAACTTGACACCTGCATGATGGTCTGTTACACCCATTCAATAAAGTATACTGCTATTAGAGAATGTGGTAAGCCGTGTTATATGACATGATGTTAATTATGTAATTAAGAATGCATCAATTTTTTTTTTTTTTTTTGGTTTCTTTGAGACTTGGTCTCCCTGTAGCCCCAGCTGGCCTGGAACTTACTATGTAGACCAAGTTGGCCTTGAATCATAGAGATCCACCTGCCTCTGCCTGCATCAATATGATTTTTAAACATTCTATTTTTTAAATTTAATTTTTATTTTATGTGTATGTGTGTATTTTATCTGCATGTGTGTATGTTGACCTGTGTCATGCAATGCCCATGGGGGTCAGAAGAGGGCATTGGATCCCCTGGAACTGGAGTTATAAACAGTTGTTAGCTGCCATGGTGGGTGCTGGGAATCAAACCTGGGCCCTCTACAAGAGCAGTTAGTGCTCTTAACCACTGAGCCATCTCTCCAGCTCCAAAACATTTTATTTTTAATTATGTGTGTGTGTGTGGGGGGAGGTATATGAACATGCGTGCAGGTGCCCATGGAAGCCAGAGACATTGGCTCCCCTGATGTACCACCCTGGGTACTGGGAAACAAACTCAAGTCCTCTGTAAGAGCACTGTGTACTCCCTTCAGCCAATTTTATTTGATTATAGATATGTGAGACAGTCTCACTGTGTAGCTCAGACAGAACTTATGGCCCGTTCTCTTGCCTCACCTTCCTAAGTACTAGGATTATAGGCATGCGCTACCAGGCTTGGTTTTCTTGGATTTTAAAAATAAAGTCTTTTTTATCTATATTAGTTTTCTGTTTTCAGCCAAACTGTGTCAGCGTGTGTTGTGTGTAAATAAGAGTCTTTTGGCTTAATTTTAGCTAAGAAAACTGGGAAGAGGAAATGTGTGAATAGTTACAGCAATTGCCACTTTTGTCAGAGAAATACGTGAGGCTGGGGCTGGGCTTGATTGTTTAAGGATAGATAGTAAGGGGACTGGCAAGATGGCTCAGTGGGTAAAGGTTGCCACCAAGCCTGATGACCTAAATTCAATTCCTAGAACCTTCATGGTGAAAGGAGATAACCTACTTTTATAAGTTGTCCTTGACCTTCACATGTGCATTGTGGCATGCATGTGTGATACACAAACACACAACACATATATTTAAGAAAAAATAGAGAAAAATATCACTTACAGCAATGTGAATATAATCTGGGTTAAGCATAATATGATTTGTTAATTTTGTTAGGCATTAAACACATAAGCAGCATCCTTTTAAAAGATACACATTAAACATGCCTATAATCCTACTACTCAGGAGGCTGAGGCAGGACAGTCACTGAATTTTACACCACTCTGGGCTATATATGGTGAGTTTAAGTTCAGCCTGAGCTACATACTGTATCAAATAAACTGAAATAAAATTTAAAAATAAACTAAACTGGAAAAGATACAGACTGAATAATGTAAGGATAATATTCAATGATGTTCAAGATTTGCTTTAAAATATTTTAAAGGAAAAAGAAGTGAACTTTAAAAGCAGGCATGGTGGCAGCTCCCCAATCCCCCCAACCTGCATCTTTGCTTCTTCCAGCTAGGCCCAGTTCTACCACATTTCAGGAATGCCATCAAGTTACAAATCTACCAATGACTCCGACCTCACCATGAACACACCACTCTCCAACCCCTCTCTAAAAAGGCACTGTGGCACATGAGATTTGTTGGTGTAGAACCTTCCGACACCTTTTCTATGGAGAGTAGCTTCTCTTCTCCTTCAGTGTTACAGCTTCAATGGGACTGATGATCCTAAGACCGTTTCCCACCTCCTTTTACACCAGGATCAGCAAAGTACCCTATTCTCACAAGCCATAAAAACTGGCTCCAGAAAAGGCACATGGGACCAGGGCAATTCAATCAGTACTTCCTTGGGATTAAAAAAAAAAAAGGTGCAATGGGGCAGGATAGTTTTTGCATTTACCAAAGTGAACATCAGAAGCGGAACCAGCTTCCCTACCAGTCACAAAGGCAGTACATTTCCTTGTTTAAACTATGTTGAGTGGGTTCCTAATGATTCCAAGTAAGAGTCTTAATTTTTTTCTTTGTAGATTTTCTAAATTTTAATAAAGATATTGGTATTGGAAGTTTAGTTTTAGAGGGTTTTGAATTTGAAAACCATAAACAAAACTGATATGGATATGGGAAACCTGGGTAAAACTAACACAATGCCCACTGGCCTTTCTAGCTCCTAGCTACCACCTCTTCCAGTCTTATGAAGATGCTGTCAATTCATACTTCCACTAGAAAGCCAAGTTCTATATTCATTTTAACATATTCTTAGAGCTGGGCATGGCGGTGCCGGCCTGTAGTCCCAGCACTTAGAAGGTGAAGGCAGGCAGAAGATCAGGAGTTCGAAGTCATTCCCAGCCACCACAGTGAGTCTGAGGCCAGGCCAGCCGGGGCTATACAGCAAGTAGCAGGTAACAAGACACTGTTTCAAAAAAAAAATTCATGAAGTCTCTCCAACTCAATAGGTCCCTGTCCTCTTGGGGTCTGGAAACTGAGAAGCTTGGGTTGGAGTTTGTGACGTTTGGGCAGAAATACTCATTACAGTGCTAGGAACATACATTACAAAGAGTAAAGATATAAAATTAGTGATGTCACTCAACTTTTAGATTTAATTGACAAAAGTTAAAGTTACCATTTTGGACATATATTTTATTGTTTTGAAATTTCCAGCACAGCTATTATCAAGGACCTTTGTCAGGAGAGGCCTATGAGAATTGAGATTGGAAAAGAGTCAAGAACAGGTAGGTTGTGCTTGTTCCTACATTCAAATGGGAATAATTTCTCTAGGTGTGTGTGACTGCCCGAGGTGAAGCCTGCCTGGCACCAGCCTTCACAGCACCACACATACCCAGCTCTGGGTGAGCAACGGAAACTGCACAGGTGTTGCCCCAAATGACATCTCAGGTGACCCTAAATGACAAATAATATTCTTGGCTGGTGCTGGAACAGAAAATGCATGGGAACAGAATCTGTAGTAGAAAATCCAGCCTATTATAATCAGCATTCCTACCTGAAGTTAATCTCTTAGAATAGCTTACCTTTTATTTAAAAAGCAAACCAAGTATGTATGTCATCTTTTAAAAACATGTAAACATTGCAAAATTTGGGAGATTATATCTGAAGAGACTTATAAAAATTACTAGATTTGTTAAGACTATAAATACTAACCCTTTCATCTCCCCATGAAAAAAATCATTGTTAAAAAATATAAAAAATATACTAGCTTCTACTTAATCTTCTTATCAGGAGTCTCGGGACTCTGGTTTATATGCCATAGAGCAAGCACACATGCAACCTTTTCAACTTTTTAAGGAAAAGTTCCAGAACATTCACTTCTGTTACTTGAGAATGTGGTTACTTCCTTCACAGGGATGTAATGCTAGTAATAACAACCTGAAGTTGTTCTGTCTTGTTTTTTTAATCACATACTCCTGTGGAGACCCAGTGTGGAATCATAGCACAGAAGGCTGGTTTCAAACTTATTCTATAGCTTTTCACATTTCTCTACAGGTCCTTCAGCTCCACTGTGGGACTTGCAGGGCCCCAGGCTCTTGAGCTGGCTTCCCTCAGTTCCCACTGAAGACAGATGGTAAAGGTGTGTGTGGGCAGGAAGCTTAGCCTGCTGCTCCCATAGCACCTGCTTCCTTGCTGTGTGCTTGGACCTACTCAGATGCGCTGATGTCAAGGAGTATGCATGTTTGGTGGATGCTACTCTGGTCTGGGGGATAGCTGATGCTGTGGCTGCTCTGGGAAGGGAGCCAGGAACTAATGCAAAGGCAAAACACTCTTTGAATCCGACTGCATTCACTCCTCCACAGCAGTGTGCCAGGCAATTTGATCAATTAAAGTTACAAAATGGACCAAATTCAGTTTGAAACAATTAAAAAATCTGCAGGATTTTACTGTTAAGTCTAAAAAGGATCACTTCTTAATTTAGGGTATTTTTCGGCCTTTGTTCATCCCTGCTGCTACCAGCAGGGGGCAATGTGTATAAAGGCTCAGTCAGACATAGGAGAAAACTGTCCCTAGGTAACCAGTAGGGTGCATCCACAGGCTATGGGGCAGAAAGAATCCTACCACATAATCACAATCACAATATTGCTTTACCCTGTGTCCCTGAAGTCTCAGGAGACCTTTTATACCAGGGTCTTAGCAAGCATGGGCAAAGCTCAACGTGCTGTGATATTACCTGCTGTGCTGATCAGAAGACAGTTCAATGTGGAACCTGGTTTACACCCTCCTCCCCTCAGGACCTCTGGCCACCCCACCCCCGTTGTGTTCACTACACCCTACACCCTGTTATCTGGTGTACCCCTGAGCTAATGGCTGCCAGTCTCCAGGCCAGAGTGACAAATTGAGTCCTTGCTGGATTTCCAGGCTCTACTGTTCAATCAATATTTTCACACTGCTAAGGGTTTTATTTCACAGATCTCACTGTTAATTTCTGGATTCTCAGTCCTTACCATGATTAAGTCATATATTTCCCAACACCGACTTGTTTCTCCAGATCTGAAATATCTCACTCCATGTATCCTGCCTGTTTAAAAACCCAAAGGAACTTTCTGAAAGCAACAGTCATAGATGATTCTACTTTGGTTGCATAACCAAACAGGGCCTGCCAGACACTGTGAATTCAGGTTTGCTTGGAAGAGAACTCTCAACATCAAGGCACAAAGAAAGAAGTCTCCTGGGCAAAATGACGGTGAACATGGCCAGTGACCTCCCATGAGGTCTGAGGCAGTCAGTGAGGGAGGCCTGGGTGGCACTGGGAAGGAGATCCAAGGAGGGGTCCCTGCTGGGACCTGCCCCAGCCTCAGGCATACTTCTCCAGGAACTTTATGTGAAAGTCTTTCACCTTCTGGAGCACTATCTTCAGCTTCTCCACAGGAGGGAGGATTGTCATTCTGTTAGGAGAGAGAACAGCTTCAGCTTGGCTGCTCTGAAAATGGGGGAGGGATGAATCCCACAGCGCCTCTGGCCCTGCTGTGGAGTGGGCGAGCCACCTGGAGAAGGATATGCCCGGCCTATCTTGTTGGCTTAGAGAGCTCAAGTCCCTGCACAGTGCTCTCCTTAAACTACTCTCTGCACTATTCTTCCTTTCATCTATCCATTAATCCATTCATTTGAGACACAGTCTCAGTATGTTGCCTAGGCTAGCTAGGAATCCCTGCGTTTGAGTAATTCTCCTCCTTCAGCCTCCCAAGTAGCTGGGGCTATAGGCAGATACCACTACAGTAGTTTATATACAAATACTTTTAACTGGAGTAAGACCTGTAAACTAAAGCAATAAACACAGTATTTTGACTCACCAAAGTGCGAATGTACTCACTCACAGATTCCTGTAGGAGGCCAGCACCCGGTGCTTTTTTTCCCCCCTTCTTTTTGTGAAACAGTGTTTTATGGCCTAGGCTGTCCTGGAACTCATGTTCTGGATTGGCATCACTTTGTGACTAGTATTCAGAACTTTCTAGAGCATGATTTATCTTATTTTTTTGTGCAAAGGACTGAATTTAGGGGTTTGTGCATGCTAGGTAAGGGTCTAACTACATTCTAATCTTAGAACAGGACTCTTAGCCTTTCTTTCAAAAACTGAACAAGATTTTGTTCCTGGATTTTTTGTTGTTTGCCCCAGCATTCAGTCTCTGAGTATCAGCCAAACCTTCAGCCACAGCTTTCACTTCAGAGGCATTTCCAGTTTGCCATGGCAAACTAACTCATCCCCCACTACAGTCCTGACAATTCAGTGACATTTTTTTTTGTGGGAGGTATTGGGCACCGGAACCCAGGACCTCACACTTATCACATGTTCTATCACTGTGCTACTACCTTTTTTTTTTTTTTTTTTTTTTTTTATTTCTAAGAGTTTAGTTTGGCTTAAGGTTCTAGAGGGCTAGAATCCACAGTGGTGGGGAAGGCACATGCAGCCAGGCATGGTGGTGGGACCAGCCCTACTTTTTCAATGGGCTATGAACCACATGGAGAGGTGACCAAGGAAACAAAGGTCAATCATGCTGTTTGTCCCTCTCAGGGATATAACCTATATCTTTGACTAAGCAAGGACTTGGATCCAGGTACCAACAGCCCATGGCATTTCTTTTTTTTTTCTTAAGCATCAGTCACAGGAGACGTGTGGAAAAGATCATATTCTGAATAGAACCAGCCTTGGTGGGAAAAGCTTGCTGAACAGCTCAGCTCTGGGAATCTTCATTCCCATCTATACAGGGGGCTGAGCTAGGCAGGCATGTCTGTGAAAGTTTTCTAGTAAGTAGACCTCATTCTGTGTCAGTGCAGCCCCTCAACAGACTTTGGGGCTTGGAATAGTGTTACAGTCCGTGACACAGCCAAGGAGCTCTATGGTGCCTGTGCTATGCCAGGTATTGTCCTGGGCATCCAAATATTGTGTGCTATCAAGGGGTGTCAAAAAGACAGGGAGGCAGCAGGGAAGAAAGGCAGAGAGTCTGGGAAGACTTCCTTAGAGGAGATGGCTGTGGAGTACTCCTAGTTTTTCTTACTCTCTAGCAGAGGGGCTAAACTTGAGATGGTAGCATGTACTCACAGGAGGAGCCTCTACACTCCTTGGTCTCTAAAGTCAGTCTGTGCTTCATGTTAAGGAACCCACGTTTCCCTGGACAAACCAGGGATCACAGGGAGTGTTATACCTGAAGTGGTAGGTGCCTTCTCTCTGCCCAAAGCCGCTACCAGGCACAACACAGATGCCAGTTTCTTCCAGGAGTTTCATGCAGTAGAACATGTCTGGGGCCATTTTATGGGACTGTGGGAGGACAGAAATTGAGATTAATACCTGGCTTCACACCATGCCAACACATATTTAAAAAAAAAAAAAAAATCAAAACCAGAGCCATTCACACCATGCCAACACATATTTAAAAAAAAAAAAAAAAATCAAAACCAGAGCCTGGTTTGGCTCACACCTGTAATTCCAGAGTGAAAAACTGAAGAGAACCTTGAATTCAAGGCAGGCCTAGGCTATGAAGTAAGACTGTTAAAGGAAAGAAAGGGAACAAAAGGAAGGAAAGAAAGAAAAGCAAGCAGGCACAGGGAAGGAAGGAAGGAAAGATCAGAAGAGAGAAAGAGAAAGAGAGAGAGAGAAAGAGAAACAAAGCCAGATATACTCTAATGATGGGTCCTCTTTTCTGTAGCAGAGCCCTTCTTCTTCCCACAGGAAGATACCAGGTCAAGCTGGGGGTTGGTTCAGGGAACCAGACATCTGAGGCTACTACAGTAGGACAGGCGGGGGCTATGGTACTCCTGATCTTCACTGAAGAGTGCCTGCCTATTCCCTTTGTCCCCATCCCCAGTAGCTGCTCACAAGTAGAGTGCAGCTGCCTAAGTGCCAAGTCCCACAATGATCTGAAACAAGGCCCTGGGATCTGCATTTGGTTGGAGATTTCAGGGGACAAGCCCTGGGGCCCCTGCTGATAGAGCCTGTGATGGCTAAGAATTGTCAGCTTGGATTAAGAAAAGCCTAGGAGGGCATTAATGAAGCACACTTTTAAGCATGTGGGTGAGAGAATGTCCAGAGAATAACTGAGGACTTGCCCTGAATGTGGGCACCATCCCATGGGCTGGGGTGCAAGGCTGAACAACAAAAGGAAAGAGAGAAAGACAAACTGGCCTTTTCCAGATCCCTGCCCAGATGTGAACAGCAGCCTTGTGCTTTGTCCTCCCCACCACACAGTGGCCTGTACCCATAAACCAGGAGCCACAGTAAATCCTTCCTCCTTCATGCTGCTTCTTGTCAGGTATTTGGTCATAGGAATGCAAAAAGTAACTAATACAGTGCTGCTTACAGATGGGTATACAGCATCCCTTCACGGGTTCTCAGAATCTGACTCTGGGAGTTTAATTCTGTATGTAGGTATTCAGCAGATTATTTAGGGTAGGGTGAGGACGCTACTTTTAGCACCATCTGAGAACTTGTTGGAAATGCAGACTATCATCTCCCTGCAGACTTAATGAACCAGAAACGGCACTTTTACAAACCCCCAGGTGCTTAATATGAACATTCAACCTTAGAAATCACTGCTCCAGGATATAGCGGCTAGAGGAGCTGAGGGTTCCCATTGTGTACCCTCACCATGATAGCATTACCCCTAGGTCCTGACCTTCAGAACAGAAGTGTTAACAAAACCCATACTGGTCTCTCTCACCTGAGGTTGTCTCATGCTTGCCCTGTTACCACCACACACTGCTGGGGCTGGGACTCTTGAGAACATGTCACATAGTAAACTGCATCTGTCTGAGAGGCCCACAGAGTTCAGAGTCCCTAAGGTCAGCACTACTCATGATGCTATCAGCTCAAGTGAACCCAGGAAGACAGCCCACTATTCTCACCTGAGCTGCCTCCACAGCCTTGGCAGGAATGAGAATCCGAGGAAAGGCATACATAGCTCCCTGCAAGGGGTTGCAATGAATCCCTGGGACTTGGTTAAACAAATCTTCTGTTAGCTTCGCTTTTTTGGCCAGATTACCCAGGACGAGCTCTTTTTCCTGATAAGAAATAGAAAACACAGGTATCAGTCTCTGTGAACAGGGCTGGATAATAGCTATAGGAGGCTGTTTTTTCAATACATGGGTAACAGGACAGATGGACAAAAGATGAGCTTGTGTGTGAACAAGCACTGCAAATGGGGTGAGGGTGGAAGTGGGGAGCACCACAGGTCCTCTGCAGGGATTTTTTTCCCCCTGCCATATACCCTGGTGCACATGAATATGCAGAGAGAGTTTAAGGCCACAGGGCAGATCCTAGATGACCTGTGTAATGGATTCTCTATTTGCACCTGGGTGTCATTCCTGAAAACTTAGAAAAACCTGTAAGTCTGAATGGACTTGGCTCTGGGTGGAAAACCCTAGGGACACTTCTAGGAGACTCATGGGTCCTCCTGGAGAGAGGCGCCATCACGTCATCTGGGGGACTAACCTGTCTCACTCTCAGTGTGGTGTGTGTGGACACAGACCCAGGCAAAGGAGAGTGAGCAACTGGTTCAGATATAATATATATGTAAATACATATTATATACTAGGGGAATTCATGGAGACAGGAATAGAATGCTGGCTGCCAAGGGCTGGAGGAAGAAGAGTGTGGGAAGTTATTATTTACTAGGTATAACCTTCATTTTGTTTTTGAGACAGGGTCTCAATATGTAGCCCTGGCCAGCCTCTAATTCACTGCCTCCTGGGTGCTGGGATTAAAGGTGAGCACCACCATGCCCAGCCAACTTTCAGTTTGGGGTGATGGAAAAGTTCTTGAGATGGATGGTGGAGATAGCTGCACAACAATGCAACTACCTTTCTCTAATGCCACAGAACTGTACACTTAAAAGAGCAGGGACTGGAGAGACGGCTCAGCAGTTAAGAGCGTACCTGTATCAGGTGGCTTACAACTGCCTATAACTCCACCTCCCACAGGATATGCTATGCCTCTAGGCTCCACAAGCACCTGCACACATATGCACATATGCGCACATACACAATTACAAATAAACATAATCTTAAATAAAAATAGGAAGTCTTTTGTTATTTATATTTTATTATACGAGGAGGAAAAGGAGGAGGAAGCGAAGAAGACTGGTATGGTAGTGCAGGCCTGTAATCCCAGCATTTAAGAGGTTGAAGCAGGAGGATCTTGAATTCAAAGCCACCTTGGGCTATGAGACCTTGTGCCCAAGAAACAAACAAACACCCCTCCCCCCAGAAAGAGAAGGAAAGAGAAAGAGAGAGAGAGGGAGAGGGAGAGGGAGAGGGAGAGGGAGAAAAGAATAGTAAGTTAACAAAAATCAAAGGTGTGTGCTTGTGTATGTGAATATATATGTAAATATGCATGCATATATATATATGCATGTGCACACATGAACCAGTGAGCAAACCATAAAATATGTAAACATCTTAGAGTTAAAAGCATGTTCTTCACTGAGGTGTCACGAGGCCTGATGGGAGTCAGTCTTTCTTATTTTTTTTTGCGTGTATTGCCTGCATGTGTGTGAATGCACCCATGTTGTGCAATGCCACGGAGGTCAGAAGAGGCTGTCGGATCCCCTGGGACTGGAGTTAAGGACGGTTTGTAGCCTCCATGTGGGTGCTGGGAATTGAACCTGGGTCCTCTGCAAGAGCAGTCAGTGCTCTTAAGCACTGAGCCATCTCTCCAACCCCTGTTTTTATTTTTTAAATTGATGCTGCCCTTATCTACTGCCCCTTCTTTTCAGGTTAGTGACAGAATCCCTGCAAGACACTAGCCTCTCCTGGACCCCCTCCCATCTATGATGTTCACAGGTAAGAAGAAAGGGTTCATTCATCACACACAGTTGCAGTCATCCACTTTCAAACACTTCTCTGTTGCATCCTCAGACTCAACTTATGAGGGTGGTTTGGGCACCAAGATTCACTGTGGCTGCCCTATGGAGGATGTATATGAATGGAGACACAGGAACACCAGCAGCCATATGGCCCACTGAAGATGTGGCTGATAAGTCACCATAACTCCGACAGTAGTAGTGATATAGACAGGTCATAGATCACAGCAGACTCACCCTGCTGAACTGCTCAAAGGACTCCTCTCCTGGCACGGGGGGGTTCACCACAATGTCCATAGCAGCCTGCCCAGACACTGGTGGGCAGAGACGAACTGACAGCAGCTTCACCAGCTGGCCCTTGATATCAGGGTGCAAGTTGATCACCTCCATGTAGCCCCCTCTGTAGCCACACCTGGAGGGTTGAGAATGGAACATACCCACCAGTTATAGGAAGATGTCAGAAAATGTAATTTGAACAGCCAGACTCTGTGATACCACATCCTAAGCAGTGCGTGGCTGGTGTGGCTGAGTTCTTGCCAATGAAAGGTAAATGGAAGTGATGTTACAAATTCACCTCCTCACAAGGAAAAACAAGTGTTCTTTCCTCTTTTCCATTCCTGTTTCCTGAGAGATGGAGACAGTGGATCAGTCCCAAGCTCCAGTCCTTGAATGATCTCAAGAAGCACAGCCAACTCTGGTCTTCTGGTATCTTGAACAATTATGGCAAAGACAGATAACACTTCTACCTTGTTTGAACCACTACATCTTGGGTCCATTTTGTTACAGCAACTTAGCCTGAAATGTAACTCATACACTAGTGTCTACTTACAAGATTCACTGCTGGCATCCCACTGTACGGACCCTAGAAGTGAGCGCAAGCTCATTAGAGATAAGGGGAGTCAGAATGATGATTTTTGCTGGAACAATTTTTGCTGTTGGAACACAAAACTGACCCAAAACAGAGCAAGACTAAAGAAAAACATGACGAAGCAAGAGCCCAGATGAAGGGTCTTATTCGCAATCTTTCTTGAGTTCTTGGTTTGGGTTACGTGTGGATCCCAGGGTCCTGCACATGCTAAACATATCCCTTCCTTGGTATCTTCAGGTTGCCTGATTCGACTCCACCCATGGATTTTTTAGCAACATGGGATATTCAATTGGTATGTGTTATGTGCATACAAGTGTGTATGTACATGGAGGCTGAAAGTTGGTGCTGGGTGTCTTCCTTGAGTGTTTTCCACTTTATTAAGGCAGGTCCTTTTGTAGAACCAGAAGCCAGTCAATTTCAGCTAGCCTAGCTAGCTTGCCCAGGGACCCCATGTTTCTGATTCCCCAGTGCTGGGCTCATACAGAGCCACCATACCTGCCCTGCTTTTACATGAGTCCTAGGGATCTGAACTCCGGTTCTTACACTTGTGTGGTAAGCACTTTATCCAATGAGCCATGGCCCTAGCACCCCAATATGGGATTAAAAAATTGGGGGGGGGGAACAAACCATGTCAAATTGAGTTCTTTAAATTATAGCCAAAAGACTATTGACTGATACAGAGTCACATCATATGGAAATGAGTTGAGATTATTCTGTTAGTTCAAAAAAAACTTTCCTACTCATTCTCAGCCACTTTCTGGTGCTGTACCTTCCTTGGTCTGTGACTACAAACCTTCAGACCTATAGGTCTCCTGATGCAAGGGCCTCATTACCTTCCTCTGTGCCCTCACTATCAACTCCAGAGCACCTGACATGGTTAGATGCTCAAAAAAACATTTTTGGGATCATGCAGCTGAACTGAACTGTAAAGACTATCTGATCCCTGGATTTGATTCTCCAAGGCAAGAAGACGAATTCTGCTATCTTGGAAAAGTTTCCTATAGCACAAGCTATAAGAACAAACTTTCTATTTACTCTCCACTTTTCAACATTCCTACCTCTTCTCTGATCTTTGTTTTTTACCTGCCAGTTGAGGAGAAAAATCAAACTGTACAGTCTATTCCTTGGCAACTTAGACCTGAGGAGGACAGAGCATAATCCAGGACACCAGCATCTGAGTGAATGGTTTTTCTTTCTTTTTTTTTTTTTTCATCCTTTTGAGACAGGGTCTCCCTGTAGCTCCAGTTTGTCTGGAACTCACTTGAACTCACAGAGATCCACCTGCCTCAGCCTCCTGAGTTCTGGGAAAAAGGTATGCATCACCACGTCCAGCATGAATGCTTTTTTCAAAACAACAGCAGAGACAGAGAGATGGATGTATGTGATAAACACATGAAAAATTAATAGAAAACAGATTTGTTTAAGAAAAACACTACATATAAAAGTCTAGTAAAAAGCCAGTGCTGCTACCCAGGGAGACCTGAAAGGAGCATAAATTAACTCATGCCTGTGTTAAATAAAACCAAGAACAATTCAAGGGGACGGCTCTCTTGACCTGGCCAAAGCATTTCTTCAGACTTTAGAGTAATACTGACTCTAGGCTACCAAATGGGCACTGTCCTTATGCTGATGCCTGGCACCCAAGAAACCCCAGTGCTGGGAATGATGCCTTCAGTTTTGCCTTCTCAATCTCTCTTCCTCTTTTCTAAACCACTGAGTACTAGGGACCTAGGTCCAGTTCCTGGCTTCATACCAAGCATTTGCAGTGTAACACATCTAAAGCCAAACTCTTGCTTTCTCTTCCCAAACCTTCCTCATCTGCTGAGGGCAACTCTATCCTTCCTGTTGTTTTAACAAAAAACCTAGATTCACCCTTGACTCCTATTTACTTGCATTGTTTCCACTAGCAACTCCTCTCAACTCATGTTCAATCACATTCCGGATCATCTCCCCAGCTTTACTCACCCAGGGGACAGTATGGGCCTTTTGACTTGAGTCCCTGCAGCTGCCTTACTCTGTGGCACAGAGTAACCAGAAGTCTTGTGAGGTGAGGACACACCTCTGTTCCTATCTCACTGAGCAAAACTGAAAAGTAACTACGCAGCCCCGGTGATCCGTACTTCTGTGACCTTGGTCTCAGCTTACCCCACTTTCGTCCTTCACTATCCTTTCCAGCTCCAGTATTGCTCCTCCAATACCCACACATGCGTCTACCTCTGGGTCTTTCTTTGCATGTGCCACTGGGATGTTCTCCCAAATGGCTTCCTTCCTCATCTGTTCTCTGTCCTTTAACTCCAGTCCCATCTTATGGCATTTCTACTTCTTTTCTCATTTCTGTTCCCTACCTACCACATGGCTTTCCTCATTGTCTGTTGCTTCACTCCTCACTAGCACATGGGCTCTGTGAAGGCAGGGTCCTCAGTATTACAGACTCAGAGTAAGTGCTCAGTAAATAGTGCTCAAATGAACAAATACAGGACAAAGGTTGGGAGCCTCCTGTCTCCAACTGCTAAGGCAGCCTTGCCCACAAAGCTTGGCATCTGTCTACTCAACCGCTCTCTCCATGGCTCCTCAGATTTTAGTCAACATTAGGGGGATGGTGATGGTGCTGGCAGAAGATTCCAGGTTTGGAGCTCCTATGGGAGCCTGTTTTAATGTCTATCATTTATCCACAGTCCAGTTTCTTTCAAGCATGGCCTTATCTCACTTGAGTCCCTGTACAATGGCAGTTCTTATATTATTGGATTCTGCTGGAAAGTTATAGCCTGTCTCCTGAAAGTTAAGGGCTGCCCTCTATCAAACCATGTGGGTAGATCATGGGGCACAGCAGAAGAGCAGACAGAGAGAAAAGTGCAACACTGGTACCAAGCAGGCCTAGGGGCAGCAGAAGAGGGTGGAGCCAACATACTCGCCCATGTAGCCCTTGGAGGTGGAGTAGAAGGATGCAAGCTCCACATTGCCGGAGTACTCATGGCCCATCTTGTAAAGCACTTTCTTAAAAGAGTGGAATTTACAATCCAGAGAGTACACATTATCCTGGTATACCTGCAGGGAGAACACGACAGAGACAGTCACAGTGAGTCCTTCTGGGAGGCCCAAATAAATAAAGGGTGCTGCTGAGGGTAGCCAAGGGTGTGGGGAACAAAAGGAGTACACAGATGCTCAGTTAACCTGTAGTCAGGGGAGGATCACAAAACTCAGTCCTGAACAAATCACTTGGCTCAGTTTCTAATGCCAGTTCCATAGCAAACTAGACTGTGCCTGAAGGAACCTTCCAGAGCAAATGAGAAGGCTCAGTCTGGAATCTAAACTTAAGACAGCTTAATAAGCTCCCTGACCTCTCACATTGACCACTATCCAGCCTGTAGACTGCTTTTCCAACTCATCAGACCAGTGATAATAAGTTTCCCATCTTCCCAAGCCAGTCTTTTTCTTGAAGCAGTGTTTATTTCTTTAATAACATGAGTAATGACAGAAGTTAGTGTTCCTTATTTTAGAAGTTACTTACCAGGTTCGGAATTATTCTGTCCTTGTGTCCACTCTTCATTGCCAGAGCAGAACAAACACATGTTTTATTTTCCTTGTCCCTAGATCTAACACTCACAGTCTACAAGTACCCCAGGCTACCTGTTCCATAACCAGGGAAACGGGCTTTCTGGGTTAATGGGAGGGTCAGACAAGCTCCATCTTCAACAGCCCAGGCGCTGCTCTTCCTAGACCCTATGGGACACTCAGTACCCTAGGTCACAAGGAAATCCCTAGGTCTCTCTGCTGCTCCTTTTCTTTACTGGAACTGAGTATTTTAGGTCCATGATTTATTATGATAACATTTGGTGAGTAAGCTGAGTTTAAACATGGGAATGGAGTGGGAAGTTTATGGAGAAATGAAGGCATTGTTCTAGAAGCTACAACTAACCAGAAAGCATACAGGAATGAAGATAAAGTGAAAACGCAAGGCGATGGACCCTCTGTTTCTTCCTTGGCTTTATAATTGGGGTTCAAGAAGCTAGAGTTATAGAACTGAGATCCTTAGAGGGTCATAGGTTGTTGGCGCTAAATGAGATGATAGATGTGGATATGTGTACCTACCCAGAAACACAGGACTACAGTCATTTCTGCCACAGGGCAGCCACATTCCCTTCTTAGGTAAGAATCCCTTGATTTTCCCTCAGGGAATGGCCTTCCCCTGCTTTAATTTGGGAGTTTGGGAAGGCCAGGCCAGAGATCTTATACCTTCTCAGGCCAGGCCAATTTGCCTATTGCAATCCCCAGGCTACAGTGATTGGTTCAGCAATCAAAGTGTGACCCAAGCTGAACCAATCAGGTGCAACTCAGAGACTACTGCTGGACTGACAAGATGGAAAGCCATGTGCTGGTTAGCTTCAGTGGTCAATCTGATACTCCTGAAAACTTCACTAGGAATTTCTTCCATCAGGATGTTTGTGAGGCATTTTATTAACTGCTAATTGATGTGGGAGGGCCCAGCCCATTGTGGGTGATGTCATCCTGGGCAGGTGGGGCTGGACTGTATAAGAAAAGTAGCTGAGTATAAGCCAGGGGAAGCAACCAGGAACAAGCATTCCTCTGTGATCTCTGCTTCAGTTCCTGCCTCGGCTCCTTTCATGAAGGACCGTGAGCTGTAAGCCAAACAAACCCTTTACTCTCCAAGTTGGTTTTGGTCAGTGTTTTATCACAGCTCAACAGAAAAACAAGTAAGTAGAAGCCCCTCTTCTAGGCTGGGAGGATAAAGGCCTGTGAATGAGGCTAGCACAGAGAGATGAAAGGAGGCAGAATCTAGATGATAGGGCTTGAGTCCCTGCATCCAGCCAGATGCCTGTGACCCTACAATCTTTTTTTCATTCCCCTTCTCCAAGTTTAACATGTGTTAAAATTCTGAAATTTAGCTGGGTGTGGTGGCATCTTACAGTCTCAACATTCTGGGAGACTGAGGCAGGAGAACTGCTGTGAGTTTGAAGTCAGTCTGGGCTACGCATGAGTTCTAGGCTAGCCTGGGTTACATAGCAAAGACTTAATCATTCTATCTATCTACCTATCTCTGTCTGTCTGTCTGCCTGCCTGCCTATATATTTATCTCTATATTTAAAATTTTTTAAATTTATGTGTATGAGTGTTATGGCTGTATGTGTGTAAGTACACCCATGCCATGCAGTGCCTGCGGAGGACAGAAGAGGGCATCAGATCCCCTGGAATTGGAGTTACAGATGGCTCTTAGCTGCTACGTGGGATTTGAACCCAGGTCTTCTGCAAGAACAGCCAGTGCTCTTAACTGCTGAGCCATCTCTCTAGTTGCATGTATCTGTATTTATATTTACATTTATATTCAAATCTACAACTAGAGCCCAAACCACCACAGGAATACTTTAGGTCTCACACTCACAGGTTCTAAGAATGAACAGGATATCCTCACCCTTGGCCAGAAATACTCTGTCCTAGAAAGTGCTCTCTGACTACACAACAGTCAGACTTGGGTCCCTCCCCTACAAAAGAAGCTTGCCCCTCCCTCTCTGAACTTACCCCACCCCTCTTTGGGACTGCTCTTACCTCATCAGCCAGGAGAAAGAGCTTCTCTTCCCAGGCCAAGTGGATCACATCTTCTATGCACTTTCTGCTTTGTACCTGGCCTACAAAATCCCCAAGAAAGCCAAAATGTAGGTTGTAATGCTATTTAAGTTACCCCCAAGTAATAAACCCACCCAAATTACTTGGGTGTCCTGTGTTCTCTGAAGATCCAGGAAACCACCCTCTTAGTTGCTTTGCATGAAACTGGAATCAATCTCCAGGTATGCCTAGAGGGTCCACTGCTGTGTAATTCAACAAAATCAGTCATGTGGAAAGAGCAGTATTTCACATCCAACTTTCAAGTTATTCTTATGAGTGGGGTGTGTGCATATGTTTATATGTGCAATGACTATCTATTCTTGAAGACAGAGAGGCATGAAACTATTGTAAGAGCGGGAAAATAAAACTGAGAGTTGTCTATTACCCCCACCACCACCATACTATACACTAACAGTAAGCTATGGAGAAAACTGCACTGGTTGATATGGTAACTGAATAAGAGTTGGTGGACAAAAACTGTGGGTGTCTTTTCAGAAAGGCAGATGTACAGGTCCACAAGGGAGAGAGGCTCGTCCCAGCTCATCATCTACCCTCAGAGCCAGCAGGTGATCCAGTCAGCACTTGCAGAATAAATATCAAATGAATGAGCCTGGATGCCTATGTTGGTGTCTCTGGTCAGCTGTCACTATAAGGCCAGCTGGATATCACTGAAGACCATGGTGATGAGAACACACTGCAGCTCTCCTTGGCTCCACCTCCCTCCCTCAGGACTTGCCCCAGCACCAGCAGAGAAGACACCCACCACCCACGTCAGAGAATAAGTGCAAACAGAAGGATGTTCACCCAGCAGCTTATAGGGCACACCACAGGAACAGGTAGGACGAGGTAAAAAGCTGGAAATGGAACTTTCCTCCAATATTTTCTGAGACTTTCCATTTGAGTGTGGTAATAGGAATGTCTGATTTGCTCACAGTCCTCTCTGGAAAAGCACTGTTACAATCAGGCTTGCCAATTTCTTTACAAAGGCCACATTTGTTTACCATGTGTAGAGCATATCTATAAGTATTATGCATATGTGTATGTATAAATACACATACATTATTTCTTCATATATAGATATCTTAATGCAGGAGTGTGTGGAATATGTTACCTTTTGACTAAAAAGAAAAATGCCTATATTTTTATGTATGGGATGATAGGAAAAATGTCTAAAAAGATATATATGTACCTTATAATGATTCATCCAGAATTTCCACCTTTCACTACTAAGTAATGAATTAATTTCTTTAAAAAATTTTGTTTGATTTTAGTTTATATGTAGGAATATTTTGCCTGCATGTATGTAACTGTACCATGTGTTTGCAATGTCCATGAAGGTCAGAAAACAGTGCTGAATCCCTTGGAACTGGAGTTAAGGACAATTGTTCACTGCCATGTGGGTGCTGGGAACCGAACCCAAGTCTTTTGCAAGAGCAGGCAGTGCTCTTGACCACTGAGTATCTCTCCAGCCCCATGAACTAATTTCTTTACTAAGAGACTGACAGCCAATCAAGTGCCAACTGGGCTTTATAAAAAGCAAGCTCAGGGCTCTGGAACTCCAGGACGGCAGCAAACCCTGGTTTCTACACGGAACCAGCTCTGTTGTCACCAAAAGAACAGTGGCCTGGCCGCTTTGTGGGTAGACCCTGCCTGCAAACTCTCCTGGTCTTGTGCTCCCACAATTACATCCTATTAGGATACAAGCACCAGACCATGCCAAAACAAGGTCACAAAATGCTAAGGAGAACAGAGAGAGAAGCTGAAGAAGGATCAGAGCCCTGATGGCCCTCAGCCTGGTACAGGAAATGAGTGCCAATGGAATAAAAAAAAAAGTCCACTGATGGAGCAATGGGCCTGGAGCTGACCTGGAAGCCTCCTCCCTGAAGACTGGCTCTCACAGTATCAGACAATACTATGCAAGCTGCCAAGGGAGAAAACCAATCAATGGTCCCACCCAGCTGTAAAGCTAATAAACCCAACAATGACAGGCCTAGCAAACTATCTCTACTGGTGCAGTAGTGGCACTCTTATTTGGGGAGTAATCAACAGCTGTCTAATTGGGCTTAAGGCCTACTCAATGGGTGGGAACATAGTCAAATATACATGGTTCGAGAGGTCATAGACCTTAGAGAAAAAACTACTTTTGTAACATTCCTAGACCAACATAGTTTCTTACTATATTTGAAATATATATCCTTATATTTACAGACAAGTGTACCTCTTACCACTCATCAGAGAGCTTCTATTTGCAACGGATGAAGACTATTACACAGTCTCCACAAATGGTCAGCCACACAGAATAAGTGCCTGTGAGACGCCCAGCTCTAAGTGACACGTCTACAATGCAACCTCTACATATAAGGCTCAGGGAACATAGTGGAACAGGGGCAGAAAGCATATTAATGCATCTCTCAACTCTCAACTCTCACCAGTGAGGTTTCCTCATGCAACAGATGGTGATTAACCCAGAAAGCCACAATTGGCCAAAATGCAGAGAATAAGAGACTGAAGAGTGTTTGTCCCTGGGTAGGACACCTATATCAAAACTTTGCCACCCATGGCTCAGAGTCCCCTGCAGAAGAGGGGCAAAAAGACTAAGAGCCAGGGGTGGTAAACAACTACAAGGCAACAGGTTTCCAAGCAGCTGAGAAGTTGCTATATGAACTTACAGCATGCACAAGACCCATGCAAACTCAAACCAGACAAAAACCCAGCAAAGAAATGGGGAAATGGGTAAGAAGCCCCAATATTAGTTGAAGAACTATTGGCAACCAATGAGTACTGGTGGAGAGAGAGTTGCTTTTCCTTAAGGGAGTGATGTGAGATAGGCTGACCAGGCTCCAGTGGATAGACTCACACCAAGGGACATTTGGGGATACAAACTTGGCTAATAGGCCTTAATATATATGACAATGCATGAAATCTGGTGGGGGTGGCTATAAGAGGGGTGCAGATAGGAGAGGGGAGTCTAAATATGATCAAGATGTATTATATGAAATTTTCAAAAATTCAATAAAAGATGAAAAAAAAAAAAAGAAACAAAAAAAATTCCACTGATAAACATGATGCAGACCTGAGGATAAAGACAAGCTTATGTTTCCTGCTGCAGGATTCAGCAGTCCCTTAGAGCACATCCATGAAGACATTAAAGAGACAAGCATGAACACTTGTGGAGAATAAGGGAAAGTCACTTTATGGCTTTGATACAGGCCCTAAATGCTGTGGTGAAGTCCCTAAGTACACTTTACCAGGGGCTGGGCCAGAGGGATTCCTTACAAACTGATAGGAACATCTGTGATTGTACCACCTCACTCCTGTAACAGATCACAGCTGTCCTGTGAGAACACACAGCAGGAGGCAAGAGACACTACACCCAGCATATCCACCAGGTATAGTGACATGCACCTGTAATCCCAGCACTCAGGAAGCTGAGGCAGTAAAAGAATGCAAGTTCAAGTAAGTAAGTAAGTAAATAAAACTGGCCTATCAGAGTTCCAGTGAATTGACTGGTTCAAGAATGGGCACACGACCCAACTTGGGCCATAAATACCTGGCCTGGGACCCTTAGTGAAATCACAGAAGAAGCAGTACTCTAAGGCTGCTCAGTTGATGGGCAATGGCTAGAGTTACCAAAGGCCTCTCCAAGGACAGAGTCTTTCTAAGAAGAAATCTAACTTGGAGGAGAGCCGAGCTGAAAAGTGAACTAAAGTCCTTCCACCAATAATGCTGATTCAGGTGTACCACTTTACCCCTGGACTCCACAGCTCTAACATCCAACCCCTTCAGTCTTGGGTTGGGTTTCTGTCTTGAAACCCAAAGCACTCTGGCTTAACATCTCATGCCTTTTTGATATCTCTTAGCCAAGCGGTTATAGTATGTGGTAAGAAGCTTCCATTTCCTATCACCCTTCTTTCTAGTAGCTGACTGATTTCATACACTAAGGTCCCAGAAAACAAAGCCAGACGCTGCCCACTCATAAAGTTACTAGTCATAAAAATATTACATATATTAACATACATTCACATGATCTCTTTACTTAGAACAGGAAAGTCTCTGTGATGGGTATTTCTTCCCAGGCAGGTAGGTGAAAAGATTTATGTAAATACCTGAGCAGAAAGCACTGACTCAAAAGCCAGGCCAAGTGGCATATGCCTGTAATCCTAGTACTGAGAGGCTGAAGCAGCCAAGACTGGTATAAATGTGCAGACAGCTTGGACTACAAAACAAGTACTAGGCCTGACAGGCATACATGGTAAGAACCCTGCCTTGAAAAAGTATACTGACTCAAAGCAACCTCAGTACACAGCTGGGCAGGACCAAGTGTCATGCTGACGTCAGCAGAAGTGTCCTTTTGGAGCTGGTTAGACATGCCAATTCTCCAGGCTAAACTGTCTTCAAAAGACTAGTGGGTAGAACCCACATTTTGCATTTTAACAAGCTAAAGTTTGGGAACCAGTGATCTGAGAAAGTCATTCTCAAATCAGAATACTGATGTCTGTCTGGCCCTTTCCTCAGTCAGGAGTGTGAACTGGCTTGAGATTTTTTTCAAAGCTCACTTTGTGATTCTGATACATAGCCCAGATTGAAAACACAGTTCCATGTCATTTTCCTACTGCATCATAGGGTGGAATATTCATCCCTCCCCAAAAGGCACTGGAGTAAATAAACCAGTGTTGCCACCAGCTACATCTCGGCTGCATTCAGGAATTAAGAGTGGTTGCTTTCAGCTGATTGAAGCATCATTTAATGTTCCAGAGAAGCAGATTCCACAATCAACTCTAATGTACTTTGGCTCCAACAAAGTACATTTGGCTCTAAACAAAGGAGGAGAAAGAAGTCCTTGTTCTCTGCATCCAAATAGCCCTGGAGACAAATAAAGCCAGAAGTCCCGAAGTCAAAACAGCCAGGACTGCAAACTTTTTTTTTTTTTTTTTTTAAGACAAACAAAATTTTGGGTGCTTCTCAACCTTTAGAAACAGGTTTTTTTGTTGTTGTTTACTGGCTTTTGTTTTTAATATATATGACATTTCCATCTCAAAGGAATAACTGCACACACATCAGCATTCTGAAACAATCTCAGAAAAACAAGAAGGAGGAAAAGTAAAATGAGCCCTGGATTGCTGGTGACTGTGTGAATAATCTCAAGGAGGTGGCTCTTTGTGAATGCAGTTAGATTGGTCCTGGCAATAATAGAACTCTGCTCAAGAAAATGCCTGTTTGCTTGCCTTTTGGGATGGTCTGAGGAAAGTTTCATGGCTCTGTTAGCAAATCTGGAATTCCATTGGGAAAATGGGACAGAGAGGACCTCACACTACTTCATTCTTTAGTGCCCAAATGCCTAGTTCACCATCTACTCCAACCCCTCAAGAAAGTGGTAGGGGAGTTAAGTGCAGACCTGTGGGGTTTCCAGGGTTGATGATGCAGAGAACTTTGGGGTCACAGTAGTCTTTGGCTTCCCGCACTGCCCGCCGGAGCTCATTCACATTCAAGGCCCAGCAGTTTTCCTCATCCAGGTAGTAGTTCACCTGGACAGCATCAAGCTCAGAGATGACAGCAGAGTACAGCGGGTACTGTGGGATAGGGATCAGCACGCCTGTCCGTGACTTGCCACCTCCTGAGACAAGGAGCTTCAGAATTGTCTGCAAGAGAAAGTAGCATCTATAGGGTGCCTGCTATTTCTTGTCCTTCAAGAGCTTGTTACAAGTCTGATGCCTGAGCCCCAGTTTTCACCCCACTGCTTGCTTCTGTACAACCCCATGCAAGTTGCTTCACTTTTCGCATTCTGTTTCCTTATCTTGAACATGAGGACCGCTATAAACAGTAAGTAAAACAGAATGTTTTAAAGTTCTTAACACAATACATAGCAGTCATAGAAGACTCAATATAAGACTGGGTGTGGTGTATACATCTATAATCCTAGCATGTGGGTGACTAAGACAAAAGGATCACCATGAGTCTGAGGTCAGTGTAGGTTACACTGTGGGGTTCTATCTGAAATAAAACAAAACAAATAGAAAATTTCTAAAACAGTATCATCAAAGCTGGTCGCAACCTAGAATCATTCTGACCTCACTGTGACATCCTCCTTTAAACTGTTTTTATTATCAATAATCACCAGCCTCCATGCATGCCTGGAAAGACTTCCAAATAGGAGACTGTTAACATATACCCACTGCCACAAGGTGGTGCTTGTACCTACTGTCAAGCTGAGCGAGGTGTGCACTTAAAGATTTCCTGAGAAACCAGGCTCATTAAGACAAAAAAAAAAAAAAAACAAAAAAAAAACAAGGAATATTTGATTTCTTTCTTCTTTCTACCAGGACAAGGGGACCAGAGAGTGGCCCACTCTTCCCACCAGGCCTGTCTCCTGGCTAGCCAGGTCAAACAATTGACTCTAACATGCAAGACTGTTTTTCACACTGAGAAATGTTCACACTGAGGTGAACACAGTAAGAATGGGCCACCCTTGTACATACAGAAATGCCATCGCTAGCTCCTGTGGTCAGGTAAATGTTGTCTGGGTCAGCAGGCACACCATCTCTCCTGGTGATGAAGGCTGCCACATCTTCACGGATGCAGTTAACACCCTGACTAGCACTGTAAGATCCTGTGAGACAACAGGCAAGTTAGTTAACTAGAGGTAGGACGTCTGGTTCCACATCCGTGTGGAATGTCATGGAATGACATCCATGTTGTTAACTGGGAGTTATCATGGCTAAGTAGGGACTGATTCCCACTGCTCTAGGCTCTGGAATTGTGGCAAGCTACTTAACTACTGATTTAGGCTTCATCTATCCACCCATTCTTTTACCCAGTATTTACTGAGCACTCTAGCTTGTAATAGCAAATGTCAGTGTCCATCCCTGGGATTTAGATATGTTTTTAGACAACAGAACCCATCTGATCTAAGGTTCCTAGGCTTTTACCAATTGCCTACACATGGTTCCACAGAACCTGAGAGAATGATTGACATTAGTGTTCCAAAATAGCTCAGAGCTCTAAGCAGCTTCAGCAGGGCCTAGAGGTAACCCCTAGCACCTGCCCTCTCTCGATGAGACCTTTGCTTAGAGCCCACTTCCCTGAGTGACTGCTACTCTACTTTCTACAGTCCACAAGCTGATCCATCACCACTGCCAAACTCCTTAGCCTCCCTGAACCCTATCTCACACCCAGCACTGGAGCATCCCTGGCCCCAGACCTTTTGTCCACGCTGCTCCCTCTATCTAGCATGCATCTAGAAGTTCTCTGTCACTCATCCTTCACATGAGCTTGAATGCCAACTTGTCCTCTTAAGCGCTCCCTCTACATTAGGATCCCTTGATCTAATTCTATAGTTTTCTACCCTTTATTCAATAAATCATGAAAACTGGTAATTACACATGCCTATAAAATTCATACGAATTATTTTTAAAGATTTTATTTTTAATTATGTTTATGTGTGTGCATCTGCATGTGGGAATGTTCATGTGTGTACAGGCACCTGTGGAGGCCAGAGGTGTTGAATCCTCCTGGAGCTAGACTTACAGGTAATTGTGAGCTACCCAACATGGGTGCTAGGAACGTGGGTCTTCTGTAAGAGCTATACATACTTTTAACTGCTGAGCCATCTCTCCAGCTCCCAACATGAATTATTTTTAATGTCTGCTTCTCTCAAAGCTAATAATATACTTCACAAGCACAGAAACTCCATGCACCTCAGTCACCTGTGTCCCTTAGTGTTGTAAACAGCACCTGGTACATGCTATGTGCTCAGAGTGGGGTTGGACAAGGCACACAGCTCGCCCTCCTTAGGCAATGTGCTGGGCTTTCACCTCAGTCCTATTTAATATCTAGGACACAATCTGAGAACTGAATTCCTTATCAAACAGACAATAAAGAAAGCACTAAGTGGAAGCTGGAGAGGTGGCTCAGTAGTTAAGAGCACTGGCTGCTCTTGCAGAGGACCCGAGCTCACATCACCCACATGGTAGCTTACAACCTCCTATGACTCCAATTCCAGGAGATCTGATGTCCTCTTCTAGCTCTGTGAAAATTACATGTGTGTGGTACACTTACATACACACAGGCAAAACACTCATACATGTAAAATGAAAAAGAACTAAAAAACGTTTTTAGTTCAAAAAAAAAAGGACTTAACGTACATATTTAATAATTCCTACTTGGGTCAGCATTGTCCTGGGGTATACTGACATTTCATTTCCTTTTACTTCTATGGCAGGAAACAATTTGGGCTGGCCAAGCATGGCTGACAGTGACACCCTGACATCTGTCATGAGAGGGACCACACTGCCTGTTCCTTGCTGTGGGCAGGGCCTGGTTGTGTCCTTACACCTAACATGGGGCTCTAGCATACAGATCAACTTTCCTTACAAGTCTAGACAAAGCACTTCCCAGGTTAAAGATGAAGAGGAAGGTTCAGAATACATTCCTCTTGCTTGCATTCATAAGTTCTTGGGACAAAACCTAGCACAGGCCACAAAACCCTTATGGCAAACTGGGCTCTTGCTTTAATACCCCAAGAGAGTCCTTCCATGGACACAGCCTCCCACCCACCTCCCAGCTTCAGCTGACAGAGAGGTACAAAAAACTGTAGAGGAAGTTCAGTATGTGGAAACAGGTTCATTTCCTCTTCCCCTCATATCACACAAATAAGTCAAACTCCCCCTTTCCTCCCTCTCCAGTGGAGCTTCTTGAGATCTCAGGGCCACAGGCTCTTTGAGAAATGTCTTTGTTCTCTGTGCTGGACAGAAGGTGCAGGAGAAGAGATGCCTCTGGACCTTTCTGCCAGTCTGTGATTTAGGCCTCAGGCTGGCAGGCAGAGAAGCAAGGGGCACTGGTTCCTTCCTAAGAGAGAAGCCACAGTGCCCAGATCAAGAATGTTGGTAGGGTGACTGGGCTGGACAGCTTTAGTTGTCACCTTGACACACCTGCGTAGAAGGAACCTCAATCAAGGAATTTCCTCCATTAGATTGGCCTGCAGTCATGTCTGTGGGGCATTTTCTTGATTGTTGAGTGATGTGGGAGGGCCCAGCCCACTGCAGACAGTGCCATCCCTGAGCAGGTGGTCCTGAGTTGAATAAGAAAGCAGACTGAGCACAGGCCAGAGAGCGAGCCAGTAAGTAGCATACCTCCATGGTCTGTGCTCCAGATTCCTGCCCTGAGTTCCTGCCTTGGCTTCCCTCGATGATGAACTGTGAGCTGTAAGTCAAATAAAAAAATCCTTTCTTCCCCAAGTTGGTTTTGGTCAGTGTTTTTATCACAACAATAGAAAGCAAATTAGAACAGTGACCACAGCCAGAAGGTAAGCACAGAGCCCACAACAAGGGAGAGCAGAAAAGGTAAGGGTGCGCGGGCGGGGGTGGGAGTATGGGGAGACACAGGAACCAAGGCCAAGGGGACTGTTCCCCGGCTGAACAACTCACAAAAATCTTTGTCTCACTCTTAGCTCTAGGCTGCAAAACATTAGGGCACATGTCCTAAGGGAGCTTTAAGAACAACTGGTTTTTGATTGAGATATGCTGTGAGGCACTGGGAGGAGGAAGATAAACAGAGGCAAGAAAATGAGATGAGAACAAGGAGCCAGAGGCCAAGAGTTGGCGTCTAAGCAGGGGAGGGAGGGAGAGTATCATTTTCACAACTACAGG
Source organism: Nannospalax galili (assembly GCF_000622305.1). Taxonomy (NCBI): domain Eukaryota; kingdom Metazoa; phylum Chordata; class Mammalia; order Rodentia; family Spalacidae; genus Nannospalax; species Nannospalax galili. The sequence goes on along the minus strand of NW_008334892.1, from coordinate 58,027 downwards.
GGCCAAATTCCAGGACCTCCTTCCATGGAGCCCTCTGGACCTGGCACTCTATCAGGACAGAGGCAGACAGCTAGGCGTGGGCTCTCAGCAAAGAGGAGCAGAGTGGGAGGGGGTATGGCACATTTAGACTGAAAGAAGCTAGGGTGAGGGGGCCAGAGGGATCCTGAGTGCTTCACAACCCCAGCAAGTGGTAACTATCTTCAGACAATGCTAGAGACACAAGAAAGCTGAGTAAAGCTGGGCACTGCCCTTCCACTCACCTCCAAATGCTGAGGCTGATCACTAGACTAATCCTGTGGCCGAGCTAAAGGACCTAAATGCAACAGAATGTAGGTACTTGCACTTAAGTCTGACCCTCCCCCACAAAAAATGGCAACCACAGGGTGAAAAAGTATTCAACTGCACATGTTCTGCATGTGAGCCACCTTTCACACCCTTAACACAGTCGTAGCACAGCCCTCTGCTTGGCAATGGGGCCCAGTGCCATCCTAGAACCCACATTCTTTTCACACCCCTGAGGATCTGGTGAATCGAGCCTCACCTAAGCTGTTTCCACCACAAGCCTGTAGGATCCGCCGGGCTCGTTTCTTAGCATCTTCTGGAAAGCTGGGGCTACTCAACAGGTTTGGGTAGGTGCAGAGTGCCATCACCTAGGGGAAAAAGTGCAGAATAGGTTTGCAATAGAGTATCCAAGCACAGAGGACACTGGACAAAGGACAATGAGATGACAGTTCCAAAACTGTGCAGTATGCCTCTCCATGAAGGGCTGAACCTGTGAAGCTCAGGGCAGCAAAGAGGAAGATGCTGGCTCCCTGCAGCAGGAGAGCTTCTGACAGCCAAGATGCAGCATAATGAAGGCTTGGCACAAAAATGAGATGCCAAAATGGGAGCCATGGCAGAGTGTGAGGCTGCTGCAAAGCCCTTGCCTCCACTCATTCATGAAGAACAGTGGGCCCAAATACCTAGGGTCATAAGAACTAGAGAGGGTGACCTGAGTAAGGGGCAGACCTAGGTGGGCATCAAAACCCAGGTGACAGGGTAAGGAAGGCTACAGACCTTGCAGACTCACAGCCTGAGGCCCCTCTCACCCTGTTCCTCTCTTGGTCATCTCCTATCTGAAAGCTGGGACAGAATTCCCCCCCACCCCGTAATATAAGAGCACCCTAACTACACAAATTAAGAAGATTAACCAAAGACATGTGTAAAAAAGGTGCCACTAAAGCCAAGATCACCCGTCTAAAGTTGGTAGCCGAGGAGTCACACCAGGTGCACTGAGGGGAGCAGGTCATAGATCTGATATCAGTCAGATGACTAACCAGCATCTTGGAGCCTGGCTTTTCTGCCTTTGTACAAATGAGCAATAAGCTGGCCAACTCTTCCTTCAGGGGCACTTGTGAAGATCAGAGGAGGCAGGTAAAAGCTAGATGTGGCTGACACCATGTAGGAGAGGCTAAACTGTTGGCTTTGATGATGGAGTTTGGCAGACAGTAAAAACAAGTGTTGCTTTGGAGCCTGTCTACGATCTGAGCTCCAGACACATCTGGAACCTCTGCTGATGACCAAGGTCCTCAGCCTTCCTCCCGCTTTTCTGGCAGAGCTATTTCTTGGTCTCTTCCCTTTACACATCCTGGGCCTATAGCCATGGGGACTCACTTCCCTAGCTCCTCTGAAGGACAGCAGGAATGCAGGACATTCCTTAGACCAGGATCAGCCTTGCATGCTCTCCTCTAGGGAGCATGAGCTATGACTGGGGCCTACCAATCCCCCAACAGCCCTCTGCCTCAAAGAGCAGGGTGGAGACATTCTTCCTTCATGTCACTTCTGCTGGTGAAGACACAGGTAGGGAAAAGGGAACCAGGTTGCTAGTGCACAAATTCCTTATCTGCCCTAGCTTGTGACCTTAACCACATACAGGACTGCATTTTGGCACCAAACTGGCCCAGTCCTTCTCTAGGAAAAAGCTTTCATATATGGGTCCCCCACCTCTGTCCACACTGCCCTGTGGCATTCTCCCACCATGCTTACCCTCTCTCTGGCCCATTCATCCCACATTTTTAGCCCATGAAACATTTTGTGGTTGCTGTTCATATATAAAACACTGAAAGCCACCATATCCTAGAGCCCTTAAGAGTGAGCTGGGTTATACTGGAGGCAGTCATGTGATGTGGCATGGCTATCACAGCATGCACTTTCTACTGGGCTGGAGGAAGGCCTCCACCAGTCCTTCAAGGTTGTGCTCTGGTGAGTTCTACTTGTCCAAAACCAGCAGCAGAGCAAACAATCAAATCTGGGGTCTTCCTTTGGGCTGTATTTTCACTCTAACATACCTCTTTCCAGTCCATTGGGCTTCTGCCTTTCTGTCCCACTGCTGCCTACATGAACACCCCTTCCATCAAAGCTCCTTTTTTAAAATTTTTGGTTTTTTGAGACAGGGTCTCCTTGTAGCCCCAGCTGGCTGCTTCTGTCTGCCAAGTGCTGGAATTAAAGGTGTGCACCACCATGAACAGCAATCAACAAAGCTCTAAATTTAGCACCCATGCCTTATACTGAAGAACCTTCCTAGGAGTTTCTTATACCAGAGCAACCCCAAAATGGGTTTAGGAAGTTCTGAAAACCTCAGAAGGGAAATTGCTAAGGGAGAGAAACGGGGACATGAGGCACTGGGAAGGGCTTCCACTTCAGTGGTACCTCCCTGAGGGATTCTAGTACCTGCTTTACTGGCCCCTCCCAGCCTCCAGTTCCTGGTTCCCAAAAGCCTTGTTCCTGAGGGCTAGCTCACCTGACGGAGGAAGGTGATTGGCTGCTGGCCCATAGCATGGGCATCCCCAATGTTGGCTCTGATAACCTCAGTGAATGGTTTTTTGATGCCCTGGAGAGAGAAGGTATCAGGTGGTTACTTAAAGCATTCTTAGACTCTAGATTCCTGAGTCCAAGTGGTAGTATTACCAGAGGATATTAATAAGCAGTTCTATTTTGAGCCTTACCAAATGTCAAGGACAGTACCAAGCCTTTGACATGCCTGATCCCATTTAATCCTCTGAACCACTTCTATGAGGAAGAAATAATAGTCACCTCATCTTACAAATGAGGAAACTGAGGTTCCAAAAGGCCAAGAAACCTGCCCACTGTCACACAATTGATAAATAAAAGCACTAGGATTTGAACCCTGGAAGAAGGCCCCAGTATGATTCCTGGCCACCATACTCTATTGCCTCCCACTATTTATTTATTGGTTTGTTTGTTTATTAATTTTGGTCTTTTTGAGACAGGGTCTCCCTACTGTAGCCCTAGCTGGCCTGGTACTCGCTTTGTAGACCAGGCTGGCCTTGAACTCACAAAGATCCACCTGCCTCTGCCTCCCAAGTACTGGGATTAAAGACATTTGCCACCACACCCAGCTATTTATTTATTTATTTATTTATTTATATTTTATGTATATGAGTGTTATGCCTGCATGTATGTAAGTGCACCCATGTCATGCAGTACCCATGGAAGCCAGAATGGGGTGTTGGATCCCCTGGAATTGGAGTTAGGGACAGTTGTTTGCTGTCATGTGGTGCTAGGATTTGAACCTGGGTCTTCTGTAAGAGCACTCAGTGCTCTTTACTGCTGAGTCATCTCTCTAGCCCAGCCTCCCACTTTTTAGAAAAACTGGAATCGCTGTTTTAGGTGGCAGGGGCATCCTGAGACAGGTCTGTATCACTTCACAGGGATGTCTGAAAGAATCACTGGAACAAATGTGGTGGTAGAGAAGTAGAAGTCAGCAGCAAAATGCCAGATGTCAGAGAGGGAGTGCTGAGATGCCTGTCTCCTGTGCCCAAGCACAGTTTCACTTCCATAGCATAAACAGAAGGCTAGAGAACTGAATTCACCTTCCCCTCCAAAAGACATTCATTCCTGGGAACTAACTCTTGGAGTTATTGTCTTACAATGCTGGTTTTGAAGGATGTAAAATATGGGCTGGTTTTCTTTTCCTTTTTAAGCAGCAAGGATAAAAGAGGCAATGAGCTGAGCACAGAAGAAGGATCACAGAGAGACTGACTCAGAGACATGTGGATGACACTGGGGGTGAGTGAAAGCACTTCAGCTGCTGCAAAGGTGAGGATGGTAGAGATGTGGAGACATGGGGATTCTATATAGCTCTCTGATAAATCCGGAATTAGCTACTGGAGGAAGAATGGACAGGTTCAAGAACCTGCCAGGGCGACGGAAAAGATGATCAGAAATAAACCATACCTTCCAAAGCTAGCCCAGGAAGGAGGTCATCAGTGTCATGGTCGAGAAAGAAGGGATCACGTGGGAAGGCCACCTCCCGATTTCCAGTTGTGCTTTCCCAGAAGTATCCCAAATAAAAATTTAGAAGATACAAGTCTATGGTTTTGACACTGGTGAAATTTGTTCTCTCTGTTCCTCTCCACCATGTGTGTACACGTGTGTGTGCAGGTGTGCACTTGAGCATGGGTATGTGTGTGTAGAGGCCAGAGGATGATGTTGGGTGCTTTCTTCTATTGCTCTCTACCTTATTTCTCAGACAAGATCTCTTGTTGTTTTTTTTTTTTTTTTTTTTGGTCTTTTTGAGACAGGGTCTCCCTGTAGCCCCAGCTGTCCTGGAACTCACTATGTAGACCAGGCTGGCCTTGAACTCACAGAAATCCACCTGCCTCTGCCTCCTGGGTGCTGGGATTAAAGGCGTGTGCCACCTCGCCCGGCAATATCTCTTTTTTAAAAAAATATATTTGTGTGATGGTAGCAATTATCATCAGTCTTCTCAAATTCTGAATGTTCTTCCCTGTGTGAATTTTTTTTTGTTATTTACTTACTTATTAATTTATTTCTTTGAAATAGGGTCTCACTATATAGTCAGGGCTGGTCTGGGACTTGCTAGGTAGACCAGCTTGGCCTTAAACTCAGAGATCTGCTTGCCTCCACCTCCTGAATACTGGGACTACAGGCATGCACCACTCACTACTTTACTTTGTATGTGTTCCTACAGGTGTAGGTGTGTATGTGCATGTGTGTGGAGGTAAGAAGTCAACCTTGGTTATGGTTCCATAAGAGGTGTCCACCTTGTTTTCTGAGGCAGGGTCTCTCATTGGCTTGAGTAGTATAAACCAGCTAGCCAGTGAGCCCCAAGGGTCTCCTGTCTCCACCTCCCCAGCACTGGGCTTATAAGTACACCACGCTCAGCATTTTTGTGTGGGTTCTGGGTGTTGAACTCCCAGTGCAAGCACTTTTATGTTTTTGGTTTTTTAGATGGAGTCTCCCTGTGTTGCCCAGGTTGGCCCTGAGGTCCTGGGCTCAAGTAATCCTCCTGTCTCAGACTCCCAAGTATCTAGAACTCCAGGCCTGTGCCACTACACCTGACTTGTGTGTACTTTTACAAGTGGAAAGGTAAAGACATTCCTTTGTCTGTACTGTGCCAAGTCCTGATCCTTGCCCTCAAAAACATAAGAGGAAAAAGTAGGTTGTGAAACTGTCAAATCATTTAAAAGCTCCTTTAATTGCAGCTTATTAAAAAGGTCTGCTCAGGCTGGAGAAACGGCTCAGCGGTTAAGAACACTGATTGTTCTTGCAGAAGACCCGGGTTTGAATCCCAGCACCCACATGGCAGCTAACAACTGTCCATAACTCCAGTTCCAGGGGATCTGACAGCCTCTTCTGTCCTCCAGGGGACTGCACGACACGAGTGCACTTACTTACATGCAGGCATAACACTCAAATACATAAAATAAAAATAATAAATAAAACATTTTTAAAAAAGTCCCGCTCCCAATGAACACCAGATCTGAAAAGCTAAGACAGGTTCTCCCTCTGTGGAGTTGCTGTCAGGGAGAAACAGGGCCTCCATGACCCTAAACAACTTGGCTGGAGAACACCCCCATTCACACCCTTTAGGTGCTTCCCCTCTTACTTCAGGCTGTCTTATCACAGAAGCAAAAGGCATGAGAACTAAATTCTGCCAGCCACCCTAAAGACAAACACCAGAGCCATGTGTCCAGCCTGTACTGTTGACAAAGCACCTGCTAAAACAACTCCATAAGGGGGCAGATCCTGGAACCACTAGGGGTCATCTCAGGTCCTTCAGAACATGTTTAGATGTAGAAGGTTTAGAGATGGAGAAGTCCTGGGACAATCAGGCAATTGCGTTTTACAAACCGGGGAAATAGAGGCTCACAGCATGCATGGAATTCACCCTAAGTCATTGTAAACCATACAAATCTCTTACCAGATCAAACTCCTTAGAACATTAGTCCAATTTTGATCACTATAATTCAAAACAGAAGTAGAAAAAACAAAGCTATGCAAAGCCAAAGCAAGCCAAAAACAAAACAGGGCTGAGAGTACAGCTCTAGTTCAGTGGTACAGTGTCTGCCTAGCATGTGTGAAGACCTACGTTCAATTCCCAGTACCAGAAAAAAAAAAAAAGAAAGAAAAAGAAAGAATTGACAAATGACTCTCAGAAGGTGCACTGATTAAGGGGGCAAAGTGAAGGGAGACAGTCTCCCAAGAATGAAAGGCTAAGAGGCTGAAGGAAGCCACGCTGGCCACACCAGGGCAACACTTCCAACACGTATTACACGACTACTAAGATCCAAATGAGAAGAGAGTGAGGGGAGACAAGGTTCTATGAAAGTACCATTAATGCGGACGGACAGAGAGAACTCAGCTAACTCAGAGGTCAAGCACGACAATGTGGAACATCTATCTGTCTTGGAAGTCAGAGGATGCTTCTGGACCAATGGCCAAGGCATGTATCTGCCTGAGCTGTACCCCAGCTAGAAACTCTTCTTACTGTGCCATGTCCAGCCAAGACACATGGTAAAGTCCTGAGCCCCTCATAAGACTTCAGTCCATCCTCTCTATTTCATTCACCCAATCACCTCCCTCAGCCACACAGACTTCTACTAAATGCACCAAACCCCTTCCCCGAAGATGAGAACTTCCTAATTTCCTGCCTTTACTCACAGCACTGCTTCCTCTTGGAATGTTCTCACATAGTCTCTGCCTCCTAAAAAAAAAAAAAAATCCCACCAAACCTTAATGAGTTGGGGGAGGGGAGGCTGGTGTAATAATATGGTGGCCTGAAAACTTCCTGAAACCAAAATCAGTGACCTCTGCGTCCTCACCATTCTCTTAGTTTATGGAGCCAAGACGGAAGTTGCTATTCAGCAAAAGGTAGAGATAATTCCTGGAACCTCTCCCAGCTCAAATCAGCTGTGATGTGATCAACAAGGAACACTTTAATCCTAGCTTTGTTTTAGCAGGGTGGTTGATGCCTCAAGGAGGAACAGCTGCACCCTACCAGATATCAAGGAGCAGAGCAGCAGAATTGTATTCAGCCTCTGGCCCCTCTGCAGGCCAGTCAGGCACAGAAATGGAGCTAGTCTTCTCTAGGCTAAACTTTAAACTTAACCCTGCAAAGAGTCCGGCAACAGACACCGGACTGTGATTTGTCTAAGTCACTGTTTTGAATCAGCAAAACTCGGTGTCCCTGATGAGGTAGGTATCAGCAGGCCATGAACTCATCAAACTCCCCATGTGAATGGGGGCCCAAGATCTCACCTCATGTAATGAAGGACACTGAGTGCCTTACCCTGGAGACACTGGGATCTAGTTTCTGTGGGAACAATCACTCACCTCTGATCAGGTCAGCACTCTCTGGCAACTATGTCATTTGCTTCTTACAAATCTTAGGAGTATTTCCTTTTGAGTGTTTTCTCTTCACTCTGCCTTCCAAGTTAGAGCTCACCCAGGTTAGAACTCAGTATCTTAGCAGGGCATGGCGGTGTGTGGCTATAAGCCTGAAATTCCAACACATGGGAGGTAAGGCAGGAGGATGAGGAGTCCAAGGCCAGCCTGAACTACACAGTCAGACCTTGTCCCCCAAACAAGGGCAGGACTTACAATACAGCCAAGATACTCTGGCTGTGGGCAGGGAGAAATGGCCCTACAGTTTTTTTTACAACAGCTATGAACTCAAGCCATGATCTCAGCCAACAACCAATAAGTCCCAAGAACCCAACTCTCTGACTCCTATAGCAGTCAAGGTTCTGGAGGTACCAAGGAAGGAATTCTGTCAAACCCTCCTCCACAACTCCACTCTTGTAAAGATCCAAAGCCTTCAGGAAGAAAGTATCCGCACAGCTGCCCTCCCTTCCCTCCCACTTAATATGGTTTTCCTCTCAGCACCTCATCCAGCAACTATTCCACCCCCAAGTCCCTTCATTTTACTTTCTTCAAAGCACTTATTCACTATTTGAAACTCTCACTTCTTTATTCGCTTGTTTTCCTTCTTCCCGTGAATGGCTCTTGGTCCCACGGGGGTAAGACACACAAGGAACATGCAGTACCCGGCGGCCCAGGCAGCTCAATAATTGGATACAATTCAACAAGTGAACCGTCTGAAGGCCTCACTTTGTGACAGATGCTGGGCACCGGTGGGTGATGGACGAGAGGAGGGCGTTCTCTCGTCCTGGCGGAAAGTGGCAGAATGAAGAAGCTGGCTACGGGGGTGGAAGTCGAACCGGAGGACACCAGCGGGGCCTGCCGCGGCCCTTCCAGCCACCAGAGACCCCCGGCCTCCCGCCCCGCAGGCCCCGCGCTCACCCGCTGCAGCTCCATCTCGATCTCGCCGGCCTTGAGCACGATGGGTCCGCGCACAGCGTACTCCACCGCCTTCACCTGCGGGTTCATGGACTCCAGGGTGAGGATGCGGTCGCGAGGGCCGCGCTCCGGACGCACCTTGAGTGCCGGTGAGGCCTCGGCGGCTGCGCTACTTTGACTACGGCCCCAGGAGCCGGCCGCACGGGGGTAGGAGCCCCGCCTGACCAGCACCGCCGCCCGCTGCATGGCGCGCCTGCGGAGGGAAACCTTGGCACAGAAAGAACCAGAACAAACACGTCGCGTACAGCCCAAGGTGGACACCCGTCCCGCAAGAGCCAAAGGCTCCCTGCAAGCAGTGCCAGCCTAGCTCCGGAGCTGGATTCACATCCCCCGGTTTCTGGGACCCTCCGCCGCGCCACTGCGGCGCCCAAACGCTGCACAGCTGGGTTCTGCAAAGGGTGTGCACAGTGGTGCGCATGCAACGTGCCTGACGGTCGCCGCCTGGCCGCGCTCAGCGCGAGGCTACCGTGCACCAGGACAGCTCCCGAGCTCTGGAGCCCGCAACCGCATCCAAGCGCCCGGCATCCGCACCTCCCCGCCGGGTGCGTTCACACACCCACTGCCGTCCGCTCCGCCTTGGGCCGCGCGCTGCCTTCTGGGCCTTGTAGTTGTCCCCGGCCATAGCAGAGCAGCTGTGGCGGGATGGAGAAACTACAAGTCCTCTAGTGCCTGGCGCGGGCCCCGACGGGGCGGGGCTCCGGGTGGGATCGGTTGGCTGGTTAGGCCCGCGGCTGGGCGGATCTTCGGGAACAGACAACCAGGAGGATTTGGTAGGGGCTGTCCCTTCCTGCAGCTTTGGAGAACTTAGAGCTATTTGCTGCTTGGCTGCTTCTGCCTGGACGCGCACCTCACCTCCCTTTACACTCCCCTCGCAGAGCCTACAAGGACACGGATGATGCAGTCTTCGCCCCGAGTTTCATCATCCAGGGCCATATGGTGCCACTGACCGTTCAAGAGCAGCTGTAGGGAGCAGGGCCTCTGGAGCTTGATGATTCCATGCTGACCCCTTCTCAGTATCAGTCTTCTTGTCAGCAAAAATCTCTGGCGATTTTGTGAGAAAGGACCACTCTATCTGAAGCCCTATTTCACCATTTTATTTTCTTTATAGCCTTCCTAGCATCTAAAATTACCTTAAATAAGGTACTACTATTTCCGCCCTCCTCCCCAAGCTTAGAAGGAAAGGAACAACGTTTTTCTTGCTCATCGTTTTCACAGCATCTTTAATAGTTCTTCTAATGGTAGGCACTTAGTATTTGTTGAAGCATGAACGTGTAGTAAATGGTGGCTATTACTTTTGGTAATATCACTTTTGGAGCCAATGGGCTCCCTGGTACGTGCAGAACAAGTACGAACAAGACCGGGTGGCGGTGTGGGATTGGTGCAAACACAGTGGAAGCTACCCACACTGAGGCACTAACATCCACACAGATTACATGGAGGAGCCACTTCCCTTCCCTCTGCCTCTGACTCCCTATATGCAAAATGCATTATATTAAACGGCTCTCTTGCCCCTTGCTGGAAATTTTGTGATTCTGGGAGTTTTTAGACAGAATAGGCCAGGGTTCCCACACCCCAACAAACACATTAGGTTTGTGAAAGGTGGGGAGAGGAGGCGCTTAGTAAACCCAGCTGTGTAAAGGAGAAGGTAACTGGAATTCTGGGACTACCTATGAGGAGAAAGTTCAGGAGGAAATTTTTCCAAAACTTGAATCCTAATGTTGTGCATCATTCATTTAATCTCTTGTCAAGAGAATGCCATATGTTTTAATCTGATGAAATTTGGTTACTGATGAAGGAGGAATGTATCTGGGAAACCAGAAATAACTGAATGCTTCTATGTTAGCAAACTGGCTTAACTTCTCAAGGTCCTGAAAAGTTGTTTGGGCTTCATTTTGGGTTTTTTTTTTTAGTTACAAAAAAGAAAGCGTTTATTAAGGAGAGGTATGGAGGAACATAGAGGTATGCTAGGTCTCCTCTGTGGCCTGGCTCCCAGAGGACGAGAAGGGAAAGAAATTCTTTGGACTTTTAATACAGTAGTTCCATCACCCAGTACCTTTGTCTACAAGGTGTTCTAGCCAGCTTTGTTTCAGTGGCCATGAATTTAGTTTCCAGGTTGAAGATTCTCCTAATGGGCTTAGGCCTCTGAGAACTGCACTACCTTCAATGTCATTATTACTCACTCTGTCCAGTTGAGGAGCCACACAAACACACTCCTCCCCTTCCTCCTCTCTCCCCCCTCTCCCTCCTCCTCCAAAACACACTTAACTTTGACCTGTACATTATGTAAATACATTCTTTCACTATCCTCTATTGAGTCATTGTACTATGTCATTCCAGCTATCTATACCCTATCAGTAGTGACAAAGGAGCTGGGAGGAGGTCTTTGAGAAGGGAACATTAGGTCATTTGTACAACTGAAAGAACAACACCCAGCATGCTTCGGACTTAATGTATTGTTGCAAAAAACAAGTAGTTAGTGTCCCTAACATGTCCAGTGCCAATGTGTCTCTCTGAGATTGCATAAGAAAGCGCCCTAGGCTTGGGGATGTGGCTTAGTGGTACACAGCCTGTCTAGCATTCTTGAAGGCCAGGGTTTAATTCAGAGGGGGTAGGAAGGGGAGGGTGCTGATAAAAAAACAAACAAAACTCCTCTCTTGTGAACCACCCTTAACTATGTACAAAAGGGCAAGCAGTATTATTTATACTTTACAAATGCTCAGGTTGAGCAACTTGTTCAGCCAGCTAGGAGAGTGTAGAGTAGGAATTGTCCTTTATAACCAGGTGCTATAGCACCTCTACTCCCTCCCCCGGGACAGTGGGATCAGCCTTGCATAACTCTCTGAATTTGGAAATTTGAACTGCTGATTGCAACGCACTAAGCCTTGAAGAGTTTCTTCATGGTAATTGTAATGGTGATGGGTAACTATAAACTTCACTTTTGCATTGTTGTCTATACCAGCTAGCCTGCTGGAGCAGGATCCCAAATGCTGAAGATAAAACCTGACTGAGATGATCATGAACGCTCTTCCTGTGAGCAAGGTGAAAGTTTCAAATATACAATTCTGTCCACCTGCACAGTGGAATTATGTGTTTGCAAGGCATGGTATTTGTTTTTATTCCTTAATTCAGCAAGGTCTTATTGGGTACCTACCATGTGCTAGGCACTGTTCTAAGTTCTAGGACATCAATAGGTCAAACAGACTGTCCCTGCATAGAACAGTTTCATAACCAAAGCAGATGTCATTCAACTCATCACACACACGAACATGTGATTACAAACTATAATAACTGCCTGGGAGGAAAAGAAGCCTGCGTGAAAGTTTGCCAGGTCAGGTGGCCTATGAGCTTTCCAGAACAATAAAGGACAGTAGTACTGATAGTGTGGAGGTGTGCCTTACCTGTGGTTACAGTCAGGTTCTAGCTGGAGAGGAAAGTCCTGGACAAGACAGCATTAGAATCTGGTGAATGCTTTTGTGCCAGGGTCTCCCTAGCAGTTTGATTGAGACTCTGTCAGGCCTGCATCAGTTTTTCCTTCGATGCCCATCTTGTTAACTCCCACTTTTTTGCAAGAATTGTTCCTGAATAACCACCTTATACTCAACCAATCTCAGTTTCAGTGATGAAATGGATGGCTTCCTAAGCCAGAGACCCCAAAGGCCTAGAGGTCTGAGGTGTTCTAAGAAGGCCAGGGTGATTACAGGGCTAATGGTGGTGGAGGCCAAGACTGAGACGGGGGAAGAGTGTTGAGTAGTGTCAGGGTGGTCAGGACACAGCCTGAAAGTAGAATTTAGAGTATTCTCTAAATGTTAGACATGAAACTATAAAACAAGTAGAAGAAAATATAAGGAAAACATGCTAATACATCAGAGTAGGCAACGTTTTTGTAGATAAGAACTCAAAAGCATAAGCAACAATACCAAAAATAAATGGTATTATATGTATATATATATAAATATAATTATTTCAAATTAAAAAGCTTCTGTACAGCAAGGGAAAGAATCAACTGGGTATTGAGAAAACCTGTAGAATGGGGATCTGGAGATGCAGTTCAGGTAGAATGCTTGCCTAGCATGTACAAAGTCCTGGATTTGATCTCTAACACAATATAAACGGTGTGGTGGCACTGCAATCTCAATGCTTGGGAGGTAGAGACAGGAAGATTAAAAGTTCAAGGTCATTTTCAGCTACACTGTAAGTTTGAGGCCAGCCTGGGCTACCTGAGATCTGTCTCAAAAGCAAAAACAAAACAAAACAAAAAACAAGAAAACGCTGGCAAGATGGCTCAGTGGGTAAAGGCATTTCTCTCCCAAGCCTAGCAACCCACGTAAAAGTGAACAGAGACTTCACAAAGTTGTCCTCTGGCTTCCACAGGTGCATCATAATACATGTACCCACATGCACACATCATGCACATAGACATACACATAATAATAGTAATAGTAATAATAAAATAAATATATACCCCCCCAAATAAAGCAAAAGCCTACTACAGAATGCAAATCTAGTAAGAAACTGAGCAACAAAAACAATCTTATTTGGAAAGGAGGCAAATGGGGCTAGGGAGTAGAGCAAGCTGTATAGCTAAGCTCTGGACTCAATTAAGAGACCCTGTCTAAATGAATAAGGTGAAGAGGGAGTGAAGAAGACTCTTGTTACTGACTTTGGGTCTCCACACACATGCACACATGGGAGCCCACACACATGCAAATATGCATACATATGTGATTGCACTCCACACACATGCACATGAGAAAAAAAAGGATCAAATGATCTAAATAGATATTTCTCAAGATAAGATACAGAAATGGCCAACATTTATATGAAAAAGATGTTCAGTATTATTAATCATCAGAGAAATGCAAATCAAAACCATAATGAGATATCATCTCATCTCAAGTAGAAGGCTATTATAAAAAACACAAGAGGCTAGAGAGATGACTTAGCTATTAAGAGCACTGGCTGCTCTTACAGAGGACCTGGCTTCCATTCCTGTTACCCACATGGTGGCTAACAACCATCCAGAACTCTAGTTCTAGAGGATCCAATGTCTTCTTCTGGCCTCCATGGGTATTGCATGCATGTGGTGCACTTTTACATACATATAGGCAAAATACTGATACATATAAAAATAAGAATAAACAAAAACAAAACAAAAATGAATGACAGATGGGTAGGATGTGGGGAGAGTGGAACTCTTATACACTGTTCATGAGAGTGCACATTAATACAACCAGTATGGGAAATTATACAGAGTTTATTTTGAAAAACTAGAAATAGAATTACCAAATGATTCAGCAATCCCACTACTGGGTATATAGCCAAAGAAACACCTGCACTCCCACGGTTAATGCAGCGTTATTCACAATAGCCAAGATATGAATTCAACTGAGGGTGAAAGAACAAAGGAAATTAAATTTTTATTTATTTATTTTTATTTCTGTGTATGAGTGTTTTGCCTGTGTGTATGTAAGTGCACCCTGTGTCATGCAATGCCTGTGGAGGCCAGAAGATGGTGTCAGAGCCCCTGGAACTGATAGTTGTTAATCACCATGTGAGTTGTGAGAACTGAATCTGGGTCCTTTGCAAAAGTAGCTAGTGCTCTTAACCACTGAGCAATTTCTCTAGCCCAATGATCAAAGAAAATTATATATATATA
>NW_008334892.1:42103-43675 GCF_000622305.1 Nannospalax galili | reverse complement strand
AATTTCTCTAGCCCAAAGATAAAAAAAAAATATATATATATATATATATATATATATATATGAATACTATTCAGCCACAAAATAAAGAAAAAATCCTGTCATTTATGGCAACATAGGTAGAACTGGAAAACACCAGTTTACAAGAAATAAACCAAACACAGAAAAACAAATACTGCATGTTCTCTCTCATATATGAAAGCTCAAAAAGTTTATTTCACAGAAGAGAATAGTATACTAGTCACTAGGAAATATAGAGGGAAGGCAAGATAGTGTGGATGAGTACCAAAATGTGCTTAAATGTGAAGAATAAGCTCTAGTGTTCTCCAGCAAATAGGATTACTGCAGTTTATAATAATGACATAGTATATAAAGAACTACAGAAAACTTTGAAAGTTCTCGACATAAACAAATGATCAATGTTTAAGGATGTTACAGAGAAACTGTGGACTTCATCCTAAAAATGCCTGGATCCTCTGGAAGGTTTAAAGTAGTGGAGTGACATGCTCAGATTAGTGTTTTGAATTCTGCTACACAGAGAAGAAAATGAAGGGACCATGAAGGTTGAGGAACATGAACTGTAACATGGAGGTTCATGTTGGCTGCTGGGGTGTGAGTGATGAACAGGCTTATTTTATCCCTGGTGCTTTGCATATTACCTGGCATGGAGAGTCTCAATAAATTCTTGTCAAATGATAAGAAGTCAATTATACAAGGTCCATGTTCTTGAGGTGTTTGTAGTCCAGCAAGAGATGAGTAGTGGGTAGAGAGGGAAGTACTTATAGGGTAGTCCAGTAGTCCTTGGATGCCGGGAGGGCCATTCGTAACTACAGTACAGTACAGAAAGTAGAGGGTGTCCAAGAAGTGCATGTGGACACTGGAGGACTGACAGGAAAGACAGATAACCTCCCTGAATGTCAAATTGTGCTTGGGTGCTTGAGTGACCCTTTGAAAGGTAACTCTTAGTCCTTTGTTCCCAAAGATACCTGGGGAAACTAGGGGAAGTTAATGCTTTCAGCAATCTCATGTCATTGTGAATTCCATCCCAGTAATCCCATCCCTGGCTTGGGGTCTAGGGTAGTGACTCTACTGTTGCTACATGTTGACCATGTATTCAGCTAAGTACATATTTCAGAGCATTGCAACAGGGAGGTCTGAATTCTGCTTCCAAATTTATTATTAGCAAATTGTGTGTGTGTATGTGTGTGTGTGTGTGTGTGTGTGTGTATCCTCATGCCACTGCTGTACCTAGTTTTAGGCTTAACATCCTCATGTGTAGGATTTCCTAAATGCTCACTCCATTTCAGAGCTACTTGGTATTCTAAGAAAGTTGCAACCATCACAGCCGCTCCAACTGGACTGACTCCTTCAGGCACAGGGGCAGCCCCTATACAGTGAGCCTGTTTCTTCACATGTCACTTATGGTGAGCGTGCTGGGCTCTCGGGGTTCCTGCGTGCACTCCCGGAATGGCACGGCGGGTCCGTGGGCTTCTCTGCCGTGCGCCTGGAGGATGGCGGGTCTGGCCCCGCGGGCTTCTCCGTGTCTCTGTGGGTCTCTGCTGCTGGAGCGTTGTC
>NW_008334892.1:30681-40681 GCF_000622305.1 Nannospalax galili | reverse complement strand
TCTCACCCTTGTCATCTTCATTTGAGTGTTCTTTTTAAAATTTTTTTTGATTTTGATTTTGTGTGTGTGTGTGTCTATTTCATACAGAACATCCCAAAAAATCTTACTCATCTTTATACCCACATTCCAAATGGCACTGTCCCATAGCCTCCCCCACCCCCACTGGAGCCCATATACTCTGTCATCCCTGTTACTGTCCACTGTGTTGTCAGTGCCCCCAGCCATTCCCTGGTGCTAGTCCATCCGCTGAGTCTAGTCAGCCTGTCTAGAGTCCCTTGTTTTAGGAAGATCAGCTCTTCCTCATCTAGCACGAATCAGTTGCCAACATTCCTTGTTTATTTGGGCCAACTGTATGGTATTAAACACCCGAAAGGAAAGTATAACCAAAGATTAAAGTGATCAGTATATTTCTTAAGAGTCCATGTGCATAGCTAAAGGCTGCATAACAAGAAACAATGCCAGACAGGAGATACCTTCCTTTGAGTTGTTGGCCAGGGTGGCCCAAGAGACTCTCAGACAGTAACCCAGCATAGAACTGGGAAAATGAACAGCGGAGTATTATTTTTCTAGATCTTTGAGGTGCATCATCAAGTTATTAATTTGAGATCTGTATAATACTTTTAAGCATTCATTGCTGCTGGGCATTGTGAAAGACACCTTTAATCCCAGCACTCAGGAAGCAGAGGCAGGTAGATCTTTGTGAGTTCAAAGCAGCCTGATCTACATAGAAAATTCCAGGTTAGCCAGAGCTACAGGGGGACCCTGTCTCAAGTAAGTAAGTAAGTAAGTAAGTAAGTAAGTAAGTAAGTAAACAAAAAAATTCATAGTTGCAGTGTTACTATGTGATGCCACATTACAGTGATACCAGAATAAGACAGCCCGACTCTTAGCATTCATTTTAGCCAAGAGAAAATCTGTACTGTTGGGGACCTGTTCCTTCAGAATTCTCACAGAACTGTTCTTCCAAACAAGGGATCACTTAATTTTTAATTGAAACATATATCCAGCATAAAATGGGGAAGTGAAAGTGGATCCTTATCAGAAGATTATGTCCCTTCTGACTCCTAATGACTCAGGACACATAGGATCACAGACAGCATCAATTTAATTCCATCTATTATTTACAACACAAATGGGACCAGGACCATCTTCATATCACTGTTGCTTCCAATACATATCTGAGCTATTTGCAGTGCTTTCTTTTTTTCATTGTTGCTGTTATTTTTAAGATAAGTTTTCACTGTGAGACTCTGGCTGCCTGGAGCTCACAGCAATCCATCTGCCTCTGCCTCCCAAGGCCTGGGAGTAAAGGCATGTGCTACCATACCTGGCCTCAATTCTAGAAATTATTAAATCCCCTCCCTAATTTTTTCAATGACCCACTGGTCATTGAAGAGCGTGTTGTTCAGTTTTCATGTGTTTGTGTAATTTCTGTGTTTTTTTTCTTGTTAGTAATTACTAGTTTTCTTGCACTATCATCTGAGAAGATGTACAAGACTATTTCATTTCTGTTGCACAAGACTTACTTTGTAGCATCAGTTGTTTTCTATTTAAGAAAAGTTCCATAAGATGCTGAGAAGAATGTATATCATGGATTTGAGGAAATATTCTGTATATTTGTTAAGTCCACTTTATCTATGGCTTAATTAAAACCTGAGGTTGTTGATTTGTGCTTTGGATTACCTACCTATAGATGAAGAGGATAATGAAATCATCCTTTATTATTGTGTCAAGACCCATCTGTCTTCTTCCCAGTGTTCAGTGCATATATATCTATAATTGCTATATCTTATTGATGAATTTTTACCCTTGTCAATATGTAGTGGCTTTTTTAAAAGATAGGGTCTCAAACCTATACCCCAGGCTGGTCTCAAACTTACTACATAGTCGAGAATGAACTTGGCTATTGCTGGAGTACTCTACCCCTGAGTACTGGGATTATAGGCATGAACCATCATGCCATGTTTTTATGTGGTGGTGAAGCTTGAACCCAGGGTTTGTGCATACTAGTCAAGCACTCTACTAGTGGTTACAACCCCAGCTCCTGTAGTGGTCTTCTGTGTCTTTTTGACTACTTTTGGCTTGAAGTCTACTTTACCAGATATCAGACTAGCTACACCAGCTTGTTTGTGTTTTCATTGTCTTGATTGGCTTCCATCCATTGACTCTCAGTCTTTGGGTGTTTTTAACAGTGAGATGTGTTTCTTGAGACAACAGATCATTTGATCTAGGGTTTTTAACCCAGTAATCCAGTCTGTTTCTCTTTATTGGTAAGTTATAGTTAAGGTTATAATTGAGAGATGTTTACTAATTCCTCTAATTTTGTTGATTGTTTTTAATGGTTTCCTGGATTATTGTTTGTTCTTTACTTTCTCCCCTTCCCTATGAGTATTAAGAGTTTGTTAGTTTACTTGTTGAACATGATAAATTTCTTCCTAGATTTCCTTTATCTATTCTTCTCATGACATACAGTCTTTTTTTATGTTCTTGTGATAGAGACTGTATTTTTCCTCTCTGTGGTTAGTATTCCTTTAAATATCTTCTGCTGTGCTAGCATAATAGTTTTTAGTTTGTGCTTGTCCTAAAATGTCTTTATTTCCTGTCGATTTTTAAAGATGGCTTTGGTGGCTATGGTACTCTTGTTTAGACTTTTTTTTGTTTGTTTGTTTTTACCTTCAGGCATTGAAACATATTATTCCATGTTTTCCTGACTTTGAGAGCTGCTGAGGAGAGATCTGATTTATTCTAGTGTTTCTCTGTTGGTAGGTGAGTTGATATGTTCCCTTTCAACTTTTAGTACTGTTTTTTTGCTTTGTACTTTTGACATCTTAGCTATAATATATCATGGAGAGGTTCTTCTCTGGTCATGCCTGTTTGGAATTTCAAATGACTTTTGTGTTTGTCTGTTTCTCTAGATCTGGGGATTTTCCTCCTATCATTTACTGAATGAATTTTCTATGCCCTTTGTGTTTATCTCAGCTCTACCCTGTGGTTTCTTAGACTTGCCCTCTTGATCATATCCTGGAATTCTTGGTCATGTCGTCAAGCTCATTTTTTCCCCCCTTAATGATGTTTGGATGTAGCATTTCACCAATCTTTTCTTCCATATCTGACATTCTGTCTTCTGCTTCGGCTAGTCAGCTTTACATTATGTTTTACTTGATTTGTTCAGTTTTTCATTTCCAACATTTCAGGGGTTTTTTCAAAATTTCAATTTTTTGCTGAATTTCTCTTCCACATTGCTGCAGTGTTCATCCATACAATTTTCTTATCTGTTTTGCTGCCTTTTTGCACTGCGTTGCTGATTTTCCCTCTTGGTCTTGGATTGAATTTGTCTGCTTGTTTGTCCCTTTCAGATCATTGATTTAAAAATAATTTTTTGCTGGTAAATAATTAGGTTTCACTATGGCATTGTTCAAACCACATATGTTTTCATTCCTCCCTCCTTCTCTGACCCTCTACCCCTCCTCCCTCTCCCACCCTCAGGAATCTCTTTTCCACTTCTGGGTCACATGTGACCTCCCCCTCCTCTTTTCTCCTCTCATGGTGTTGTAGCCAATTCTCTCACCCCCCCTTATTTACATACATACAAACATTAAAAGTTAGGGTCCACATGTGAGAGAGATTGTCAAATTTTGGTTTTCTGAGATTGAGTCATTTCACTTAATATATTACTTCCAGATCCATCTGTTTTCAAATTTCATTTTTCTTTAGAGTTAAGTAGAAGTCCATTGGGTAAATATGCCACATTTTTATTATACATGCATCTGTTGATGGATATCCAGGCTGGTTCTATTTCCTTGTGAATTATTTGTCTTCCAAGAGTCCATCCTGACAGGGAGGCATGGCGGCAGAGGAGGCTGGAGTAGAAATGGAAGGTAAGCAATCACATCTTCAAGAAGTCACAGGAAACAAAAGAGCCACTCAAGATCTGGCAAGGACTAAAAACTCTTAGCCTGCCTCCAGTGATGTGCTTCCTCCAGCATGGCTACACTTTCTAAGACCTCCCAAAACAGTGCCACCACCTGGGGAAAAAAATGCTCAAATACTTGGAACCTATGGGAGCATTTTCGTTCAAACCACCACACCTTGCTATTGTAAGAAATGCAGCAATAACCACAGATGTGCACGTACCTCAGTAGAGTTCTTTGAGAAGTCATACTGCCTTGAATTTTCATGTTTCTTGAATTTATTTTATTTTATGTATACAGGTATATGTGGATAGGGAGGTGAGGGGCTCCTCCTCAGGAGCCATTCACCTTGTTTTTTCAGACAGTCTCTCAGTGGTCTGGACCTCACCATGTAGGCTGACCAGTGAGCCTCAGGGATCTACCTCTCTTCACCTCCGTAGCACTAGGATTACAAGTATGTATCACCATCACCAGGTATTTGTGTGGGTTCTGGGAGTTGAACCCAGGTCCACATGCATGCAAGTACTTTATTGACTGAACTATCTCCTCACCCCCTATTTCTTGTATTTCTGTGCTATATTTTCTCATCTGTTGGTTGAGATTTTTTTCTGGATTTTGGGAGAGGTCTTCTTATTGATCAGTCTAGTCTTAAAGTTTCAATTTCCAGTACACTCAGTAACAAGAAAACAAACTGAGGAAACATAAACGCGTATAAGGTATAGAAACACTGAAAAGTTGCTTACAGCCCACTGATACATGACACAGACAAAGCCTCAACTAGCAAAACTACCATAGAAAAGAAAAGAGGAAGATTAGCAAAAAGAAAAAAGGAAAAACAAAACTAAATAAATGAGACAGGAAATAAAAAAAACCATGAGAGCTGGTAAGATGGCTCAGTGGGTAAAGACATCTGCCACCAGGTCTGACAACCTGAGTTATATCCCTGGGGGCTACATGGTGGAAGGGAATAACTGCTTTCTGAAAGTTGACCTCTATCTGTGTGTGGTGGCGCGCGCACACACACACACACACACACACACACACACGCACACACACTCCAAATAAATAAATGAACATGTAATAAAATTTTTAAAAAATAAATTAATTAGAGAGCTGGAGAGACTCAGTGGTTAAGAGTGCTTGCTGTTCTTGCAGAGGACCAGAGTTCAGTTCCCAGCACCCACATTGGGCAGCTCACGACTGCCTGGACCTCCATCGTCAGGGAGTCCAGTGTCCTCTTCTGGCCTTCTGGGATACCTGTACTCACATGCATATACCCATACATAGACACATACATACATATGAAAGTAAAATAAATATTGCAGGGTGTAGTGGTACATGCCTTTAATTCTAGCACTCAGAAGTAGAGACAGACAGATCTCTTTAGAGTTCAAGATCAGCCTGGTCTACAGAGCAAGTTCCTGGCCAACCAGGGCTACATTATGAGCTCCTGTCTCAGAAATAAATAATAAATAAATACCTAAAATTTAAAAATTAAAACGTGAGTAGTTACAAAAACAAGGTAAAGCAATACTAATGTATTAAAGGGGTAGGAGAGAGAAATGGGTGGAGGAGGAAACTAAGGAGAAGAGAAAATACTACTCTAAGTGGAAAAAGTTGTAAACAAAATTAAATGAATGCATGAATGGGAAAACAAATATAAAAACATTAAAAAATAAAACAAAGTGAAATCCTTCTAAATATGTGGCTTAAACAGGATAGGGAATCACAAGGAGGAAGGAAAGGAAAATGAGAGCAGCTTCTTTCTGGGACTTGAAAATTGAAGGAATAGAGTTCTATGCATGGAGTTGGAGGGCAGTTAAACTTGTGATGTATTGTGTGATGTCTGCTAGAGCTGTCTTTACCATGGTAGCTTTCTCTTTTTCCATACAAGGAGCCTCTGCAGGCCACACTTAGCCTTGTAGCCTGTGAACTGGACAGGTTCTCATCCTCCAGAGACTCTCCAGATTGTACTCCCAGGGGTGGCTAATGTTTGGCCTAAGTGTCTCTCAGATGTGATATAAGCAAAGCATCCACAGTACTGAGACTGGTACCAGCATACAGCCAGTCTTCACACTTTCAGGCCTCCTGAGTACTAATCCCCTGCTCAAGGAATGCAGATGTAGCTTCTCTCTCTATGCCTGGAACTTCTGAGCCCTTGGGCTCTGTAGCAACTCTCTAGCGTCGGACCCACCTGCTGACCTCTGACATAGAAGAATCAAACTCCAAAGTTATTCTGTTGATGAGATCTGTTCCCAGCTACCACGGTCAGGAATATCTCTCCCTACGAAGTTCCCAGCCTAGGCTGATCTTGTGAGGGCTATTTGCTTGTCTTATGGGTAGGATGGCCTAACTTTCATTCTATTTAGAAGCAGCTTCTGCTCTCTCTTTCCATGGGAACTGCAATGACAGCTGTTTTAAAGGTCGTTGGCATCTGGAATCTTAATGTTCAGGAGGCTGAGGTAGAAGGATCACAAGTTTGAGGGCACCCTGGGCTACAGAGTGAGTTCAAACTTAGCCTAGGATATATAGCAGGACTTCATCTAAAATATAAGAGAAAAAAAAATTGAAAAACAAAACAGGTGAATTCTTTGTTTAGTCATTCTGATTCCTGTGTTTCTTCAGAGTTAGTTGCTGGATATTGATTTTTGGCCTTTAGATGAGTCACGTTTTTGGTTGTTTGTTTGTTTCTTTATATATCTTGTGATCTTTGCTGAAAATTTGGCATTTAAAAAAATATTCATCTTTCCTAGTCTTTACATACTGGTTCTGGGCCTACGTTGAGCTGTACCTCTGAAGACCCCCTATAAACACAGTAGTTCAATCAGTAATTTTGTGTATTCCTCAGTGATCTCTTTTTCCATGTGATAGTTGGTTTAACTGTCAACTTGACACAACATAGAATGCCCTGAGAAGAGAGTCTCAGTGAGGAATGGTCTACATTGGCCTTGTCTTAATAAATTGGTATGTGAAGACACTGATTACTGTGGGCAGCACCATTCTCTAGGCAGGGGAGTCCTGAATTCTGAGTGGAGAAATTGAACTGAGCACAAACAAGGAAGCAACTAAGCATGCATGCATTAATTTCTCTCTGCTGTTGACTAGATACGGTGTGACTAGCTGTTTCAAGCTCCTCCTACTTTGACTTCCCTGCAATAATGGAGTGGAGCTGTGAACTAAAATAACGCCTTCTCCCATAAGTTGCTTTTTGTTAGGATATTTTATCCTAACACAGAACAAGAGAGAAATGAAACTTGGACACCCAGGAACCCGTGGGTCAGCATCCCCCTGTGACTTCCATGAGAGGTGACTACTGCTTTCTGCAGTTCTCTTAGTCTAAGCTATGTTGCATTTTGCCATCTGAGTTCCAAGTTAGATGACCCAGAGACCAACCAGGCAGCTTCTAGACAGCTTAGAACATTGGGAAGCAGGTCCACTCTCTTGTCTGCTATTCAAATAAGTAAATCACGCCAAACTGGGAAGGAGAGGAAGTGCAAATGAAAAAGTAAAAAGCCTTTTTCCATTTTGAATGTGTCTTATTTTTTGGATTAGGCATGCACTAGTAGATTTTTTAATTTCTGGAGATCCTGTTATTTTAACCAATTTCTGGTTGTTATCCCCATTTTACATGAAACTTCCTAGTCCACATCTTGCTGCCATTAGTCCAAGTATGCTTTTAATAGTACTTGTTCAACAATGCATAAATTCTCTATGACCTTCATCAAGGAGGTAACACGTACAACAGATCAAACCAGGGCCTGCCCAGAGACACTGGTATTTATGTTCCCCATTTTAAGAGAACACCAGAATATTAGAGCCCAACGGGCCATGGCAATTATCTAGCACTATCGTACACTGTAAAGAATAGGGGTCAGCCATTAGAATGTAAAATGAAGTGTTTCTCATCATCATCCCAAGAATAAAATTAGCTGACCACATTGAAGACAGCTTTTCAAGGAGTAAGGATATAGCCAGGATGGTAGAGTGCTTGTCTAGCATGCATGAAGCTCTGGGTCCCATTCCCAACGCTGTAGAAACTGGATGTAGGGACACATGCCTGTAATTCAAGCCCTTGGGAGGTGAAGGCAGGACCTTAGGAGACAGGCACTGTGAGTTTGAGGCTAGCCTGATCTGAATTTTGAATTCCAGGCCAGCCAGGGCTTACATAGTGAAACGCTGTCTCAAAACAAAACAACAAAACAAAACAAAAAGTTCAAGGTCATCCTCAGGTACATAGCAAGTTCGAGGTCAGACTGGGCTATATGAGACCCTGTCACAAAACAAGACAAAGCATTTAAAATTTTTTTTATTTATTATTTTTATTTTTTTTTATGTGTATAAGTGTATTGCCTGCATGTCTGTGAGTGTACCCGTGTTGTGCAATGCTGTGGAGATCAGAAGAGTGCTTCGGATTCCCCTGGAACTGCAGTTAAGGACGGTTTGTAGCAGGACCATATTAGTAAACAGATCTTAATTTTATGTGTATTTTGTGTTTTCATGCATGTGTGTAAGTACACCATGTGCATGAAATGCCTGTGATGAGAAGAGGGCATATGATCCCTTGGAACTGGTGTTACCGATTATTGTTAGCGACTATGTGGTGCTGAGAACTGAATCTGGGTTCTCTGCTAGAGCAGTCAGTGCTCTTAACCGCTGAGCCATCTCTCCAGCCCCAACAAAACATTTTTTAAAACCCCACAAAATCCAGTCTTATGTTTACTATATTCTCCATATTGTCCTCATTGAACTTTTCCACCAGTCAAGAAGGTGGTGCACAGATAAAGAAACTGGGACAGCAAAAGTTCAAGATTTCTTCTGAGTAATGGCTGCCGATAGTGGTAGAATCAGAGCTTCCAAGTGGAAAACTTTGTATTATGATCAATCTGCTGTAGTTCTGCGTCTTTGCAGTGTAGATAGTAGAGCAAGCTACCTTCTCCTACAGGTACAGTGTGTGCGGCCAGGGAACCCAGGTTCTAGAACAGGAACGAATAGGCCATTCAAGATTGTTTCTAATGAATGATACAGCAGAAGTGCAGGCAGATCGCATATAGATGAGGCCAGATGACTGGTGGTCACAGGCTCATTCCCTGTAGGCACAAAGAAAAGTGCTAGCGCATAAGTGTCACAAGGATGACCTTGGATATTTCTGTGCTGTGGTCCTGTCCTATATTCTAGCTTTTCTTTCTTCTCTCACACTTGGGTACCCAGCTTGCCAGATTTGGTTCTTTTTTTGAGACAGAGTCCCCTGTAGACCAGGCTGGCCTTGAACTTGGAGATCTGCCTGCCTCCGCTTTCCCAGTACTGAGATTAAAGACCTGTACTGTCATACCCAGCCAGCATCAGATTAGATTCTTTTAAAAAATTTTTTATTTGTTAACTTTATGTTATGTGTATTTGTGTTATGTTATGTGCTTTGCCTGCATGTAAGTGGATCCATGTTGCACTGTGCCCATGAGGTCAGAAGAGGGCATCTGATCCCCTGGAACCGGAATTAAAGACAGTTTTTAGCCACCATGTGGGAACCCAACCCTAGTCCTCTGCAAGAGCAGCCAATGCTCTTAACCACTGAGCCATCTCTCCAGCTCCAGATTCTTGATTAGAGAGTTTGACCACCACACAGAGCTCCTTTTAATTACTGCCTCAAGACACAGAAAAGAGGCTTTTGACTTTTGAAGCATTTGCAGGGACAAGTAGAAAAAAAAATGTATGTGAGAAAGAGGCAAATCACCAAAGATCTGCCAAGCTTATATGACTCTTGAGTACCCAGGACCCTGCTGTAGTCAAGGACTCAGAGAGAGCAAGAGGAGCGCCAGCCAGTTCAATTATTTGAGTATCACTTTTGATTAAGGGAAGAGAAGGACAGAGTAGACACAATTGAGACATATTTTAACTCCTGTACTTAGGTTTTCATACATAAAATGTCAAACTCGCTGGGCATGGTGCTGCACAGCTTTAATCCATAAACCATAAATACACAAACACACAGACACACGCAAAACAAAATTAATTAAATAAAAAAGTTTATTTTATTTTATCGTCTTTTTGAGACAGGGTCTCCCTGTAGCCCCAGCTGTCCTGGAACTCACTAT
>NW_008334892.1:29107-30591 GCF_000622305.1 Nannospalax galili | reverse complement strand
TTATTATTTTTACTTTATGTGTATGCATGTATTGCCTGCTATGTGACTTAGAATCCATATTTATTGTTAGAGCACTTAAAATAAATAAGTTTATATAGATCTTTAAAAATAAGAACATTCTGATGAGGGCTGAAAAGGTGGTTCAGTGAATAAGAGCACTTGCTGCCAAGCTTCACGACCTGAGTTTGATTCCCAGAACTCAGTGGTGGAAGGAGAGAATTGACTCCTGCAAGTTGTCATCTAACCTCTACACACATGCCATGGCAAATACA
Organism: Nannospalax galili; assembly: GCF_000622305.1. Lineage (NCBI taxonomy): Eukaryota > Metazoa > Chordata > Mammalia > Rodentia > Spalacidae > Nannospalax > Nannospalax galili. Next base: position 30,319 of record NW_008334892.1, on the reverse strand, counting down.
CACACACACACACACACACACACACACACACAGAGAGAGAACAACTGCACTGGGCTAGCACAAGACTGGCCCTGGGAGCATGCATTTATGTTCAAAGTCCTAGAGGGAATTGGACAGGTGGGAACATACCTCAATATATTTAAAGCCATACATAACAATCCCACAGCCAACGTCATTCAAAATGCAGAAAAACTGGAAGCATTCCTATTGAAATCAGGAACCAGACAAGGATGTCCACTATCTCCACTCCTTTTCAACACAGTGCTTGAAACTCTTGCTAGAGCAGTAAGACAGGAGAAGGAAATTAAAGGAGTACTAATTGGAAAAGAAGAGGTCAAACTATCACTTTTTGCAAATGATATGGTACTATATCTAAGAGATCCCAATAGTTCCATCAGAAAACTCTTAGAACTGATCAACACTTTCAGTGGAGTGGCAGGTTATAAAATCAATCTACAAAAATCAGTAGCCTTTCTATATACCAATAATGAGCAATTGGAGAGAGAGTGCAGGGAAATGCTCCCATTCACAATTGCTGCAAAAAAATTAAAATATCTTGGAATAGATCTGACGAAAGACACCAAAGATCTCTACAATGAAAATTTGGAATCATTAAAGATAGAGATTGAAGAAGACACCAGGAGATGGAAATACCTCCCATGTTCATGGATTGGAAGAATTAATATTGTTAAAATGACCATCCTACCAAAAGCAATATATAGATTCAATGCAATCCCAATCAAAATCCCCATGACATGCTTCACAGAATTAGAAAAATGCATCCTTAAATTCATATGTAGGCACAAAAGACCCCAGATAGCCAAAGCAACCCTGAGCACAAAGAGCAATGCTGGGGGGATTACTATATCAGATCTCAAAGTATACTTCAGAGCCACAGTCATAAAAACAGCATGGTACTGGCACAAAAACAGACACATAGACCAATTGAACATCACTGAAGATCCAAACCTGAGTACATGTAATTTCAGCCACTTGATATTTGACAAAGGTGCCAAGAACACACAATGGAGGAAAGACAGCATCTTCAACAAATGGTGCTGGCAAAACTGGATCTCCACCTGTAGAAGAATGAAACTAGATACATATCTTTCACCTTTCAAAAAAGTCAGCTCCAAATGGATCAAAGACTTCAATGTGAAACTGGAAACCCAGGAACTGCTAGAAGAAAACGTTGACAGTAAACTAAAAGAT
>NW_008334892.1:27656-27892 GCF_000622305.1 Nannospalax galili | reverse complement strand
GTCTATTCACCAGTTAAGGACTTTCTCTTCTCACTACAGATAAGAGTTACACAATTTGGGAGTCTTTTACATGGACCCGCTGAAGGGGTACTCCAGTTGCCTCACCCTGCGTCCCTATTCAGCATGGAAGAAGCCAGAGCCGTCGGCGTCCCTATTCCCTATTGGCAACGTGGGCAACCCCTTCAGAGGATGGTGTGATAAGAATAGGAGGTAGGAATTGGCTCGGCAGTTAGGGG
>NW_008334892.1:9862-27355 GCF_000622305.1 Nannospalax galili | reverse complement strand
AGGCCTCTTAGCAACATACTCTGTCCCAAAGGCCAAAAATGTCAAAAGTATCTGGGAGCTTGTATCTAATCTTAAAAGATTTTAGGGTTACCTCTTCAGAGGGGGGAATGTTGGAGGCGAGGGAGTGTGCATGGATTTGGTCAATACATCATATATGTGTGTGTGTGTGTGTGTGTGTGTGTGTGTGTGTGTGTATGTGAAATTCTCAATAAAGTTTTTGTAAAAATTAAAAAAAAAGGCTGGCCCTGGGACGGGCGTGGTGGCAATGCCATTTTTAATCACTTGGGAGGCAGAGGCAGGTGGATCTTTTAAGCACTTTGGAGGCAAAGGCCGGTGGATCTTTGTGAGTTTGAGGCCAGCCTGGTCTACATAGTTCATTTCAGGACAGCTGGGGCTACAGGGAGATCCTGTCTCAAAAAGACAAAAAAAAAAAAGACTGGCCCTGTCAGTCATCAGTCTTAGATGGGGGAGGAGCTCATGGAGACATACCCTTCCCTACTGAACTATTGGTTACTGGAAGATTCTAGGAAAGGAGCAGTCACTGTCTTCAGTTCCATATCTACCACTGAGCAAACCAGGCTCTGACGGTCCAAACCCATGGTCACACAGATGGCTATGGTTAAACTCAGTGAATAACAAGACAAAACAACAAGATGTAAGTGTGGGAAAGGGATCTATAGGAAGGAGGGGTGATTGGCAGGGGTAGGAAGATAAGAGAGGATGGTGGGGGGGTATGAGTGATAAGAATGCATTATATACATGTATGAAATTGCCAAAACAAACAACAAAAAAGAAAAATGAACTTGATCTTGTGGAACTAAAGAAAAAAAGAGAATATCTGACTACATGACTATAATGACATTGTAACATACCTATAAATTTAATAATAATTTCCTCATATCATCACTAGTCCAAATAACCCTAAATGCAATTTTCTTCTATTTTTATATTCTTGTCTTAGATCTCATAATTGTAACATATATAGAAAATTGCACAAACATAAGCACAATGATTATAACAGTATGAACACCCCTATAACTATTATTGAGAGCAAAATATGGAACTTTGCTAGTCACCTCAGAAGTTACCCACACGACACATCAGATTCAGACTCATTGCTCCTCAAAACACTTTAGAGTAAGATGCCCTGAATTTTTGCATGTAGATGATAAACTGGTAATTTCTGTGGCCTTTATATTTAGTTCAGCCAGAAAGAAAATTTTTTAATTTTTATGTGCATTAGTGTTTTGCCTGCATGTATGTAAGTCTACCACGTGTGTGCAATATCAGTGGTGGTCAGAAGAGGGAGTTGGAGCCCCTGGAACTGGAGATATGCATGGCTGTTAGCTGACATGTAGATGCCGGGAACCAAACCTGGTCCTTCTTTTTTTGGTCTTTTTGAGACAGGGTCTCCCTGTAGCCCCAACTGGCCTGGAACTCACTATGTAGACCAGGCTGGCTTCGAACTTACAGAGATCCACCTGCCTCTGCCTCCCAAGTGCTAGGATTAAAGGCATGCGTAACCATGCCCGGCTGAGCCCTGGTCCTTTGCAAGAGCAGCCAGTGCTCTTAACAACTGAGCCATCTCTCCAACCTCCAGATATACAATCTTAAATCATGTCTTCTCTTCTTGAATATCTTTTTTATATTTAAATAAATAATTTATTGAGAATTTCATGCATGCATATAAGGTGTTTTGAGCAAATCCATGCCCACTCCCTCCCTCCAACTCCTCCCATATTTCCCATCACTTTTTTCTGAGAACTTCATGTACTCCTTCTTTGATTGATATATTTATTTTTATGGGGCTTTTGGCTACTCTAACATTCCCCCCACCTCTGAAGAGGTATCCCTAAAATCTTTTAAGGATTAGATACAAGCTCCCAAATACTTTAGACATTTTTGGTCTTTGGAACAGAGTATGTTGCTAACAAGCTGAAGGACATTTTGTCTTTCAGCCAAGAAACTGGCTACTTTTCTTTGGGGTCTTTTTACCTTAACTGTCTAGCCAATTCCTACCTCCTATTCTTATCACACCATCCTCTGAAGAGATTACCCAAATTGCCAATAGGGAAGCCAGACACACGCAGCTCTGGCTTCTTCCATGCTGAATAGGGACGCAGGGTGAGGCAATTGGAGCACCCCTTCAGTGGGTCTATCTCAAAGACTCCCAAATTGCATAACTCTTATCTTTAAGGGGAAAAGAAAGTCTTTGAATTGTGATGTGATGTGAAGGAAATGTGAAGAGATGTGAAGGATAAATAAAAGCAAGAGTAATTAGCATTGCAAGTTCTAGACAGGGAACTAGAAAAAGTCAGAACTGGGCAATTTTCAAATGTTCATATGAGAGTCCATTGGAATTTCTTGACAAGGGCTTCCGAGAGCGTTCCTCATTTGGGTTCTTCCTAATTTTTCTTTTGTCTTCCCAAGGAAGGACTCTAGAGTGATGGATGATGGACTCAGGATTTGCTTTCAGGTATTTTGATAGCTGTTGGAGTGGTTAGAATCCGTGTCAGATCCCCCTCAAAGGCTTCTAGAGAGGGGGAGAAAACAAATTTATCCATCATTTTAGAACAATAGCTTGTTGTTTCCCTTAGCCACAGGTGGGCATTATGGTATTGGAGACCAAGATTGGAAGTCTTACATCTGAATAGCACTTTCTGGTTAGGAACAAAATCATCAATGAGAAATAACTGTTTAAATAACTTTTTATATGAACTTAAGCTTTACTCTTTGGTTATACTTTCCTTTTGGGTGTTTATGACCATACAGTTGGCCCAAATAAATCAGTTTATTTTTACACTTAAGGTTATTTGAGGATCTGTTCCTCAGGAGTCAATGGGCTTGGGAGGAGCTCCTGGCTCCTTTCTTTTACCAGTTCCATCTATGTGAAGATAAGTCAAAGGTCCTGCTTGACCATGTCTGGATTCACTTGGAAGCATGAATGAGATGTTTCCTCTGAGTTGACCCTCCTCTTTGTAGACTGGACACTGGTTCAAGTCCATCTGGTGTGGTCTCCATGGCCTCCCTGAACAAGAGGACAGGTGACTCACCACAGTTACAGGACATTTTGAGAGATGTCCCATAGTCCCCTGGAATTTAGTTGACCTTGGACAGCAAGGGTCAAAAACTGTCCTTTAAGTCCCTCTGACCACATTAGTACAGGCCTCAAACTATGGCTGTTAAACATCCAATAAAGTTAGTTCTACCAGTCTGGTACTATTAATTACCATGAGCTGTGTAGATAAATCTTGGGTAAAAAACCAAATATTTTCAGATAAATCTTCACTAGATATATATTTTGTTCCTTAAACTAGTTGACTATACTATGGCCATAGAAAATTTAAGTTATTTTTGTCTCATCCTTTATATATCATAACAAACCTACACAGACCTTCATCACTTGCTTAGGCTTTCTCATTTTTTTCTATTTTGGAAAATATCTCCATTCCCATATCCTTTTAACACCTTTTACATTCCCATATTCTTTTCTTTCTTTTTTTCTTTTTTTAATAATTATCAGACACAATAGCATTAACAAATAAGTTTTCCATCTGTTATGACACTTCTTTTCCTGGGGATACTATACAATGCTTACTCCCTTTTAAGGTTCTAGTGTCAAGCCAATGTTTGATTAAAGTTTTCCTGGGGAACCAATGAATTTACTGAGCTTTCTTACTGAGATAACTGAGAGGCTGCTCAGGTGTATGTATGACCTGAGGGTATGTACACTGGAAAGCCTTTACCCAGCATGGGTCATGCTTTTTCCTCCTAGCCTTCCCCAGATTGTTTACTTTAGCCGTCCCCAAATCCAGTAGGCCATGTATGATTAGGGCCAAATTACATACAGTTGGCTGGGAAGAGTGGCTGGATAGTCCGATGATGGTCCAATGACCCTGTTTGGCCCTCCTTTAATGAATGAGCACAACTGTCAACAAGCCCAATTGTGACAATATTCAGCGATCAGGCTCAGCTCAAGTCATGATGATGGTAGTTATTTCATGCAGAAGGGACTGCTGTATCATCTTATTAAAAGGACCTGGAATTTAAAAGGATTTGGTGCTAAGATCCATATATGAGGGAGAACATAGGTCGTTTGTGTCTGTGTTACTTCACTTAGCATAACAGTTTCTAGATCCATCCATTTACCTGCAAATTTCATTATTTCCTCTTTCTTTACAGCTAAATAGAACTCCATTGTGTAAATATACCTTTTTGTTAACCATTCATCAGCTGAGGGACACTTGCTTTTCACAATAGCTGAGATGGAAGCGACCTAAGTGCTCTTCTTGAATACCTTAAATAGGTCACTCTATTATCTTGTACCATGAAACATCCCTGTTGAAAATGTAATGATTTAGTTTTCTGCCTGTTAACTTTTGGTCTATATACAGAAAGCCCTCAGTTTACTTTACTTGTTTTCTTTAGACAGGGTCTAACTCCATAGCCTAGGCTGTCCTGGACTCACTATGTGGCCCAGACTGACTCATAACAATCCTTCTACTTCAGCCTCCTAAATGCTAGGTTTATAAATGGGATTATAGGTGTGAGCCACCCCACCAGCTCTGTTTCTGTTTTGTTTTGAGATAAAATTCTAATTAAATACCTAGCTTTGGTTTTTTGTTTGTTTTTGTTTTACTTTAAAGTTCAGGGATTCATTAGAACACACCTTTTTTTTTTGTCTTTTTTTGAGACAGGGTCTCCCTGTAGCCCCAGCTAGCCTGGAACTCACTATGTAGACCAGGCTGTCCTTGAACTCACAGCCTGCCTCTGCCTCCTGAGTGCCAGGATCAAAGGAGTGTGCCACCACACCCGGCTACTCTTTTTTTTTTTTTTTTTTTTTTTTTGACAGTATCTCACTGTATAGACCAGGCTAGCCTCAAACACACAGATATTCCCCTGCCTCTCCCTCCAAGTGCTGGGACTAAAGACTAGTCAGGCTATGCCTGGCTGGAGCACAATTTCTTAAACTGTGGGTCACAAATTTGTGTTGTAAACAAATTTGGTAACACTAGGAGATTTTTGAATATGCACTGATCAAAAATTAATTTAAAATCAAACATAATGAAGCCAAGGTATTTCTGGCAGTGCTTGCCTGTGTCACATCACACTTTACCGCAGCCTTGGTTCTGTGGGTACAACATGTCCTTTGCTCCCTGCATGCCATCATGCCACAAACTGTCAATGAAAGCTGCCTGAAACACATCAGCTTAGATTTGAGACTACTGTATATTTTGAATTATTAACATGTTTCCTTTTTTGGTATGTGTGTGTGGTATGTGCATATGTTTATGTGTGAGTGAGAGTGAGCTTGCATATGTATCATGTAGGCAGGTATGAAGGCCAGAGTTTGATGCTAGATGTCATCTACAATTTCTATAATCATTTCTCCTTTTTTTTAAATTTCACTGAACTCATGGAGCTTACTCTTAAGATTGGATGGCCATCACGACCCTGTGCTGGAGTTTATAGACATGTATCACCAATCCTGGCTCCTATGTGAGTGCTGAGGTCCTGAGCTCAGATCTTCTTGCTTGCATGGCATGTACTGTACTCTCTAAGCCATCGCTCCCTCCCAGAACCGTAATATTTGTGCTACAACATACAAATTTCCTGCTCATATAGAAACAATGATTTAATTACAGAAAACAAAACTTTTAATATTTTTCTACCATCGTTCCTCAGTATACAAACATCAGATTAATATATATTTGGATTGGATTACGTTTGAATGTTTGATTTTATAAATTGCTATTTGAGCCAGTGTGATGATATACGCCTTTAATCACAGCACTCAGGAGGCAGATGCAAAGTGAGTCTCTATGAGATCAATGCCAGCCTGGTGTACATGGTGAGTTCCAGGCCAGTTGAAGCTACAGGGAGACGTGTCTCAAAACAACAGCATCAACAACATGCTGTTTGACTTGTCATTAAGAAAAGTCAATGAATTTTGGATTAGCATGAGGACAAAATTTCTAACAATTCTGAAAATGGCCCTGCATTAGTTGCTTTTCTCTTTCTGTGATAAAATACCCTGACAAAAAGTAGCTGATAGAAGAAAGGATTTATTTTGGCTTATGGTTCCAGAGGGACAGAGCCCATCATGGCAGGGAGAGTATGGCAATTCTGGGAAAGCATAGGGGCAGGAGCAGGAAGCTGGCTGATCACATTGCCATCCTCACACAGGAAGGGGGAGGGAGGGAGGGAGGAAGAGAGAGAGAGCAGGAAGTGGGATGACGCTATAAAACTTCAAACCCTGTGGGCATGGTGGTGCACACCTGTAGTCCCAGCACTTGGGAGGCAGAGGCAGGTGGATCCCTGTGAGTTCAAGGCCAGTCTGGGCTATATAGTGAGTTCCAGGACAGCTGGGGCTACAGGGAGACCCTGCTTCAAAAGGAAAACAAACAAACAAACAAAAACCCCAAAAACTTCAAACCCTGGGCTACCAACTGGGGATCAAGTGTTCAAATACACGAGTCTATGGCAAACATTTCTCATTCACAAAACCACACCACACTTCCTTCATTTTGTTCACATTTCTGCAAAGTGGCATTCTCAGCATTATAAAATCAAAGCATCAACTCAAAAAGTTGAGGATGTTCTACATCCTACAGTATCAAATATTTGTTAAGCTTTAATTTTTGCATGAAATGATGGTAGTCATTTTTGGGACTGACTTGAAATAAAGAGAATACTCTTTGCTGGTCACGGGGAAAATAATTAATTTTTGTGAAAATCAACAGCATATTCACCTTATTAGTATTTGGATTTGCTTTTGCCTTTAATAAGTGGTAAAACTATGTGTATATCAAAGAATTATTTAAAAATATAATTTCTTTGTGATTTATAATCAGTAAATGTTTTATTTGTATGCTTATTTTATATATCTATCTACCCAGAGTCATGTAAGTCTTTCTCAGGGGAAAAGGGATTGTGAGTGGAAAAAATTTAAGAAGCCTTGTGGTTAGAGTGTATTTGGCATTGGTGATTCTGAGTCAATATTTTTAAGTATAAAGTATGCCATGCTATGACTAAAGGTGTATACCACTATGGCCAATACTTACTAATTTTTAAAACAGAATCTCCCACTATGTAGCCCAGGCTGACTTTGAACTTACGGTGAGCCTCCTGCCTCAGTCTTCCAAGCACTAGGATTATAGGTAAATGCCACCACACCGAGCTTCAAATCTTTACTTTCAAAAGGTCTTTTTGAATTACAGCCTTTGCATTTGTCATGCTGTTCCTCTGGCTAGTTTTCTTTTTCACTTATTCCTATTTTGATATGTTGAATCTTATTTGCATGTCTTTAACATTTGTGTTTTTTCTTTCTTCTGTCTTGTTTTTCCTTTGTTTTGTTTTTGTCTTAATGAGACAGGATCTTGCTCTATGGTCCCATCTGGTCTTGCGTTCCTGGTCCTTTTGTCTCTGCCCTATGAGTGCTAGGATTTTATGTGTGTGCCATTATTCAACTCTTCCTTTTATATTTTAAGACTTTTCTTTGTTTAACCTTCTGTTTTTTAAAAATATTTTATTATTTTTATTTTTTATGTCTGTGGATATATTGGCTGCCTGTATGTAAGTGCACCCATGTCATGCAATGCCTGCAGAGGTCAGAACTGGGCATGGGATTCCCCTGAAACTGGAGTTGTTAGCTGCCATGTGGGGCTGGGAATCCAACCTCTGCAAGATCAGCCAGTGCTCTTAACCAATGAGTCAACTCTCCAGCCCACCTTCTGTTTTTTTTTTTTTTTTTTGGTGGGGGGAGGGACAGGGTTCAGGGTTTCCTTGCAGCCACAACTAGACTAGAACTTACTATGTAGACAAGACTGGCCTGGATCGCACAGAGATCTGCCTGCCTCTGCCCCCTGAGTGCTGGGATTAAAGGCATGTGCCTGGCTCCACCTTCTGTTTCTTGTAAGACAGTTTCTATAGGATTTATTCACTCTTATTTTCCTTCAGCTTACTTTCATTTCTGAAATAAATTTATTGATATTTTTTCTTGAGTTTTATCATCCGATTGTTCTTTTTCTAGCTCTGATTTATGCTGCTCTTTGAAATTTTATATCTTTAAAAGTATCTTTTAGCTTTTTTTGAAATAGTAGCTTATACTTTTTTCTTTTCTTTTTTTAAATTATTCCAAAGAGAGGCAATTTTTAATGCATTTTTCCTAAAATAACTCAAAGCAGGTTACATAAAAAAAATATATATACAATGAATTTTAAGGGGGGAAAATAGGAATAAGAACTCAAAGACCAAAGGATTTGCCAAATGTAGTCAACTTTGCTGGAATAATGAAGGTTTCCATTAGCTCTGTTCTTTTGTTTTTTCCTTTGGAAAATCCTAATGAATTTGTTGGGCTTGCTAACAGAGCATAGGGTGGGGGTTTATTTACAGAACAGTGCCCCCCCCCCATTTACTGCTGCACTAGAAAGTCCACATTCAAATACAGATCCTGTGACTACCTGACAGCCACACAAAATGGCAACAGAGGAGCCTCATGGCGGTCTAGGCATAATTATATATCCTTAGCCCCTCCCCCACATGCAACTAAGGTCAACTGATTGCGTGGGAGGGGTAACTGACTCTTCCCCTTGACTCCTTGATGAGTGTGGGAAGGAGGTGTGAGTCTAGCTTGCCTGCATAGTGGAGTTATCTCTTTTGGTGTTAGAGGCTCTGAAAAAAAAAATGTTTTCTTTACTATTCTGGGTTTATTTATTTTTATTTTTATTATTTATGTGTATGAATATATCACCTGCATGTATGGAAGTGCACCCCTGTCATGCAGTGCCTGCAGAGGTCAGAAGAAGGCCTTGGATCCCCTGGAACTGGAATGATGGCAGTTGTTAGCTGCCATGTGGGTGCACAGAATCTACCCAGGTCCTTTGCAAGAGCAGTCAGTGCTTAACCATTGAACCATCTCTCTAGCTCCTGACTATTCTGTTTTTAGAGTCACTGTATTCCTTGGTTCCAATCTCCTGATGCTATGACAGAATGCCTCATAAAGTTATTTATTATTAACTGTAGTATATGTAATTCGTGGTTCCAGAGAGGCCCTATTTGGAGAGCACCTACTTGTTCAACTATGCATGGCTGATGGAAGAGGAGAGATGGAACTCGGTTTGTTTGTTTGTTTTAAGATTTTACTTTTATTATTTAAAAAATATTTATATGTGTGTGTCTGTTTCCATTATCCTCTGGCCTAGTGAGTCAGCATTTCAAGTACTTTCAACATTAACAGGAGTTAACTGTAATTATGAAAGTGAGCAGTTTTGAAGGGTTGTCTGTGCTATTCCTATCTTGTTTGTGTAAAAGTTTAACACTTGGGGCTGGAGAGATGGCTTGGAGGTTAAGAGCCCTGGCTGCTCGTGTAGAAGACAAGGCTTTGATTCTTAGTACCTATATAGCAGTTAACAAATATCTGTAACTCCAGTTCTAGGGGATCTGATACCCTCTTCTGGCCTCCATGGCATTTCATGACAGGGGTGCACTTACATATATGCAGGCCAAAACACTCATGCACTTAAAATAAAAATAAAAATTTAAAAAGTGTAACACTTGAGAATGCTTGAAATTTTAGAATCCTGTTCCTGGGTCACAAATAAACACAAAAAAACAAATAACTTTAAAAGGTTTATACTGGCAGGTATGGTGCCCATGCCTAAAATTCTAGCTACCAGGGAAGCTAAAGCAGGAGCATCACGAGATTCAGGCTAGTCTGAACATCATGGGGAGACCCTGTCTCAAAATAGAGTAAAACAGAGCTGTACATATCAGTTCAGAGGTACAGCATTTGCCTAAAGTGAGTGAGACCCTGGGTTCAATTTTTCATATGGCTAAAAAAAGAAAAAGCACTGCGTATTGTTTTATAGATCCACTCTGTGGAGGAATTTGCACTTCAAGAGTGGCTACATTTCAATACACAAAAACTCAAAATTAAACATTAAAAAACCAAATAGACAAACAAAAAGAGTGGTTACCTTTCCTTACATATCAGCTCTATGATACAGTGGACTAATCCATGGGTGAAAACTGAGAAAGCCAATGATTTGAAGCTATTCAAATGAAGGAAGGAAGGAAGGAGGAAGGAGGAAGGAAGGAGGAAGGAAGGAAGGAAGGAGGAAGGAAGGAGGAAGGAAGGAAGGAAGGAAGGAGGGAGGAAGGAGGAAGGAACGAGGAAGGAATGAGGAAGGAAGGAAGAAGGAAGGAAAGAGGAAGGAAGGAAGGAAGGGAAGGAAGGAAGGAAGAAGGAAGGAAAGAGGAAGGAAGGAAGGAAGGAGGAAGGAAGGAAGGAGGAAGGAAGGAAGGAGGAAGGAGGGAGGGAGGGAGGGAGGAAGGAAGAGTGGCTACATTTTGCAGGATGGGGGTGGCAGTGGCAACACATGCCTAGTTCTCAGCATTTGGTAGACAGAGGCAGGAGAATCACTCTATGTTCAAGACCAGCCTGGGCTACATAGTGAGACCCTCTTTCTAAAGACCAAAAACCAACCAAAAAACCAAAATTCAAATCAAAAGAAGGAATATTGCCTTGCCCAGCCCCAGGGGGTTGGAAGTGTGCTGTGCCCCTGGTTCAGAACCCACATCCTGCTCTCCATTCTGCTTTCTCTGGATTTTGTCTCCTTTGGGTAGTCTCTTCCTACAGCCACAAAGGACAATAGTGTGTGCTCCTCATGCCACAAAAACCAGGAGAAAAGAAAAGGGGACTTCCTCCTTCTGAAAGTTTAAGAAACAGTTCCTTCATAACTTATTGGCCTTTATTGGGTCCCAGCCTGAGCCAACCACAGGTCAAGGCTGATGTGTTGAGTGGCTTAGATCTAGTCCAGGATTACACTATGATGGTTTAGCAATGGAAAGTACAGCTTCTTTAGAACCTTTTGAATGAATAAGGAGGTAAGGCCAGCCAGGCATGGTTATCAAAGAGAGCTATGAAAAGAACGGCTCTATTATGTCATAGATGGCATCCTCTCTTAAGAGGCAGCATATCACAGTAGCTGAAAGTGTGGGCTATAGAGACACAACAGCTGGTTCTGATATTGGCTTTACCATTTAAGAATGTGTGACCTACAAATATCTGGAGAGAATCATCACAGTTTTCAGATAAAGATCTACACATTCTCCTTTTAGGAGGGGTTATTAGCAAACACTTTATATGACCTATGGCATCTAATCCTTGATATCCATAGGGTAGTGCTGCACAGGTTTCATTATTGCAAAAGAAAATCCATCCTATAGACAATTGCTTCCCTTGTTTTAAGGCACAATTAGAAGTGATATTGCAATGTGAGGGAATAAACTTACAAGTAAAACATTAAAAAAAAAGTGTGACCTAGCAGGGCATGGTGGTGCAAGCCTTTAATTCCAACACTCAGGAGGCAGGGGTAGGCAGATCTCTGAGTTCAAGGACAGCCTAGTCAACATAGTGAGTTTCAGGCCTGCTGGGGCTACAAGGGAGACCTTGTCTCAAAAAGACCCAAAAAGAAAAAAAAAAAGAATGTATGATCTTGGTAAATTATCAAACCTCCCTATGTAAAATGGGAGCTATCAGCCTTCCTCCTCTTAAGAGTGCTATGACACAAAATTGGTTTAATGTACTTAAAACATTGACTGGTAGGCTGGAGAGATGGTTCAGCCTTGTGGAGGACCTGGGTTTGGTTTCCAGCACCCACATGGTGGCTAAGACCATCCTTAACTCACTCTAGTTCCAGGGGATCTGACACCTTCTTCTGACCTCCATGGGCATTGCATGACACATACATGCAGGCAATATACTCATACACATAAAATTAAAAAGGAAAAAAAAGAACGTTAGCTGGCATGGGACAAGATTTAGACAAGTCTTTGCCACTAATGAGATTCAGCAGTCTTTAGGAGAGATTAGGGGAAATCCTCAGCACCTTGAGGGGTCAATGAAAGGCTAATCTGAGTCTATGGTAGACTAACTAGAAATGATCCCTTTCATCACCACCACCACCACCACCACCCCGGAATCAGCAGCTTCTAGGTTCTTTCCATTTACAGGCTGGAGTTTGTTTTGTTTTGAGGTTTGTCTAGAGCTGAAAGCATAGATGATGAATACTTTTAAGGACAATCCACTATGAGGTCTGATTCATAAATACTGTTCTAGAACTTAGATTCTTATTTATAGTTTTGCTCTCAGCCTGTGATACAACACATTGATTGTTTCACAAACACAACTCACAACTGGAAGGAAATTGTGGACTCTAATCAAATGTTCTCTTTTAATGAAGTGTAAATTATCCTTTTGAGTGGAGCTTTTTTAAATTCCCAGGCCTCAAACATGGTAATTAAGTCTGAAGAACAAAAGAAGATTGTGTTCTAGGTCTTTATTTTGAAATTCAAATGTTGAATTCTCTGTGTCTGTGTCCCGGCTTGGCATCTGATTTCTCTCAGCCCTCCTCCCATCCCTTTCTTAGTAACATCAGATATTGGCACATGATGCTAGGCACATTTTTGTTGTACACAGCAAGGATTATGTAAATCTTCCTGTTCTAAAGTAATTTCTGTGCCTTCTATTTCTTTTGTGTCTCGTGTGTGTGTGTGTGTGTGTGTGAGTGTGTGTGTGGGGGGTCAGAGGTCAACCTTGGGTGTTGTCCCTCAGGAGCTGTCTACATTGTGTTTTTGAGACAGAGTCTCTCACAGGAACCTGGGGCTCAATGATTGCTGGTAAGCAACTCTAGGCATCCTTCTGTCTCTACTTCCCCAGTGCTGGGATTATAAATTAAGTGTGTGCCATCACACCAGCTTTTTTTTTTTTTTGGTCTTTGAGACAGGGTCTCCCTATAGACCCAGCTGGCCTAGAACACACTATGCAGACCAGGCTGGCCTCGAACTCACAAAGATCCTCCTGCCTCTGCCTCCCAAGTGCTGGAATTAAAGGCATGTGCCACCATGCCCAGCTCCACACCCAGCTTTTTTACAGAGGTCCTGGAGGTCAAACTCAGGCCCTCATGGCAAACAGTTTAAACTGAGCTATCCTCTAGAAAAAAAACTTGCTTCTTCAACTGAACCTCCTGCAAGGCTGATTAAATTATTAGAGCTTCAATGGTTACAGAGAGTTTGGGATGTTGCCAGACCATAGCCCAGTTACAATTTATCCTGGGCTATCTTTCCTTGCCCACTTCTGTGTCAGACCTAATACCCTGTGACTAACAGATAAAAACCTTTTGGGATGTGTTTCTTAACACAAACCTAGTTTCCACCAACCAAAGGCTAAAAATGTCATCAGATGGCATCTGTGGCCTATAGCTAACATTTCTCCACCTTGCTGTAATCACCTACTTGCTGTTTCCACCAATGTATTTGAAAACTGCCCTGAGAAACTACTTTATTTGTTCTGTTACTATAAAAACTTCATTAAACTGTTACCACTTTGGGACATGGAATTTGGGATAACCTAAATCTGTGTTCTCCGGCCACGGTCACTCATATTTGGCTCCAGAATAAACTATCTCTTATTCCCTTTGAGGTAAGAGTTGTATTTTTGCATTGACAGTTATGGTACCACAATGTGGTCCACCAAGAATAATTCACTTTTCACAAGAAGAGTCATCTGGATAGAAGCAAGGTATCAGCATGGATTCATTGAGTCCAAGCCATCTGGTGTTGTCGCCTCAGGTGGATTATGGTGAGTTCTTTCTGGGGTTCTGTCAACCCTTCCTAGATTTGCTCAGTGGTCCATTTGTTTACTCTGAGCTGGTTGTCTATTTTATGTTTAATTTGTTAGATACCTTTTTGCTTTTGGTTTGCTCTTCAAATTGTTTGAAGTATCTATTTTGATGGTTTGACTTGAAAGCATCTTGGCTTTGACATTTAATTTGTTTTGATTGCTTTCAAATCTCTGAAGACATTTTGGATTCTGAGGATTTCTTTGTCAGCAGTTTCTATTCCCCACCCCCCCCACCTTGGATTTCTTCCATATCTAATCCAAGGAATGGAAAAATGTTTGGAGACAACCAAACAGATATTTCATACTCTAGCAGGCTTTAGGTTTTATTAGCATGCTAATTAAACTTACAAATATAAGAAAACGGAAAAAAATCTAAATAAAGGTAAATTTTCCCTCAATGGAGAGCAATTACTACCTCTAAATTGGTTTATTTTGTGTGCTTAACTAAAAGTCCTAGCCAATAAAATAAAAAGAAAAATCACAAATGAACAGCCAGCTTTAATTGGAATGTAAAATCTTCTGAAGAAAAAGAAATTAGGGGGCTGGAGAGATGGCTCAGTGATTAAAAGCACTGACTACTCTTCCAGAGGACCTGGGTTAAGTTCCCAGCACCTACATGGTGGGTAGCAACCATCCTTAATCCCAGGTCCAGGGGATCTGACAGCCCTCTTCTGGTCTCCTCAGAGATTATATGATGCAGGTGCACTTATATACCTCTGCTCCTGAGTATTGGGACTAAAGGTGTGCACCACCATGCCTGGCTAGGATTTCGTCTTGTAAAATTATTTTTATTTTATGTGTATGAAGGTATTGCCTTCATGTATGTAAGTGCACTGGTGTCATGCAATGCCCTTGGAAGTCAGAAGAGGTTGTTGGATACCCTGGAACTGGAGTTACAGATGGTTGTTAGCCACCATGTGACTGCTGAGAATTGAATCCAGGTCCTCTGCAAGAGCAGCCAGTACTCTAAACCACTGAGCCAGCTCTCCAGCCCCAAGGAATTAATTTTTAAAAATTTAGAAGGGAAAGGGGCTGGAGAGATGGTTCAGCAGTTAAGAAGTGGTTGTTGTTGCAGAAGACTCAGGTTCAAATCCCAGCACCCACATGGCAGCTAACAACTGTCCATAACTCCAGTCCCAGGGGATCCGACAGCCTCTTCTGACCTCCACGAGCACTGCACAACACGGGTTCACTTATCTACATGCAGGCAATATATACATACATGTAAAATTTAAAAAAAATTAATTTAATTTTAAAAAAATTTAGAGGGGGCTGGAGAGATGGCTCAGTAGTTCTTGTAGAGGACCTGGGTTTGGTTCCCAGCACCTACAGAGTGGCTTACCACCATCTGTAACTCCAGTTCAGGGTATCTGACACCTCCGCACACAACAGGCATGCCAGAGACACACAGGCAAAACACTCATACAAATAAATAAAAAATAAATAAAAAATTTAAAAAACTGATCTAGAGGTTGTATCAAAACTAAAGATAAACTCTGAGAATAACCCTTACTCTCATCTCTGTGACCTTGCCTCTTTATCTTCTAACAGAGTAATATTCTACACGGAAATAGATTATGGCCTGTTTTAAGATAAAAGCTAAGGAAAAAAGAAGAGAGACATTCCATGCTATGGTAATAATTCCCATTTGTACCAGGCCACTTTCTCTTGGGAAGCTATACTCATACTTGTATATGTCTTATATTTTCCTTAAGCAGATCTTTTTCTTTAAACTTCATGCTTAAGGATATATTAAAATGTCTTTATAGGAGCTGGAAAGATGGCTTAGTGCTTAAGATCACTGTTTGCCCTTGGAGAGGATTCAGGTTCAGTTCCCATAAGCCACAAGGCAGCTAACAACTCTCTATAACTGCAGTTCCAGGGGATCCACCACCTTCTTCTGACCTCCATGGGCATTGCACAACATGGGTGCACTTACACACATGCACACGATACACTTATACACATAAAGTAAAACTAATAAATAAAACTTTTAAATTTATTTTTTATTTTTTAAGACAGGGTCGCCCTATAGCCCCAGCTGGCCTGGAATCACTATGTAGACCTGGATGGCCTCGAACTCACAGAGATCTGCCTGCCTCTGCCTCCCGAGTGCTGGGATTAAAGGCATGCACCAACACGCCTGGCTGTAAATAAAATATTTTTAAAAGTTCTTTAAACAATGTTTTTATTATACTACCTAGTCCTAATACTCATTTCAGTGACTGAAGTCATGAACCCTGGTTTGGCCAGAGGAGAGGTTCCTAAAAGCTTAGGGGAGTTCCTCAGGCTGCTAAGGATGACCACGTGGAGCTAGGCCTTTGTCCCCTCACTGCTAACATTTCTGAGGGCTTCTGTTGGGACCCATCTTGAAGGATTGTTGACTTTCTGTCTGTGACTTGGCTGATCTCCCCTACTGAGCATGGCTTGTCTTGGGTTCCTTTGCTAATCTTTCTCTGGTCAGAGACCCATTTAATATTTGGTAAATGCCACTAAAACCAAAAATAAAAATTCCCTAGACCCAGCCATACTCTGTTCCTAGATCAGAAGGAAGAGTATATGACCTAAGCCAGTCTCTTCAAAATAACAGCCTGAGACCCAATGAGAGAAGTGCTTCCCAAAGCAGCAGGTTCTGGCTCTGAAGAGCACATTAGCAAGAATGTTGTCTTAAACTGACTTCTTCCTTAAAAGCATTCCCTGCTTCTTTGCTGCCCTGCCTGTTTTCCCTGCTTTCTGTGAAGCTAATAGTTTATACAGAACTCTGTTGGCTTCCTTCCCCTACAATGTGCTAAAGAAAAGGTTGACTTCTATAACTTTTAAGGCAAAATAGATAAATTTTAAACTCTATATGTTCTTATTTTAATGAGCAGCTAAGGGAAAAAAACCCCATGTATTTATGTCTTTAAACTTTACACTAGACAGAAGTATTTCTGATGTGGCCCCTCTAGGGATGCCTAAAAGGAAAAGTAGCCACCTGACCATTTGTAATGACCAAATGCTGAGTAAATGGCTATATGACACAGGCCTGTGTTGCCTAATCCAAGATAAGAGACAGGCCAGCATTGCCAGATCCAGGAAGGGAAGTCTATCCCAGACTGACACTGAGCTACTAGGTGATTCCTGAATTCAAGAATCTATGCTTCTTTTATTCTTTCCTTTCCCTTTTCTTTTAGACACAAAGGCAAGCACGGCAAATATAAACTAGCCTTACTATAAATTAAAAGAATTTAGAAACAAAATTTTGACCTAAAGTAACATTGGACAAAACACTTTCACCAGTAAAGGCATCTCCCCCTCAGCTATTTAGCTCTTAAGATGAGGAAGACATAGTGTCTTAGGTCTCTATGAAAAACTTCATTTTTTTTATCTTTTATGCTACCAAGCCTTTCTCATATCTTAAAGAGAGGCATATGAACTTTCTACTTTTTTCTGGGTGCACTTAGATTTCATGAAATTGTGTCATGTGTATCTATGATAATTGTTTGCATGTGTTATGTCCAAAAAATATTTTTAACAAACTGGCAACTTCAGTTTTTTTCTCATTTGTTTTTATTGTATGCTAAAATTATTAGCTTTATCTTTCTTCATGGCCAATTAAAATGCACATGTATAGGTTTATAATTTCAAGTATTTTGGTGATATATTAAGAGGCCTGATAAATACATACTGCCTTATAAACTTGGGTACTCTGAAGATCTTAAAACTTGTTAAAACAATACCTTTGGGTCTATTAAATGTTTTATAAAACTTGAAAATACTATTTTTTATATATAAAAATTCATTAGAATCGTAAGATATTTTAACTATAA
>NW_008334892.1:4801-9528 GCF_000622305.1 Nannospalax galili | reverse complement strand
TTCTGGTTCCTTCTGTCCCTGTGGATAAGACATCATACACCTCTCCTGGTGTGTATACAGTTAGTTTGGAAATGAGAATGACTGGAGCACAGGTGTCCTCAGTCTGTGGAGAGATGCAGGAGTATATTTTGGAAGAACAGAGAAAGAGCAGTCCCGAGGTTAGAGCAGTATCTTCCTTAATTGTGACATTTCGGCTTGATGAGTGTGGACAATTAGAGGTTTGTGGAGTCCAACACTCTGTTTTGTTAAGAAAAAGGGGAGGGGCAGGCATGGGCCCCTGTACTAGAAGTTCCCGGGAACACTGAGTAGTGGCCTGTGGAGTAACATTGTACACTGGGAGAGGGAGGAGAAGTGAGCCCTGCAGGGGGGCACAGAGAAAGCAAGTGGAGACATTAGTATCAGAGAAGTTTCTCAGGAGATTAACCGATAAAGTGAGAATGTGGTCCCAAGAGAAGCTGCGGGAGGCATTGAAGCTTTGAAGCTGCTTCACGGCCATGCTGCGTGTCTGATCTAAGACTTTCATAGCTCTCTGGGGCCTTGAATCCTGAATTGTCTTTTTTATCTTTACTCGCCAGTGGTCTATGGCAGCCACTGTGTACTGGATCCCTGCTACAGCAATGCGGTCTCCTGTCCATGAGTGTGGATTAAGTATTTTGAAGACCACTTCCCCACAGACTCCTTGTTTATACCGATTGTGCCTGTGTAGAATTGAATCCCTGCTGCACTTACGATCTGTGGGGTCAGTTACCCGAGTGAGTTGGTTTGTGCTCATTCCGAATCTGCCCCATCCCTCTTTGCCCACTCCACTCAGCCAATGATAGTTGCATTTCCATGAGGGACAGCCTTCCCAATTGCCTGGGTCCCTGCATTCCCTTTTGGTTTGATCATCTATGAAGCAGAGAAACCTACCATAGCGAGCATCTACCATGTCAAACTTAAGAGAGACAGTGTTACATGAAGAAAGTGGGCATGTAGCAGAGCTAAGGAGCTCGAGTTCTCGGTTTCTATTATTAATTTTCCACATTTCAAATCTATAAGAACATGGTGGGTAGGTGCAGTGGGGAATGGCTGAGGTAGGGTTTAGAGGGAAGAATAGAAATAGGGTCAGTAGAAAATTCATTCCTGAATTGGTGTTAAGGGAGGGATCCTCGAGATTTTCAACTTAAGAGGCCCGATACTGGTGGCCTGGTACTTGCTGTGTTCCTTGGCTGGTTTTAATTTGGAGAGATGAATCCAACCAAGTTGTCCTGAGAGCTTGGCTGCAGTCAGGGTAGACAGGATCACCAGGTGAGGACCAACACAGCTGGGGTTTCCTTCACTCTGTTCTGTTGGGTGTGAACCTGCAGATAGGCGTGAGCTCCAGGTTGAAGTGGGTGGTCAATTGGCCTTTGGAAGCCAGGGGAATAATCTGGTCAGCATGTTCCCTGAGTAGTTTCCTTAGAAGAGTGAAGGCAGGTAAATAGTCATGTAGAGGGAAGGAATGCTGGAGGAAGAGGTCGTACTTGGCTAAAATTAGGGCCCTGGTGAGTGTCACAAGTTTGGCTTTTTGTGACTTGGTTCCAAGTGGTAGGGGTCCTGACTCAGTGACATCTGTGAAAGATATTATGGCCTGTGGGACACCATTGGGGTGAGAGTTAAACTTCTATCCATAAACCAAGTTAGGGTTGGGTTTGGTAGGGGATTTTGGGCACAAGTGAGTGAGTGAGCTGTTCACTGGAAGGGAGGTAGGAAGCTGGATTGAGAGGAGGGTAGGAATCAAGGGTGTGTGAGGGGTTTTTAAGAAACATGACATGAAAGAGTTGTAGTTTAGAGAGAGCTAGATTGGCAAGAGATATGTGGGTTACTTAAGCCAGTAGGGGGAAAGGATGGAGATGGGCTGACCCAAAGTGAGCTTAATTCCCTCTGGAGCCAGGAGAGCGGCAGTGGCCAGAGCACAAAGACAAGGTTGCCAGTCCTGGATGGTGTTACTATGTTGTTTAGAGATAAGCTACCAGGACAAAAGTGGGACCCCTCATCTGTCCCAAAACCCCTAATGCCTGGCCCTTATTCTCAGTTGCGTAGAGAAGAAATGAACATTCCAGGTTGGGGAGAGCCAGAGCTGGTGCCTTTAAGAGCACTTCCTGGATAGTGTGGAGTGCTGTGGTAACAGGCCCTAAGGGGTCAACCGTCTCAGAGGAGTTTCATTTAAAGGCTTCATAGAGCGGCCTTGCCAAGGGGGCAAAGTTAGGAATCCAGGTGCACAGGTACCCTGCAATGTCTACAAAAGACAGAATTTCTTCTTTGGTTGTAGGGGGAACGGTGGGATGTAGGTATGAGAAGGAACCCGGAGTACTTGAGGGAGAGACAGGTGAGTCTTAGCTGAAGGTATCTTATATCCTTTGTAGCCCAGAAAATTAAGGAGTTTGATTCTGTGGGCCTTGGAGACTAAGAGAGATGAGGAGCAAAGAAGTAGGTTATCTACATATTGTAGGATGGTGGAGGGGTTAAGGTCTAGGGAGGTTAAATCCCAGGCTAGGCTTGTCCAAAGTGGTGAGGGCTATCTTGAAACACATGGGGCAGGACAGTGCAGGTTAGATCATAGGTGCGAGTGATTTATTTAAAATCTTGTATGAAGTGTGTAGGATTAGTAGAAAAAGAGCCTATTTTGCATTTGAGGTGAGAAAGATCTCCAAGAGAGAAAGGGGTATGGACCTTGACCATCCTGTCTATGTGTGCCACCTCCCAGAGGGGAAAGATTCCATGGGCAGAGGGTTGAGACTGGGTGTAGGAGCGAGTATGGCTTGACATAGGAGAGGGGTTGCGAGAAGGGGAGTCCTGGGAAGAGGCCAGAGTGGGAGAAATGGGAGGAGTGTCCTGTCCATGAGGGGATGCAGGGGCAGGGGTATTGGAGGCAGGGTCTGGAATCAAAGTAGATGTAGATACAGGAGGGATAAATGGGTTATTTGAGCTAGAAGCCAGAATAGGGGAAACTATGGAATATTTGGCAAGGAGGTGTTTAAGGTTTTGGATTTCTTTGAGTAGAGGAGAGTCAGTGGAAGGAGAGCTGGTGATGAACTTAGAGCAGTGCCGGAGAGGGGGAAGATCATGGTGTGGAGAGGGAGTTTGAGTTGGAGAAAGGAGGGGAGCCAGGTTGGGCCCTGGAATGGAAGGCAAGGGAGAGTATAGCAAGGGGAGAGGATGGGGAGGACTTGGCTGTGCCTCAGGCAGGGGAGCAGGAGGAGGTTGGGGATAGGTCCTAATCAGAGGCAGTTTATCAGCTATGGTAGGATCAAAAGCTGGGGTGGAGGGGGGTAGGGAGGAAGCCCCTGGAGGGTTGGGATCCCATGAAACTGTTTAGCCATAGGAACATGATGGGAGGAACATGGAACCCAGAGGGAGGGATTAGCACAGAGATCAAAGGAAGCTTGGATGTATGGTAATTCAGACCATTTGTTGTTAAGATGGCAGAAATTTTCTAAAATCTCTCAAAATATTGAAGTTTTTAGGTTCCAGTGTCTAACCAAACAGGCACTATCTAACTCGTACTGAGTCCAGGCAGTGGTATACAGGAACTTCAGGCATTTTGGCCTGATTGTATCCGAAAGTCCTGGTTGTTTTAAGGACTTAAGAAGATAAGCAAAAGGTGTGAGACCCCAAGACTTTGAGTGGGTGGTTCCCATAATGACAGATTATGCACAGAGCAAAGAGGAGATAGAGAAAGAACTGAGCAAGCAGGTAGGAGGTAGAGACAGAACCGAGCAGACAGGAGACAAAGAAAATCCTCTCTCCATAGGGAGTGGAAGCAGGATCAGGAGTCCAGTCAGGAAAGCACAGTGGATGAGGAAGAGAGAGACGGGGAGGGAGTAGGAAGAAAAGGGGTTTGACATTGGTCATGCAAAATGAGAGTGAGGACAACCAGGCATCAAAAGAAAGCATCCTTTTTTTTTTATTGAGTGGGTTTGAGTTGTTTTTGAGTTATTTCCAAGTCCCAGAAGGTGGCGTCCCGCAATCACATCATCAGGGAAAGGAAAGGTGAGATCCTGTCCTTGACAGGAAGTAGTGTGTGTTCCTATCTCTGGAAATAGTGTTCTATATCTAGAGAAAGGAAGGGGTTTTCCAACACATGTGTGATCTTGATGCAAGTGAGAGCGGAAAACCATGCAATGAGCGCAAAGCATGACCAGCCAGTAGATGGAGACAAGGAACAAGGAAGGGGATGGGAGAAAAGTGGAAAAAAAAATGCAGTGAGCCAGAAGGGAGGGAAGCTGTGGAACAAGTTGATCCTAAGGTTTAGTAGAGGCTGAGGGAAGATGAGCCCCAGAAGGGCTGTGGTTTAGTAGAGGTTTAGTAGAGCCCCAGAAGGGTGGTGGTGAGAGAGAGATAGATAGAGAGAGAGATAAGGAGAGAGGTACTTAATTTATGTATTTTAGTACCAGGAACCATGTTGTAGATTAAAGAGAGAATATTTTGGCCTGAAAAAAATATGTTGGGGCTAATTTAACATTTTTAGTTTTCTTGAGATTTTACTTAAAAATTAATATGATACCAAGTAAAGTAATCTTAAGAAGCATAAATTTATGTTGACTGTCTATACATATTTAATTATATACTCTTTATTGAGAATGTGGTTTATCATTTTTAAACAAAAACACCATTCAAGTAGACAAACAAAATGAATACACCTTAAAATACCTTGAAAGTAAAATAAAAATAAAAATGGTATTCAACAAATAGGATTTTAGGTAATT
>NW_008334892.1:0-4785 GCF_000622305.1 Nannospalax galili | reverse complement strand
ATTTTGTATAGGTAACTAGTGGCCTAAAGAAAGAGTTAAGTTTCCATATAGATTTGAGGTAGCATCGTTCTTCCTTTTTAAGAGCTAAATAACTGAAGGAAGTTAATAAAACCTTGTAGGAGACAGGAAAGACAAAAGGAAACATTAACAGATTAGGTTAAGAATAAATAAAGTCTAAATAGTACTGAAAATTATTCCATTAGCTAGTTTCATTATAGACAGTAATACACTCTGTTGAAATTGATTTACACCTTAGCTGTTCTCAACTGCATAGTGCCTTTACTCTCAGGCTGTTTTGTTGTTCTCCTCCTTGTCACAGGGTCAGGGGGCCAGCCTGAACCTGGAAAAGTCTTGGAGAACACATGTTGAGATAATAGGCTTGAATCTGAAGTGGGAGGGTCAATTCCATCTCCAGAGTCAGCATCTCAGTGAGCTCAAACAGCACATGACAATTTACCAATATAATTAATATTACCCTGACATTATAACTAGAAAGCACTCAGGGAATGATGGGGCAGGAACATAAGCAAGCATAGAGCATCTGAGTATCAGAGAAGGAAATAACTCTATTCCAGAGAAAAACAGGCTTAGAATCACAATGTAGAAAGGAGAGGAGTTAAGTCCAGTAGAGATGGCATCTCAAGCATAATAAATATACTATGTAAAACAGTAAGAATTTAAAATAGTCATTTTTAGAAACCCGTAAAAATACCATACAAATGATGTTAAAATCCAAATAATTTCTTTAAAATTACCAGATAAAGATGTCATTCAAACAATGTCAAAAACCTAAAAATAATTCCTTTTAAAAAAATCATAAATATATTAAACAATGTATAAACTTAAAACAAGCATCTTTAAAAAACAGTAAATATACCATAGAAGTCAAAACTCAAAGTAATCTCCTTTAGAAACAGGCCCTAAATAATGTTAAAATTTAAACTCCCATTGTGTAGATCTGGCATTATTCCCTTACTCTGAACTAAAAATGTATTGTTTATTGTATGACATCATCAAGAAATGAAAACAAAAATAAATTACAAGAGAACAGAAATAAGTTTGGAGGAAGAAGGAAATGTGCAGAGGACAAATGAAGAGAGCTAGAGGAAGGGGAATGTCCACAACTAGAACTCTTTGCTTGCTCTCCTCCTCACTCTAGGCAACTTCCCATCTGTTTTGGACCATTCTCTGTCTTCATCTCAACTCCTCCCTTTCTCCATCTCTCTGCATTTCTAAGCATCAATGCTCCCAGAGAAAATGTGGAGTCATGGCTTCTCCAGCCAGCTTGCTTCAAGCGCTAGCATTTGTCATCAGAATAATAGCAATCACAACCAAGGCGCTGCGAACATCACACACTCTGCTGGAAGTATACCTTCCCTCCAACTGCTCACAGCAGAAACAGAAGCTATGCTGGAAAGGAAACTCATGAGGGCAGCAGAAGGAACAGGGCATATGAATCAGTGGTTGTTGGTCTGAAAGCATGTGACTTGCCTGAGCAGTGCCTGTGACCTTTTATGTATAGTGAAATTTAAAATGGTTAGGTCTAGTTAGAAAAGTAGGCACCTGAGCACCAGTTGCTTGGTGCCCAAGAGGGTCTAAGATAAAAAATTTGAGACTCTTTGACTGAGAAAAAGTGTAGGAGAAAAAAAAGGCTTCTAAATGTTTTTCATTTGTCCATGGGGGGAGCTGCCTGAAATTTTTTAAATGCTCCAGCAAAGTTGCCCAGCTGGTTTAGGCTAGTTGGGTCAAAACAGGGAGAAAGAGCCCCCTAAAGAGTTCTTAGGCACATTTATAAGAGAATTTAAGAATGGGCCTAGCTGGAAACTTTTACCATTGTATTAGAATGTTAAAGAAAAAATCCCCAGGGAAGGCAAGCTGGCAATCTTGGCAGCTGCCTGGAGGAGGTGAATAGCTGGAAGGAAAAAAAGCCTTGGGGTCATGCAGGTTTAGAGCCTGCATGGGAGATCAGACACGTGGCGGGCTGGCAGGCACATGGCAGGGAGTAGAAAGCTTTAGTATGGGAGGGGGAGAGAGAATACAAGGATCCAGAGCATTTGCATGTGTAGGGAATCCATAAGTAGTTAGAGGAAAGAGGAAAGATAGCCTAAAGGATGGAAGCAAAGGAAAGGAGACCTAAAATTGGATTAATGGTATCACAAATCACCCCAAGTAAAGTGAGGAAGAAAGGCAGTGGAGAGGACAAAGACAGGAAAAAGGATGGAAGACAGCAGACCTTCCATGCCCATGACAAAGCAGGGGGTGAGGGGTGAGATGTCAGGGGTGAGGGAACCGAGGTAGGGAACGGATGAAGCAGCTCCATCCCAGAGACGAGTGTTGTCTGGGAGTGATGGAATTAAGTGGAAAAGGAGATCAAAAGAAGACGTAGGCAAGGCAGAATTTGTTCCTTAGTGAGGAGAGACAGAAAGAAGTGAATGGAAAGCAGAGAGCCAGGGAGAGAAGGAGAGAGAAAGGAAGGGTGGGAGTGTGCCTGAAAGCCAAATTAGTGGCATTGGAGAAGTCCAGTCAGGTCCCTTGAAGTAAGAACCAGATTTTGGAACCATGTGATAGATAAAGTAGCCTATGGATGAATCCGGTTAATCAGGATAAAGCACCAAGACAGAGATAAAACTCCATTGGAATAGAGTTTATTAACAAAGGAACACATGGGACAGATTCCCTTCTGGGCAGGGAAAATGTCTGCCTGGGTCATGAGCTGGGGTCTTTTTATAAAGGGAGGCTTCTGTTTCCCGCAGAAGGTGGGAAGATATATTTATTTATTTATTTTAAGTTGGGTGGGGGAAAGCGGGAGAGCAGGACTGTTAAAACCTGCCCCCTTTAGAGATCAAAGGGTCCAAACAGTGGAGAAAAGTCTGCTTCTCTTGACTTCAAAGACCAGGGTGCTTATCAACTCGGTTCTGTTTCTCAGGGGCTGTGAGGTCCATGAGGCCATGTTGGTGAGGGGATGGGGCTATCTGAACCTTAACATATCTGTCTTAGTCTGTTTCTTCATTGCTGTGACAAAACACTCTGACCAATACCAACTTGGGGAGGAAAAGGTTTATTCAGCTTACATCTCCCAGGTCACAGTTCATCAGGGAGCCCAAGGTAGGAACGCAGGGCAGGAACCTGGAAGCAGGAGCTGGAGCACAGTCCATTGAGGAAAGCTGATTACTGGCTTGCTCCCCCAGCCCCTGCTCAGCCTACTTTCTTATGCAACACAGGCCCACCTACCCAGGGGTGGCACCACCCATAGTGGGCTGGGCCCTCCCACATCACACAACAATCAAGAAGATGCCCCACAGACATGGCCACAGGCCATTCCAATGGAGGAAATTCCCCAATTGAGGCTCCTTCAACCCAGGTGCGTCAAGTTGACACTAAAGCTATCCGGCACAGTATCCAAGTACTTTTAACCTAATCCTATACTATAAAACTCGATATGAACTTTCAGATTCATAATTCTCAGCACATTCATGTGAATTTCAAAGATGCTGGATGATGTCCATCCTCAATTAAGAAACTTTTTTTCAATTAAGAAACCTTAAGAAACTGAACATTTTGCTCACTTTTTATGTTTATGTTTCTTAAACCATTTTACAATGCTGTATGAATGAAAGTTCCCAGAAATACCCTGCATCTTCAAACAAAATCTTCTGATTAGTGATTGTGGAGAGTTTGGAATGTGGCAGGTCCAGAACCTAATTACCATTTATCTTGGGCCATCTTTGGGCCCTCAATAGCTACTCCTTTCCCACCTCTGTTTTTGACTTAACATCCTGTGACTAACATTTAAAAACCTTTTAGAATGTATTCATTTAGCAGACCATCAGCTTCCACCAACCCAAGGACTAAGAAACCTGTCAGATAGCATCAAAGGCCTATAGCAGAATTCTCCCTGCTTGGCTATAACCCAACTCTCTGATGTCTCCACCAACGTGTTTGAAAAGTGTCTTGATTTATGGCTTTCTTTTTTCTGTCACTATAAAAACTTCATGAAACTGTTACCATGTTGGAATGTGGAATTTGGAGTAATCTAAACCTGTGTTCTTGGGCTCTAGAATAAATTATCTCTTATTCCCTTTGAGGTGAGAGTTGTGCATTTGCATCAATGCTCCACAGCTCTTTTGTGTGTCTTTAGGAATCTGCTTGAATTCCTAAAAGTCTACCTCCCAGGCTAGATGGTCTCTGTTTTAAACCATACACATTGACTTTTATGTAGGCATTCACATATTTACTGAGCATTTACTGTATAATGATCACCCTGTCAGGCACTGTTACTGAACTTGGGGGTCACAGTCTGCGCCACAAGCCAGGTTTGGCCACCTATTCTCAATAAGCCAATGAAAAGAGCCAAATTAATATCTGAAAGCAGGAAAAGGAGACTTATTCATTGTGGCCACATTAGCAAGAGGAACAAAGAGATCCAGCTACCTTCCCAAGTTCATGTTGGGGGTCCTGAATTGTAATTAAAGTTTAAATAGAAGGCCACAGATATGCACATCTAAGCAGTCCTAGTTAAGGTGTAGTCCCTGGCACCATTGATACATCATTGTCTGAGGTTCAGTCTCAGCCTGTTGGGTGACTTGAGAAGTTATTAAAACTGTGAAATCTTCCTGAGAACAGATACTCTTTCTTGATGTTGGCTTTTCCTTCTCCCAGCATGAGATTCCTGGGAAAATTCCCATTTCTTTGAGATCCATTGTTTCAACAATCTGACTGTCAGATTGAGAGAGTGTCTCTTTAGAATATTTGTATTTCTGTCAGACTGCTTGTAACAGTGATACA
>NW_008334891.1:0-494 GCF_000622305.1 Nannospalax galili | reverse complement strand
ATAGAACCCTGTACACCATTACATTTCTAGAGTGAAAATTCTTCACAATCTCTTCTATAGTGATATTTTCTGTATGGAATATTAAATGTTATTGTTCTAGTTGCTTTTTATCTTCTGTGTTGTTATATTTTCTTTCTCGTTTCATTTTTTCTTGAGAATTTCATAAAATGTACTTTGATTATATTCACCCTTTAACAACACAATTTCATAAAATGTACTTTGATCATATTCACCCTTTAACAACACCTGCCAGCTCCAACCCATCCATAAGCATCTAACTTTGCATTCTCTCTCTCTCTTTCTTTCTTTCGTCTCTCTCTATTTCTTTCTTTCCATCCATTAAATACAATTTATGCTGCCCCTACACTGATGGGTGTGTGGAAATCCACTGACATGTGGTCAATCTGCCTAGGAACATACTCCTAAAGGAAAGTAGCTTTCCACCTCCTCTCAACTATCAGTTGCCAATAGCTAGTCACCCAGGTTTGAAACTT
>NW_008334890.1:0-253 GCF_000622305.1 Nannospalax galili | reverse complement strand
TCTGCTGCACTGCGTTGCTTTTGTTTGTAAAAGAGTTGTTAACTTTTTAAAAAACCCTGTACATGGGGGCTGGAGAGATGGCTCAGTGGTTAAGAAGACCCCGGTTCAAATCCCAGCACCCACATGGCAGCTAACAACTGTCCATAACTCTAGTCCCAGGGGATCCGACAGCCTCTTCTGACCTCCCCGGGCATTGCATGATACAGGTGCACATACCTACATGCAGGCAATACACACATACACATAAAATAAA
>NW_008334889.1:0-465 GCF_000622305.1 Nannospalax galili | reverse complement strand
GGCAGGTGACATAACCATCTGCACGTCAGAGGGGCAGGTGACACGACCATGTGTATGTCAGCGAGGGCAGGTGACACAACCATCTGCACGTCAGAGGGGGCATGTGACACCACTATCTGCACGTCAGAGGGGCCAGCTGACTCGACCATATGCACGTCAGAGTGGGCAAGTGACATGATCATGTGCACGTCAGAGGGGGTAATGACATGACCATCTGCACGTCAGAGGGGTCAGGTGACACGACCTTGTGCACGTCAGAGGGGGCAGGTAACAAACCATGTGCACATCAGAGGGGGCATGTGACACGAGCGTCTCCACGTCAGAGGTGCAGGTGAAACGACCATCTGCCCGTCAGATGGGGCAGGTGACACGACCATCTTTATGGCAGAGAGGGCCGGTGACATGAACATCTGCATGTCAAAGAGGGCAGGTGACACGACAATGTGCATGACTGAGAGGGCAGGT
>NW_008334888.1:0-351 GCF_000622305.1 Nannospalax galili | reverse complement strand
CTTCCTCCTCAAATATAATTCATTTTTAAAAATTTGTTGATTTTTTTTTTTGTCTTTTTGAAGCCGGTTCTCCCTGTAGCCCCAGCTGTCCTGGAACTCACTATGTAGACCAGGATGGCCTTGAACTCACAGAGATCCACCTGCCTCTGCCTCCCAAGTGCTGTGTGTATATCACACAGAACATCCCAAACCGTCTAATTCAACTATACACCCACTTCCCATATGGCACCCTCCCATAGCCTCCCTCCCCACACTAGAGCCTTTATACTCTGATATCCCTGCTACTGTCTGCTGTGATGTCACCCCCAGCCTTTCCCCACTACTTGTCCATCTGGTGAATCTAGTCAGCCT
>NW_008334887.1:0-581 GCF_000622305.1 Nannospalax galili | reverse complement strand
AGGGACATAAAAGACGGTTTTTGCTCCTTGCCCTCCTAGGTTGACTAGTTCATGGGACTATGAGCATCTCTCAAAATCTCCTGTAATTGTGGTGGGTCACCTGTCCTCTTGATCAAGGAAGCCGAGGAGACCCCACCAGATGGACTTGAACCAGTGTCCATTCTACAAAGAGGAGGGTCAACACAGAGGAATCATTTCCTCCATGCATCCAAGAGAAGTCACCCATGGTTGAGCAGGACCTTTGACTTATCGTCACATAGGTGGAACTGGTAAAAGAAAGGAGCCAGGGGATCCTCTCAAGCCCATGTGACCCCTGAGAAACAGATCCTCAAACGTCCATAAGAGTAAAAATAAATTGGTTTATCTGGGCCAACTGTATGGCCTTAAACACCCAAAAGGAAAGTATAACCAAAGATTAGAGGGGCCAATATAATTTTTTAAAGAGTCCATATGTGTAGCTAAAGGCTACATAACAAGCAACAATGCCAGATAGGAGATATCTTCTTTTGAGTTATTGGCTAGGGTAACCGAAGGGACTCCCAAATAGTAACCCAGCATAGAACTGGGAAAATGAACAGCAG
>NW_008334886.1:50590-53379 GCF_000622305.1 Nannospalax galili | reverse complement strand
CAAGGTTAGGGTGATATTTAGGGATAGGATTAACATTACAGTCAGGGCTATATTCAGGGTTGGGGCTAGGGTTATGTTTGGAGTTAGGGTTAGATTAAGGTTAGTCCTGGATTTGGATTAGTGTTAGCGTTAGTGCTACGGTTAGGGTTAGTGATAGTGTTAATGTTATGTTAATGTTTGGTAGTTGCTTAAGTATTAGGATTAGGTTTATGGTGAGTGTTAGAGTTAGGGCTAGGGTTATGTTTAGGTTTAGTGCTAGGTTAGCATTTCGAGTTAGGGCTAGGGTTAGAGTTAGGATTAGGGTTAAGTTTAGGTTGCCTTTAGGGTTTGGGTAGGGTCTGAGTTAGGATTAGGCTTAAGGTTAGGGCTAGGATTAGTTTAAGGCTGAGGGCTAGGGTTAGGGTTAGTGTTAGGGTTAGGTTTTGGGTTAGAGTTAGAGCTATGGGTTAGCTCTAGAATTATGTGTGTGGTTAAGATTCGGTTTATGGTTAAAGTTTTGGTTAGGTTTCAGGTTGTTTCTATGGTACATATTTAGGTTTAGTTTTATCAGTAGGGTTACATTTAGGGTAAGGTTTATGTTTAGGTCTAGGGTTAGCATTAGATTTAGGATTAGTGTTATGGAGAGGTTTATGGTTACCTGTAGGTCTTGCCTTATCGTTAGGGTTAGGTTTATGATTATGGCTAGGGTTTAAATTAGGGCTAGGTTTATTTCTAGGGCTTGTGGTAGGACTAGGGTTAGGTCAAGAGTTAGTATTAGGTTAGAGTTAGGCTTAAGTCAAGGGCTACACTTATGGTTAGTTTGAGGTTTTCTTTAGAGGTAGGGTTATGTTTAGGGTTATGTTTTGTTTCAGGGATAGTGTTAGATTTAGAATTAGGGGTAGGGAGAGTTAATTTTAGGGTTAGTGTTAAGGTTAGGTTTAGGTCTAGGATTAGGTTTATATTTAGGTCTAGGACTATGGTGAAGCTTAGGGTTAGGGTTAGGATTAGGGCTAGGGTTATATTTATTGTGAAGATTAGGTTAATCGTTCTGATTAAGGTTATGAGTAGTGCTAGGATTACTATTAGGTTTAGTGTTTGGTCTAGGGTTAAGTTTATGGTTAGAGGTAGGGCTAGAGCTGGGGTTAAATGTATGTTTGGCTTATGTTTAGTGTTAGGTTTAACGTAGGGTTAAGTTTAGGGGTAGGGTTATGGTGAGGGATAATGTAGGGGTTAAAGTAGGGTTATATTTAGGGTTGTGGTTAGATTCAGGGCTACGGTTAGATTTAGGGCTACAGTTTGGGTCAGTGCAGGATTAGATTAGTTGAGGATTTGGGTGTTTGTTAGGGTTAGGGTTAAGGCTAGGCTTAAGGTTAGGTTTAGGCCTAGGACTAAGTTTAGGATTAGGTTTAGGGTTATTTCTATTCTTATGTTTAGGGATAAGATTAGGTAATATTTAGGATTATGATTATGACTAGAGTTGGGTGAGTTTGGAGGCTAGGGTTAGGTTTAGGCTCAGGGTTGAGGTTATGTTTAGGGCTGTGGTTAGTGTTTGGTTTATGCCTAGGAGTAGCGTTAGAATTATGTTTAGGTCAATGTTGAATATTAGGGTTATACTTAAGGTTAGTTGTATGTTTAATTTTAGGGTTAGGTTTAGATCTAGTTCTCGGTGTACGGTTATGATTAAACTTAGGGTTAGGATTGGAGTTAGAGGAACTGTACAGTTATTTTTAGGCTTAGGGTTAGGAGAGGGGCTAGATCTAGGGTTAGGTTTAGGGTTATGTTTTAGGTTTAGGCCTTGGGTTAGGATTATGGGTAGGGTCTAGATTAGTGTTAGGGTCAGTGTTGGGTCTAGGATTATGTTAACAGGATAGGGTTAGGGTTAGATTAAGGTTAGGTTTAAAGTCAGGGTTAAAGGTAGGGCAAATGTTAATACTAGGGATAGGCTTAGGGTTAGTTCTAGGGTTGGATTTAGGATTTTGATTATGGTTAGGTTTAGGCCTAGGGTTAGGGTTAGGGTTAGATTTAGGATTTGAGGTAGGGTTAGCGCTAGGTTAGTGCTGAGTAAGGGATAGGTTGATGTTTACGGTTAGGGTCAGTGTAATGTTTAGGGTTAGTGTTAGGTTAAGGGTTAGAATTAGTTATGGATAGGGTTACGGTTAGGTTTAGGTTTTGGGCTAGGATTAGGGTTAGAGGTAATTTCAGGGCTAGGGTCATGCAGAGGTGTAAATTTAGGATTAGGGTTGAGGTTCAGGACAGTTCTAGGATTATGTTTGTGGTTAGGGTTAGGTTTAGGGTTAGAGTTAGCATTATGGATAGTGTTAGTGTTAGGGCTAGTGTTGTATTTAGGGGTAAGGTGAGGTTAAGTGTTAAGATTATGATTTTCGTTAGGTTTAGGATTCGCTCTAGGATTGCAATTAGGTAAGTTTTAGGGTTCAGTTTAGAGGTCGGATTATGCCTCCAATTAGGATTATGCCTAGGTGTAGGATTAGGGCTATGGTTAAGGTTGGTTTAAGGTTAGATTTAGGGCTAGGTTTAGGGTTAGTATTAGGGCTGGATTATGTTTATGGTTAGATTTAGATTTTGGTTACAGTTATGGTTAGGATTAGGCCTATGGTTAGGGTTAGGTTTATTTTTATTGTTAGAGGCAGTGACAGGGTATCGTTATGGGTTAGATTTTTGGGGAGGTTAGGGTCATGTTTAGGGGTAGGGCTAGTGTAATGGTTAGGTTTAGGATTAGAGGTACTTTCAGGGCTAAGATTACGTGGAGGATTAGGTTTAGGTTTAAGGCTAAGTTTAGGTTTAGGGTTAGG
>NW_008334886.1:49929-50514 GCF_000622305.1 Nannospalax galili | reverse complement strand
TATTTATGGCTGGGGCTACCGCACAATTTAGGGTTCGGGTTATGATGGGATTTGAGTTATGTTTAGGGATTTTTTTTTAAGATTAGATTTAGTCTAGGACTACCATAAGGGCTAGGCTTAGATCAGAGGTTAATATTGGGTTAGGAATAGTCTTATGTCTAGTGTTAGTTTTAAGATTGTGTTTAGGGTTAGGTTTAACCCTAGACTTAGGGTCAAGTTTAGGGTTAGGGCTAGGGATAGTGTTATCGTTAATAAGAGAGTTATGTTTAGGAATGGTTCTAGGGTTATGTTTAGGGTTAGGATTAGAGTTAGGGTTAGGGTTAAGGTAAGGGTTAGGGTTACTTGTAGGATGAGAGTTATGTTTAGGATTGGTTCTAGGGTTATGTTTAGGGTTAGGATTAGAGTTAAGGTTAGGGTTAGGGTTAGGGTAAGGTTTACTTGTAGGGTTAGGCTCAGGTTTTGGTTTAGCTTTATGGTTAGGGCTATGTTTAGAGTTAGGGTTAGGGTAAGGGTTAGGTTAAGTGTTAGGATTTGGGTTAGGTTAGGGCTAGGGTTAGGGTTAGAGTTAGGTTTTGGACTACTGTT
>NW_008334886.1:47641-49018 GCF_000622305.1 Nannospalax galili | reverse complement strand
CTTACGTATAGGCTTAAATTTAAGGTTAGAATTAGAGTTAGGGGTAAGATTTAGGGTTATGTGTATTGTTTGGTTTAGCACTAGGTTTAGGTTTAGGTTTAGGGTTAGGGTTAGGGCTTAGGTTAGGTTTATTGCTAAGGCTATTGTTAGAGTTAGCGATAAGTCAACGGTTAATATTAGTATTAAAATTAGTGTTAATTTTAGGGTTTGTTTCAAGGTAGGGTTACTGATAGAATTAGGGTTAAGATTTAGTGTAGATTAGGGTTAGGGCAGTGATTATGTTTAGAATTAGGTTATGTTTGGGGTTGGGCTTAGTTTTCGATGAGGGTTAGGGTTAGTTGTAGGATTAGGGTTCAGGCTAAGTGTAGGATTAGGCTTAGATATAGGTTTAGGGTTAGAGTCAGGGTTAGGGTTGGGGTTATAATAAGAGTTAGGATTTCAGTTATGGTTGGTGCTAAGCTTAGGGTTATTTAGAGATAAAGTTAGGATGAGGAGTGGGGTTAGGGTTATTTTTAGGGTAGGTTTAATGTTAGGAATTTGGCTATGATTATGTTTAGGTTTATGGTTAGGATTAGGTTTAGTTTAGGTAAGGATTATGTCTAGGGTTTTGTTTAGCATTAGGAATAGTGGTAACACTAGTATTACTTTTAGGGCTATTATGTTTCAGTTTACTGTTATGTTTACAGTGAATATTATAGTTAGGATTACTGTTAGGATTTGGTGTAGGGTTAAGTTTAGGTTTAGGATTATGTTTAGGGCTAAGGTAAGAGTTAGGTAGAGGGATAGGTTTAGGGTTAGGAATAGGGTTAGTGCTAGGATTATGATTAGATCAAAGTTTAATATTGGGTCTTTAATTAGTATTAGGGTTAAGACTATGGTTATGATAAGTTTTAGTGTTAGGGTTAGACTTACAGCTAGGTTTAGGGTTAGGATTAGGAGTAGGCTTAGTGTTATCATGAGGGTAAGGGTTAAGGTTAGCGTAAGGGTTAGAATTCGAATTAGTTTTGGGACTAAATTTATGTTTAGTGTTAAGATTAGTGTTAGGGTTAATGTTAGTGCTAGGGTTAGAGTGTGGGTTAGGACTAGGATAGGTTTTAGGGTTATGATTTGAATTACATTTAGGGCTAGGGTTCTGGATAGAGTTATGGTCAGGTTTCAGTTTTGGTTACATATTGAGGGTTAGGGTTCATGTTAGAGTTAGGGGTAGATTTAGGGTGAGTGTTAGTGTAGGGTTAGGCTTAGTTTTAGGGTTAGGGTAAGGTTTATGGTTAAATCTTTGGTTAATGTTAGGTTTGGTTCTAGAGTATATAATTAGGGTTAGTATTATGGTTTTGGTTACAATTCTGGTTAGGTTTAGGATTAGGATTAAGGTTAGGA
>NW_008334886.1:44369-47485 GCF_000622305.1 Nannospalax galili | reverse complement strand
CAAGGTTATGTTTAGTGTTATAGTTTGTTTAAGCATTAGGATTATGTTTAGTCTTAAGTTTAAGTCTAGGATTACTTTTAGGGTTAGAGAAAGGGTTGTGGTTAGGTATAGAGGTAGGTTTAGAGTTAGGATAACGTTACAGTTGGGGTTAAGTTTAAGATTAGTGTAAGGTTAAGGGTTAAGTGCTCGGGGAGCTTAGTTTTAGGATTATGTTTATGGTTAGAACTACAGCTAGAAGTTTCATTAGGTTTATGGCAAGCACATGTGTTAGGGTTATTTTCAGGGCTACTGTTTGGTTTTCATCTAGGGACACTTTTAGTGTTTGGATTAGAGTTAAAGATAGGGCTAGATTTCTGGTTAGGTTTATGATTAGGGCTAGGGATAGTTTAGGATAAGGACAATGTTTACTATTACTTTAGCTTGAGGTTTAGGGTTAGGGTTAGGTCTAACATTATTATGGTTAGGGTTAAGGCTAGGGTTATGATTAGGTTTAGAATTAGTACTATGGTTAGGGTTAGCGTTAGGGTTAGGGTTAGGGTTAGGGTTAGCATTAGGACTAGTCGTATGTTTAGGGTTAGGTTTAGGACTAGAGTAAGGATTAGGGCTTGGCTTAGCATTAGGATCAGTGCTAGGATTATGTTTAGGGATTGTCTTATGTTTGAGGCTAGTGTTAGAGTTAGGTATAGGGCTAGGGCTACCATATGTTTAGGGTTAAGGTTAGGTCTAGGGTAGGTTTAGGGTTATTATTAATTTTAGGTGTAGGGTTAGGGTTAGGTTCAGGTCTAGTGCTATGGTTAAGGTTAGACTTAGGTTTAGGTTTTGGGTTTAGGGTTATGTTAAGGTTAAGGTTACGGCTATTGCTATATTTAGGATTAAGTTTAGGTTTAGAGTTAGGTTTAGGTTTAGGGTTTCATGAAGTATTAGGGCAGGGTTAGGATTATCATCTGTGTTAATATTATGTTAGGGTTAGTGTTAAGTTTAGATCTAGCTTCACACTAGGTTTAGATTTGTGTTAGGGATACAGTTAGTGTTAGAATTAAGGTTAAGGTTATGTTTACAGTTATGGTTAAGCTAAGGTTACAGTTACGGCTAGTATTAGGGTTAGGGCTATGGTTATTTTTACGATTAGGGTGAAGTTATGTGTTTGGAGTATCGTTAGAATTAGGGTTAGGGTTTGTTCTTGGGTTAGGGTTAGGTTTGGGCTTTGGAATAGTGTTATAGTATAACTATGGTCAGGATTCAGTCTGTGGGCAGTTTTAAGATTAAGATTAGCGTTAGTGTTAAGGGTGGGTTTAGGTTTAGTTTTATGGATATGGCTAGGTTAGGCTTAAGATTAGGTCAAATTTTAATGTTAGAGTAGAGATAGTTTTAGGGTAAGATTATGGTTAGGTTTAGGTCTAGGGTTCTGGATAGGGTTAGGTTTAGCCTTGGGCCTAGGTTGTAGATTGAGGGTTAGGTTTAAGGTGAGGTTTAGGGGCAGTTTTAGGACTAGGTCTATATATAGAGTTATGCTTAGTTTTAGGGATAGGCTTAGGGTTGGGGCAAGATTTAGGGTTAAGGTTTTGTTTACAGTTAATTTTGGTCTACAGTATATATTTCGGATTATTATTAGAGTTTGAGCTATGGTTAGGGTTACAGTTAGAATTAAGACTAGGTGTATGTTAAGGGATAGAGTTAGGATTACAGTAAGGATTTGCTTTACAAATGGGGCCAGTGTTCGAGTTAGTGTTAGGTTTAAGGTTAGGTTTATTTATAGGGTTAGGCTTAGGAGTATGATAATATTAGGGTTAGGGTAGGTTTAGGGCTAGGAATAGGGTCAGGTTTATGGATAGGGCTAGGGTTAGGATTAGGATTAGTTCAAATTTTAATATTAGGGTGTGGTTAGGGCTAAGTCTAGGATTCGTATTATGGTTATAGTTAGGGTTAGGTTTAAGGCTAGGTTTCTGAAATGGTTTGGGGTTAGTTTTGTGTCTAGGTAATATATTGAATGTTGTGATTAGGATTTAGGCTGAGGACAGGTTTATGGCTATGGTTACGTGTACGTTTATGCTTAGTTTTAAGGTGTGGCTTATGGTGAGGGCAATGTTTAGTGTTAGCGTTAAGGCTTTGTTCATGTTCACACTGTTTAGATTAAGGGTTAGGATTAGGTTTAGGGTAAGTTTTGAGAGTTTGGTTATGGGTAGATTGGGTCTAAGTTATATATTTAGGGTTCGTATTAGGTTAAGGGTTAGGGGTTGATTCACGGTTAGAGTTACATGAAGGGTTAGTGTTAGTTTTAGGGTTAGGGTTAATGTTAAGTTTAGGACTGGGGTCACGTGTAGGGTTTGGCTTAGTCTTAGGTATAGGGTTAAATTTAGGGTTAGAAGTAGAGTTAGGGGTAAGATTTAGGGTTATGTATATTGTTTGATTTAGCACTATGTGTAGGTTTAGGGTTAGGGTTAGGGTTAGGGCTAGTGCTAGGGCTAGGGCTAGGGCTAGAGGTAGGTTAGGTTCATTTCTAAGGCTAATGGTAGAGTTAGTGATAAGTCAAAGGTTAATATTAGACTTAGAATTAGTGTTAATTGTAGGGTTTCTTTCAGGTTAGGGTTAGTGATAGAACCAGGGTTAGGATTTAGTGTAGGTTAGGGTTAGGGCAGGGATTATACTTAGGATTAGGTTATGTTTAGGGTTAGGCTTAGTTTTTGATGAGGGTTAGTGTTAAGGTTAAGCATACATATATATAGCTAAAAGTTACTTGACAAACAGCAAAGCCAGACAGGCGATACCTTTAGTCGAGTTGTTGGCCAGGATGGATAAAGGCTCTTCCAGATAGAAACCCAACATACAACTGGATAAATGAACAGGAGACCTCAATTCTATCCAAAGGAATACTGACAATGCATTGCCGTAGATGAGGAACAGCTGATCCTTCTGGAACAGGGACCTCTGGCTGACTAGATTTACCAGAAGGGCAGATGGGGGGAATAGATGGGGGTGCTGACAGCACAGTGGACAGTGACAGGGATGGCAGAGTATGCAGGCTCTAGTGGGAGAGGAAGGCTGTCTATCTGACGAGTTTATATTCATGCTCAGATGCCAAGGAACTCAGAAAGTAAGTGACTGTGACCAGTCATAGC
>NW_008334886.1:41220-42223 GCF_000622305.1 Nannospalax galili | reverse complement strand
TGGCTAACGAGCTGCACTCTGCCTGGCCGCTGCACGTGTGTGAGCCCTGATTGGTCCCGGCAGGGGGGAGGGCTGTTGGAAACGCTATTTAAAGAGCTGATGTGTGTAATAGGGTACTACAAGCAGCATCATAGTGGGTGAGATAATGAAGAGACTATAAGAGAGAATAAAGGAAGAAAAAGAAACAGAAGCTTGAACCTCACCTTGGTGTCTGTGTCGTCTTTCCTGGACTCTGCTGGACAGAGTCCCAGCTTGCGACAAGTGGAGGCACCGCTGGGATCCCTGATGCTCTGGAGTGTAAGTAAAAATGAAATAATAGTGCTAGCAAAAGTTCCCTAAAAAGGACGAAGGTTGAAGCTCCCCGGATAAGGGACTAAGGTTGAAGCTCCCCGGATAAGGGACTAAGGTTGAAGCTCCCCAGATAAGGGACTAAGGTTAAAGCTCCCCGGATAAGGGACTAAGGTTCAAGTTCCCTAAAAGGGATGGAGGTTCAAGTTCCCTAAAAGGGACAGAGAAGCAACTCAGAGAAAATGGGTGCTGGCGGATCGAAAGCGAAAGTGCACATTGCGCTAGTGCAGCTTTTAAAGCGTGGCAGGATTAAGTTAAAGGCTGAGACAGTGGAAAAGTTCTTGGATACTGTCGCAGCAGAGGCCCCGTGGTTTCTTGAGGAGGGGTCTGTAGCTGCTGCCTCTTGGGAGCAATTAGGAAAAGCATTATCAGACAAAGATGCGAAAAAACCCCTCCCTAGAGGTACTCTAGCTATTTGGACTTTGGTGCAGACCTGTTTAGCGGATAAAACAGGGAAGTATGAGGCAGATATAGCCCAAGGAGCTCAAGCTTTAGAAGAAGCAAAAGAGGAAGTGTCTCAACTCAGTGCATGTAGTGCTTCTTCGAAAGTAGAGGAGGAGGAATATGATTCCGAGGATCTAGATAGTGTCATGGAACAGCTGAGAATTACTGAAAATAACAAGAAAAAGGTTGAGCCTAGTGCCCCTCCTTGGGA
>NW_008334886.1:37545-39836 GCF_000622305.1 Nannospalax galili | reverse complement strand
GCTATATAAAGAGCTGAAGTGTGTAATAGAGGAAGAATAAAGAGAGAATATAAGAGAGAATAAAGAGAGAATAAAGAGAGAGAGTGAGAAGAGAAAGCCTGAACCTCACCTTGGTGTCTGTGTCGTCTTTCCTGGACTCTGCTGGACAGAGTCCTGGCTCGCGACAACAATGGAACACTGTGAAGTCAAATTGTAATATTGTGATGTTACCACCGAGCACTCTGATGTCACTATGGAACATTTTGAAGTCATATTTAAACATCATGATGGCATATTGGACCAATATAATGTCACAAGGGGCGATAGTGTTGGCACATTGGAGCCATGTGATGTCACACTGGAGGGTTGTTTTGTAACAATGGAACATTTTGAATTCATATTGTAAAACTGTGATGTCACATTGGAGAAATATAAGGCCCATTGGGCGATATTATTAGCACATCGGAGCATTGTGGTGTCTGAATGGTGGCACATTGGAGAATTGTGGTTTCTCATTGAAGCCTAGTGAAATCATATTGGAACATTGTGAAGTCATATTGGAACATTGTGATGGCACATTGGAGCTCTGTGATGTCACATTTGAGCATTGTGATGTCACACAGGATCACTGTGATATTACAATGGAACACTGTGAAGTCATATTTTAAAATTATGATGGCACAGTAGAGCAGTGTGATGGCACATGAAGCAATAGTGTTGGAACACTGAAGAATTATTGGAACATTGTGAAGTCATATTGGAACATTGTGATGGCACATTGGAGCTCTGTGATGTCACATTTGAGCATTGTGATGTCACACAGGATCACTGTGATATTACAATGGAACACTGTGAAGTCATATTTTAAAATTATGATGGCACAGTAGAGCAGTGTGATGGCACATGAAGCAATAGTGTTGGAACACTGAAGAATTGTGATGTCAGTTGGAGGACTGTGAAGTCACATTGGAACATTGTGACATCACAATGCAGCATTGTGATATCACACTGGAGCATTATGATTACGAAATGGAACACTGAGATGTCATGATGTCGCATTGTGATCCCACATTGCAGCAATATAATGGCGCATGGGGAGATAGTGTTGGCACATTGGAGAATTTTGTTTTCTCATTGAAGCATAGTGAAATCACATTGGAACATTGTGAAGTCATATTGGAACATTGTGATGGCACATTGGAGCTCTGTGATGTCACATTTGAGCATTGTGATGTCACACAGGATCACTGTGATATTTCAATGGAACACAGTGAAGTCACATTGTAAAATTGTGATGTCACAGTAGAGCATTGTGATGGCACATGAAGCGATAGTGTTGGAATACTGAAGCATTGTGATGTCACATTGGAGGATTGTGATGTCACATTGGAGGATTGTGATGTCACATTGGACCCTTATGAAGTCATATTGTAACAGTGTGATGACGCATTTGAGCAACAGAATGGCACATGAACTCATATTGTTACATTGTGATGGCACATTGGAGCAATATAATGGCACATGGGGAGATAGTGTTTGCACATTGGAGCATTGTAATGTCACAATGGAATATAGTGCAGTCATATGGCAATATTGTGATGGTACTATGGAGAATTGTAGGGACTCAGGTTTGCTTTGCTTAGCGGGGTACCTGCTGGCTTCAGGGCAGAGGGTCTTACTGGCAACAGTGTCAAACTCTGGAACCTGTGTCTTCCCAACACGATGATTTATTTTAGAATTTAGATGGTTTTTATACATCCCAAGGAGGTGAAGATCGAGAAGACAAATTATTAAAATGTGATGGCATATGTGAGCCATATAATGTTACAAGGGGGGTTAATGTTGGCACATTGGACCTTTGTGATTTCACATTGGAGCATTGTGATGTAACAGTGGGTCATTGTGACGTCATATTGTAACATTGTGATGGCACATTAGAGCATTTTGATTTCACATGGAGCGATAGTGTTGGCACACTGAAGCATTTGGATGTCACATTGGAGCATTGTGACATCACAATGGAACATTGTGAAGTCATATTGTAACATTGTGATGGCCCCTTGGAACATTGTGTTGTCACATTTGAGGATTGTGATTTGACAAGGGAATATTGTGAAGGCATATTGTAACATTGTGATGACATATTGGAGCAATATAATGACCCTTGGGGAGTTAGTGTTGGCACTTTATAGCATTTTGGTGTCATATTGAAGCTTTGGGAAGACAAATTTGAACATTGTGAAGTCATATTCTCACACTCTGAATGTCATTTTGGAATATTGTGATGTCACATTGGAGCATTGTGTTGGTAC
>NW_008334886.1:26277-37434 GCF_000622305.1 Nannospalax galili | reverse complement strand
GCAATGGATTATTGTGAGGTCATACTGTAACATTGTGATTTCCCACTGGATCATTATGATGTTACATTGGAACATTGATCAGTCAAATTGTAACATTGTCATGACAGTGTGGAGAAACATAATCTCACACGTGGTGTTAGTGTTTGAAGTTTGGAGCATTGTGATGGCACGTTGGACTGTTGTGATGTCACACTGGAGCATTGTGATGACACCCTGGAGCATTGTGATGACAAAATCGAACATTGCAAAATTATAATGTAACATTGTGGAGCACTGTGATGACACAATCAAACATTGTGAACTCATAATGTAACATTGTGATGGCACAATGGAGCATAGAGAAGTCATATTATAAAATAGTGATGGCACATTTGAGCAATATAATGGCACATAGTGTTGGCACATTGGAGCACTGTGCTTTCAAATTGGAGCATTTTGATGTCACAATGAAACATTGTTTTGGCACATTGGAGCATTGTGAGGTCACATTGGAGCACTGTGATGTCACACTGGATAATTGGGATGTCACAATGGAACATTGTGATGGCACATTGTAGCAATATAATGGCACATCGGGTGATAGTGTTGGCTCATTGGAGCATTGTGGTGTCATAGTCAAGCATTGTTACATCACAATGGATTATTGTGAAGTCATATTGTAACATTGTGATATCACACTGGAGCATTCTGATATTAAATTGGAGCATTCAGAAGTCACAGTGGAATATGTGAAGTCATATCGTAACATTGTGATGGGACACTGAAGCAATATAATGCCACATGGGGCAATAGTGTTGGCACATTGGAGCATTGTGATGTCACATAGGAACATTGCGTAGTCAAATTGTAACATTGTCATGACATATTGGAGCACTATAATGTCACACATGGTGTTAGTGTTGAGACTTTAGAGCATTGTAATGGCACACTGGAGCATTGAGATTTCGTAGTGGAGCACTGGGATGACAGCCTGGAATATTGTCATGACACCATCGAACATTGTGAAATCATAATGTAACATTGTGATGGCAGAATGGATTATTGTGATGTCAAAATGTAACATTGTGAAGTTATATTGTAACATTGTGATGCCAAATTGGGGCAATATAATGGTACGTGGGGCGATAGTGTTGGCATATTGGAGCATTGTGATGTCACATTCGAGCATTGCGATGTCACAAGGGAATATTCAGAACGCATATTGCAACATTGTTATAGTGTTTACATTGGAGCATTGTGATGTTACAAAGGAACAATGTGAATTCATATTGTAACATTTTGATAGCACTATGTAACAATATATAGGCACATGGCACAAAAGTATTGGCATATTGAAGCATTGTGATGTAACAATGGAGCATTGTGAAAAGACAAAGGAACATTGTGAAGTCATATTGTAACATTGTGATGGC
Source organism: Nannospalax galili (assembly GCF_000622305.1). NCBI lineage: Eukaryota > Metazoa > Chordata > Mammalia > Rodentia > Spalacidae > Nannospalax > Nannospalax galili. Next base: position 36,022 of record NW_008334886.1, on the reverse strand, counting down.
ACATTTGAGACCATAGTGTTAGCACATTGGAGCATTGTGATGTTATAACGGGACATTGAGAAGGCATATTGTAGCATTTTGATGGCATATTGGAGAAATATATTGGCACACGGCCAATTGTATTGGCTCATTGGAGTATTGGTGTGTCACAAAGGAACACTGAGAAGTCATAGGTTAGCATTGTGATGGCACATTGAAACAATACTATGGCACATGGGGCAATAGTGTTTACATTGGAGCATTGTGATGTTACAAAGGAACAATGTGAATTCATATTGTAACATTTTGATAGCACTATGTAACAATATATAGGCACATAGCACAAAAGTATTGGCATATTGAAGCATTGTGACGTAACAATGGAGCATTGTGAAAAGACAAAGGAACATTGAAAAGATAAAGGTACATTATGAAGTCATATTTTAATATTTTGATGGCACTGTGGAGCAGTATAATAACACATGGAGCAATAGTGTTGGAATGTTGGAGCATTGTGATGTCACATTGGAGCACTGTGATGTCACAATGGAACATTGTAAACTCATATTGTAACATTGTGATGGCAAAATGGAGCTAAATAATGGCCCATGGGGCAGTAGTCTTGGCACATTAGAGCATTGTGATGTCACATTGTAGCACTGTGATGTCACAATGGAACATTGTGCAGTCATATTGTAACACTGTCATAGAATATTGGAGCACCATAAAGGCACATGGGGAGATAGTATTGTTACATGGGAGCATTGTGATGTCACATTGGAACCTTAGAAGTCCTATAGTAACATTCTGATGGCATATTAGAGCCATATAAGGGCACACAGGGTGATAGTTTGGCGACATTGGAGAATTGGGATGTCACATTGGAGCACTGTGATATCACAATGGAACACTATAAACTCATATTTTAACATTGGGATGGCACCGTAGAGCATTGGGATGGCACATGGGGCCATGGTGTTGGCACATTGGAGCATTGTGATGTCACATTGGAGCATTGTGATGCCACATTGGAGAAATATATTTGCAAATGGGGCGATTTTGTTACATGGGAGCATTATGATGTCACATTGGAACCTAAGGCATCCTTCTGTAACATTGTGATGGCACATTGGAGCAATATAAGGGCACACAGGGCGTTAGTTTTGGGACGTTGGAAAATTGGGATGTCACATTTGAGAACTGTGATATCACAATGGAACACTGTGGAGTCATATTTTAACATTGTGATGGCACATTGAAGCAATATAATGGCACATGGGGTGATAGTGTTGGCACATTGGAGCATTGTGAGGTCACAATGGAGCATTGTGAAAAGACAAAGGAACATTATGAAGTCATATTGTAAGATTTTGATGGCACTGTGGAGCAGTATAATAACACCTGGGGCAATATTGTTGGAATGTTGGAGCATTGTGATGTCACCTTGGAGCGCTGTGTTGTCACAATGGAACAATGTGAAGTCATATTGTAACACTGTCATGGAACATTGGAGCAACATAAAGGCACATGGGGTGATAGTATTGTTACATGGGAGCATTGTGATGTCACATTGGAACCTTAGGCATCCTTCTGTAACATTTTGATGGCACATTGGAGCAATATAAGGGCACACAGGGCGTTAGTTTTGGGACGTTGGAAAATTGGGATGTCACATTTGAGAACTGTGATATCACAATGGAACACTGTGGAGTCATATTTTAACATTGTGATGGCACCATAGATCATTGTGATGGCACATAGGGCCATAGTGTTGGCATATTGCTGCATTGTTATGCATTGTGATGTCACAACAGAACTCTGTGAAGTCAAATTGTAACATTGGGATGGCAGATTGCAGCAATAGAATGGCACATGGAGCAACAGTGTTGTGATGTCACATTTTGAAGTCATATTGTTACATTGTGATGGCGCATTGGAGCAATATAATGTCACATGGGTCGATAGTGTTGGCACATTGGATCAATGTGATGTCACATTGGAGGACTGTTTTGTCACAATAGAAAATTTTGAATTCATATGCTAACACTGTGATTTCACATTGGAGAAATATAAGGCCCATGCAGCAACATTATTAGCACATTGGAGCATTGTGGTGTCACAATGGAAAATTGTGATGTCATATTGTAACATTGTGATGATAAAGTGTAGCAATATAATGCACATGGGGTGGTAGTGCTGGACATTGGAGCATTGTGACGTCACAATGGAACATTGAAAAGTAATATTGTAACATTGTGATGGGATATTGGAGCAATATAATGGGACATAAGATGACAGTGTTGTCACAATGGAGCATTGTGATGTCATATTGGAGCATTGCAATTTCTCATTGGAAGATTGTGAAGTCATATTGTGACATAGAGATAATACCAAGGAGCACTGTGAGGTAACAGTGGAACATTGTGAAGTCATATTGTGACATAGTGATGACACCAAGGAGCATTGTGATGTAACAATGGAACATTGTGTAGTCATATTATCACATTTTGATGGAACGTTGGAGCAAAATAATGGTACATGGGGTCATAGTGTGGGCACATTGGAGCATTGGGATGTCACAATGGAATATTTTGAAGTCATATACCATTGTGATATCTCCATGGATCATTGTGAGGTCACATTGCGGGACTGTGAGGGCCATAGTGTTGGCACATTGAGCATTGTGGTGACACATGAAACATCGTAATAGCACATTGTAGTACTGTGATGACACATTGGGGAATTATGATGTCACAATGAGCATTGTGATGAAACATGGTGATTGTGAATGGACATTGAGCACTCTGACAGCACATTGAGGATGGTGCTGACTGTGGAGCACGTTGTGAGATCACATTGCGGGACTGTGAGGGCCATAGTGTTGGCACATTGAGCATTGTGGTGACACATGAAACATCGTAATAGCACATTGTAGTACTGTGATGACACATTGGGGAATTATGATGTCACAATGAGCATTGTGATGAAACATGGTGATTGTGAATGGACATTGAGCACTCTGACAGCACATTGAGGATGGTGCTGACTGTGGAGCACGGTGATGCCACATTGGTACATTGTGATGGGACAATGTTGTATTTGAAGACATGTTGTTGCATTGTGATATCAAAATGGGGGATTCTGAAGATTTCTTTGAGCATTGTGAAGTCACTTTAGAGCTTTAATAATGATATATTGGAGCTCTGTGTTTACACATTAGGGTATTGTCATGGTACACTGAACGTAGTTATGACACATTGGAGCACTTTGATAACACCTGAGTGACTGTGATATCACTTTGGAGCATTGTGATGACACAATCAAGAATTGTGATTTCACACTGGAGCATACCGTTAACACATTGGAGCCTTGTGATGACATATTTATGCATTGTTATGGTACACTGAGCATTGTGATGACACACTGGTGCATTCTTATGGCACACTGAAGGGTGTGATGGTCAAATGGAGCATTGAGAATACATATTGGAGCATTGTGATGTCATAGTTTGGCATTCTGAAGACATATTTGAGCATTGTGATGGCATATTGGGGCATTGTAATGGCACACTTGGAACATTGAAAAGTCATATTGTAGCATTTTGATGGCATATTGGAGCAATATATTGGAACATGGGGCGATAGTATTGGCTCATTGCAGTATTGTGATGTCACAAAGGAATACTGAGATGTCATAGATTAGCATTGTGATGGCACATTGAAACAAGAAAATGGCACATGGGGCAATAGTGTTACAATGGAGCATTGTGATGTCACAAAGGAACACTGGGAATTCATATTGTAATGTTTTGATGGTGCTATGGAGCAATGTATAGGCACATGGGGAAATAGTATTGGCATACTGGAGCACTGTGACATCAAAATGGAGCACTGTGAAATGACAAAGGGACGTTGTGAAGTTATCTTGTAACATTTTGCTGGCACTATGGAGCAATATAATAACACATAGAGCAGTAGTGCTGGAATATTGGAACATTGTGATGTCACCTTGGAGCATCGTTATGTCACAATGGAACATTGTGAAGTCATATTGTTACATTGTCATGGAACATTGGAGCAATATAAAGGCACATGAGGTGATAATATTGTTACATTGGAGTACTGTGATGTCACATTGGAACATTAGAATTCCTACTGTGACATTGTGATGGCATATTGGAGCAATATAAGGGCACACAGGGCGATAGTTTTGGCACACTGGAGAATTAGGATGTCACATTGGAGCACTGTGATATCACAATGAAACACTGTAAAGTCATATTTTAACGTGGTGGCACCATAGAGCATTGTGACGGCACATGGGGCCATAGTGTTGGCGTATTGGAGCATTGCGTTTTCACATTGGAGCACGGTGATGTCATACTGTAACATTGTGATGTCACATTGGAGCAATATAATGGCACATCAGGTGATAGTGTTGGCACATTGGAGCATTGTGATGTCACAATTGTGCATTGTGAAGTCATATTGTAACAGTGTGATGGTGCATTGTAGCAATAGAATGGCACATGGGACAATAATGTTGGCAAATTGCAGTATTGTGATATGAGATTTTGAAGTCATATTGTTACATTGTGATGTCACATTGGAACAATATAATGGAACATGGGGAGATAGTGTTGGTACATTGGAGCACTGTCTTGTCAAAATGGAACACTGTGAAGTCATATTGTAATATTTCGATGGCACAATGGAGCATTTTGATGTCACAATGGAACTTGTTATTTCATATTGTAACATTTTGATGGCACATTTGAGCAATATAATGACCCATTGGGCAATTGTTTGACACATTGGAGAATTGCGATGTCACAATGGAGCTTTGTGATGTCACATTGGAATTTGTGAAGTCATATTATAACATTGTGATTTCACCTTTCAGCACTGGTGCATTGGAGAATTGTGATGTCATATTGGAGCACTGTGAAGTCACAATGGAACATTGTGAAGTCATACTGTAACATTGTGAAAGCACCATGGAGCATTATGTTGTCATATTGGAGCACTGTGATGACATAATGGAACATTTTGAAGTCATATTGCAACATTTTGATGGCACATTGGCACGATATAATGGCCCATGGGGCCATAGTGATGGCACATTGGAGCATTGTGATGTCACATTGCAGCACTGTGTAGTCATAAAGTAAGATTGTCATGGCACACTGCAGCAATATTATTGCACATGTGGAGATAGTGTTGGCCCATTGGAGCATTGTGATGTCACATTGGAACAAGGTTAAATCATATTGTAACACTGTGTTGGCACATTAGAGCAATATAATGTCATGTGGAGCAATAGTGTTGTCACATTGGAGCATTGTGAAATCAAATTTTAACATTGTGGTGGCACATTAGATTAATATAATGAAATCTGGATCGAAAGTGTTGGCATATTGGAACAATGTAATTCCACATTTGAACATTGTGAAGTCACAATGAAACATTGTGAGATTATATTTTATCATTGTGATGGCACATTGCATTGTGACATTGTTGGCATATCGGAGCAATATACTAGCACATGGACCTATGGTGTTGGCAGATTAAAGCATTGTGATGTCACATTGGAGCATTGTGAAGTCATACAGTAAGAATGTCATGTCACATTGGAGCAATATAAAGACATATTGGGCGACAGTGTTGTCACATTGGAGCGTTGTGTTGTCACATTGGAGCATTGTGAAATGAAAATGGAACATTGTGAAGTCATACTGTAACATTTTAATGACACATTTTAGTCATGGCACATCGGGCGATACTGTTAGCACATTGAAGCATTGTGATTTAACTTTGGAGCATTGTGATGTCACATTGGAGAATAGTGATGTCAGAGTGGAGCATTGTGATGTCACAATAGAACACTGTGAAGTCATATTTAACATTTGGATGGCACCATAGAGCATTGTGATGGCATATGAAGCGATAGTTTTGGCACACTGAAAGATTGTGATGTCAAATAGGAGCATCGTGAAGTCATATTGGAGCATTGTGATGTCATAAAGGAATATTTTGAAGTCATATTGTAACATTGTGATGGCATAATAGAGCATTATGATATCACATGGGGTGATAGTGTTGGCACATTGAAGCATTGTGATGCCACATTGTATCATTTTGACGTCACAATGGAACATTGTGAAGTCATATTTTAACATTGTGATGGCATATTGAAACATTGTGATGTCACAAGGAGCATTTTGATGTCACACTTGAGCACAGTGATGTCACAATGGAACATTGGGAAGTCATAATGTAACATTGTGATGTAACATTGGACCATTGTAATGTCACAATGGAAAATTTTGAAGTCATATTTTTACATTGTCATGTCACATTGGAGCAATAAAATGACACATGGGAAGATAATGTTGGAATATTGGAGCATTTTGAGTCACATTGGAGCACATTGGAGCCTTGTTGTGTCACAATGGACCATTAAGAAGTCATATTGTAACAGTGTAATTGCACATTGGAGGAATATATTGGCACATGGGGCGATAGAGTTGACACATTGGAGCATTGTGATGTCATATTGGACATTGTGATGTAACATTGGGAGCCTTGTTGTGTCACATTGGACCATTAAGAAGTCATATTTTAACAGTGTAATTGCACATTGGAGGAATATATTGGCACATGGGGCGATAGAGTTGACACATTGGAGCATTGTGATGTCATATTGGATCATTGTGATGTCCTATTGGAGAATTGTGATTTCACAATGGAATATCTTGAAGTCTTATTGTAATATTGTGGTGGCACATTGGAGTGATAAAATGGCCCATGGAGCGATAATTCTGGCACATTGTAGTATTGTGAAGTCACAATGGAACACTGTGAATTCATATTGTAACGTTGGAATGGCACCCTGGAGCATTGTGATGTCACATTGGAGAATTTTGAAGTCATATTGTAATATTGTGGTGGCACATTGGAGTGATAAAATGGCCCATGGAGCGATAATTCTGGCACATTGTAGTATTGTGAAGTCACAATGGAACACTGTGAATTCATATTGTAACGTTGGAATGGCACCCTGGAGCATTGTGATGTCACATTGGAGAATTTTGAAGTCATATTGTAATATTGTGGTGGCACATTGGAGTGATAAAATGGCCCATGGAGCGATAATTCTGGCACATTGTAGTATTGTGAAGTCACAATGGAACACTGTGAATTCATATTGTAACGTTGGAATGGCACCCTGGAGCATTGTGATGTCACATTGGAGAATTTTGAAGTCATATTGTAATATTGTGGTGGCACATTGGAGTGATAAAATGGCCCATGGAGCGATAATTCTGGCACATTGTAGTATTGTGAAGTCACAATGGAACACTGTGAATTCATATTGTAACGTTGGAATGGCACCCTGGAGCATTGTGATGTCACATTGGAGAATTTTGAAGTCATATTGTAATATTGTGGTGGCACATTGGAGTGATAAAATGGCCCATGGAGCGATAATTCTGGCACATTGTAGTATTGTGAAGTCACAATGGAACACTGTGAATTCATATTGTAACGTTGGAATGGCACCCTGGAGCATTGTGATGTCACATTGGAGAATTTTGAAGTCATATTGTAATATTGTGGTGGCACATTGGAGTGATAAAATGGCCCATGGAGCGATAATTCTGGCACATTGTAGTATTGTGAAGTCACAATGGAACACTGTGAATTCATATTGTAACGTTGGAATGGCACCCTGGAGCATTGTGATGTCACAATGGACCATAGAGAAGTCATACTGTAGCATTTTGATGGCACATTGGACCAATATAACTGCACATGGGGCGATAGTGTTGGCAAATTGGAGGATTGTGATTTCACATTGGAGCATTTTGATGAAACAATGGACCATTGTGATGTCATATTTTAACATTGTCATGGCACACTGGAGCAAAATAAATGGTGATGGGGCCATAGTGAAGGCACATTGGAGCATTGTTCTATCACATTGCAGCATTGTGATGTCACATTGGAACATTATGAAGTCATATTTTGACATTGTGGTGACACATCCGAGCATGATAATGGCATATGTGGCGAGAGTGTTGGTACATTGGAGTTTTGTAATGTCACATTGGAGCATTGTGATGTCACAATGGAATATTTTGAAATCATATTGTACCATTATGATGGCACCATAGAGGATTGTGATATCACATGGGGCTATAGTACTGGCACATTGGAGCATTATGAAGTCACACTGGTGCATTGTGAAGTCACATTGTAACATTGTGATGGGACATTGAAGCAATATATTGGTACGTGGGGTGATAGTTTTGGTACATTGGAGCATTGTGTTTTCACAATGAAACATTGTGAATTCATATTGCACATTGTGATGCCACCATGGATGATTTTCTTGTCACATTGGGGAATACGGTGGAACATTGAGCACCATGTCTGCATATTGAGCATGGTGACAACTCAATGGAACTTTTTAATGACACAGTTGCACATAGTTGATGGCCTCATGGAGCATTGTTATGGCACATATGCCAATACAGTTGTCACATGAGAGCATTGTGATATTACATTGGAACATTGTGAGCTCACAATGGAACACTGTGAAGTCGTATAGAAAAAATTTTAATGCACATAGTGCACTTTGTTGCCCCTTTGGAGCACTGTGATGACACAATGGAACATTGGGAAATCTTAATGTAACATTGTGATGTGACAATGAAACACTGTGAAGTCATATTGTAACATTGTGATGGAACATTGCAGGAATATAATGGCACATGGGGCCATGGTATTGGAACATTGGAGAATTGTGATGTCACATTCGAGCATTGTGAAGTCATATTGTAACATTGTGATAGCACCTTGGAGCATTGTGACCGCACATGGGGTGACAGTTTTCGCATATTGGAACACTGTGATGTCACGTTGGAGCATTATGATGTCACAATAAAACATTGTGAAGTTATATTGTAATATTTTGATGGCACATTACAGCATTGGGATGTCACAATGGAACGTTGAGTAGTCATATTGTAACATTGTGATGACTCATTGGAGCAATATAATGGCACAAGGGGCCATAGTGTTTTCTCATTGGAGCACTGAGATGTCTCATTGGGGCATTTTGAGGGGCACTGTGCTCTGTGTTTGCATATTGAACCCGGTGACAACACAATGGTTCATAGTAATTATACAATTGTGCATAGTGATGTCACAATAAGCATTGTGATGTCACAATGGAACGTTGTGAAGTCATTGTAACATTGTGATGGCATTTTGGAGCTATGTAATGGCATGTGGGGCTATACTTTTGGCATATTGCAGGATTGTGATGTCACACTGGAGCATTGTGATGTCACAGTGGAACATTGGGAAGTAATACTGTAACACTGTGATGCACATTAGAGCAATATGATGGCATATATGGGGGTAGTGTAGGCACATTGGAGCACTGTGTTGTCACATTTGAGCATAGTACTTTCACAGTGGAACATTGCGAAGTCATATTGTAACATGCTGTTTGCACCATCGAACATTGTGATGTAACCATGGAACATTGTGAAATCGCATTGTAACATGATGATGGCACGTTGGAGCAATATAATGGCACATGGGGCGATAGTGCTGGCACATTGGAGCATTATGAAGTCACATTGGTGCACTGTGATGTCACATTGTAACATTGTGATGGGACATTATAGCAATATATTGGTACATGGGGTGATAGTTTTGGCACATCGGTGTATTGTGATTTCACAATGCAACAT
>NW_008334886.1:16196-25811 GCF_000622305.1 Nannospalax galili | reverse complement strand
GTCACATTGTAACATTGTGATGGCACATTGGAGCAATATAATGGCACATAGGGCAAAGAGTTGGCACATTGGAGCACTGGGTTGTGACAATGGATCATTGAGATATCCTATTGTAGCATTGTCATGGCACACTGGTGAAATATATTGGCACATGGGGCGATAGTTTTGGCTCATTTGAGAATTGTGATATCACATTAGAACATTGTGATGTCACAATGGAACAATGAGAAGTCATATAGTGGCATTGTGATGGAACATTGGAGCAATATAGTGGCACATGGGGCAACAGTGTTGGGACACTGGAGCACTGTGATATCAACTTGGAACATTGTGATGTAATATTTTAATATTGTGATGGCACATTGGAGCAATATAAAGGCACATGAGGCAATAGTGTTGTTACACTGGAGCATTGTGTTATCACATTCCAACATTGTGATGTCACATTGGTACATTGTGAAGACATTTTTTAACAATGTAATGGCACATAGGAGCAATGTAATGGCACAAAGATCGATAGTGTTGGTACACTGGAGCATTGTGATGTCAGTATTGAACACGTTGAAGTCATATTGTAACATTATGATGGCACACTGGAGCAATATAATGGCACATGGGGCGATTGTGTTGTCACATAGGAACATTGTAATGTCAAACTGGAGCAAAGTGATGTCACAATGGAACACTGTGAAGTCATATTGTAACATTTTGATGACACATTGGAGCAATATTTTGGCTCCAATGTTTCCGTGGTTCTTGACAAGAGTGCTGTTTGACAAAGTTCCAGGTGAACGCTGATGACCGCTACTCTTTGGCGTATATCCCTTCCCCAATTACTTCTGGTTTTTGTAATTTGTATAACTTTCTCTTCCTTAAGTATGCTGATAACCAACTCTGATGATGGAATGGGAAAATAATCCGGGGAAATCTCTTCGTTTAGCAGAATTATCATGTTATTGAAACAAAATGAAAATAAAAAGTAGACAAGTTCCACGTACAAAAATGAAGTCATTTGGACCTGCATTTGTTATTAATAATGAGGTTTGATTTCCCCCAAAAGGAAAATATGGCATGCAATCTCTAGATGCCCTGCTGCCTTTTACATGAGTTTATGATTTTAATCCTGAACAAGTAATTATTGAGACTAAAGTTTGGTATAAGGAAAAACTATTTGGCTTAGAGAAACTCCCTCTTGGATAGGAAGATTTGCTAGGTCAGTAAAAAGCTATAGGTGCATGACCTCTAAAGAAAAATTGCCTATTCTTTTATAAAGAGTAACAGAGATTTAAAACCCACTTAAAATAAATGACAACAAAATAATAAAAATATTGAAATGAAGAAAATAATCATATGACTCTAAGAATACAAACGTTCAGGAAGAAATAGCAAAAGGGAGAGGAGAAAGACAAATTGGAAAATTGGTTAGACAATAAATAAAAAGAGCTGGTTATTCCTGTTCCCATGAGAAAAATAATTTTCTCAAATAGACACGCCAGAGACTGAAAGAGGAACAACTTGAGGAGTAACGCATCCAGGAGAATACCAAACCCTAGTGGCTCAGTAGGGAGAGAATACTGTCATAGATAAACTTGTTTGTGTAGGAGGATAACTAGGTTTTATACTCATATTCAGGACTATTTCCTGACCAATCAGTCACTGATAAAGAGTAATTATAAGGAGAAAAATGAACTGTTTTTGAAGGAAATCCACAGGGAAACCAATTAGGACATCCATGGTGATCATTAATGTGATCCCAATAGCTATCCATAAGTTTGCTTGTTCACAAGGGGAAATCAAGACAGGTAAAGGATTTTGAGAGACATTATATTTATTTTGCGGCATGTATAAATATGTGTACTTTAATGTCCAGAGATCTCTATTACCTTCCCCAGCAGGGGGCCTCTCTGGGTAAATGCCCAAACGCACGTTAGACTTTGTAGATTTCCCAGCAGGAGATGGGGATTCAGCAACTACTGTTCTTAAGTAGAGCAAGAAACAACCTGTCAAGGGAGAGGAAGAATCTGTATAAAAACAGATGGGAGAGCCATAAGTGTGGCCTTCAAAAGTGACATTAACCCCTTTGATGGTTAAGTAGGCATTACTTTCATCTCCCATGAGAAGAATATCATTAGTAGTAACCTTAACAGAAGCATGCTCCCAAGTAGCAATGTGAAATATAGGAGGATCAAGTAAATAAGCCCAATAAGCATAACTAGCGGTAGCAACAGGACTTAGAACAAGAAATACCTTGGTGGTGATCAAGGAAATCATAGCAAGTAGCAAGTATTCAGGTGTAACTGGAAGATGTCGCTCATTAATTAAAGTTTCAGAAAGTTCATATTAATGCAAAGTTAGATTAATATTTTTAAACCTGGTTAATGGTAACCAGTATGTTGGTTGACTGACTCCCATATGTTTATTCCCTTGCAAGCATATTTATCGGAATTCAGCACTTTTTATTACATCTCCCAGAATAAAAAGAAAATGACACTTCCTTGACTTTGCAGGCAAAAAATTATAGCTACAAGATAAAATGGGGAGTTCCAAAATGGCCGTAGCTCCATTTCTTTTCTCAGTTGTATCTTGAATACTATGTGTATATTCACTCATCTGCTGATGAAAAAGTGAAACCAAATTTCATCTTTAAAAATAATACCTAATAATACCTAATGCTGCACTAAATGCTAAAATACCAAATGTTATTCAATGTCTTTGGCACTTAGCAAATGTGCTCGTTCTTTTCATTTTTACCTAACATTGATTAGGAAAAGGTTATAAAAATAGCAAAGAATCTAGGAAGAAAGAAATAGCAACTGGTACTACTGTTTGTGCAGAAAGTCATATTCAGTCTAATTCAGCCAAACGAATTTCCCACGTTGCTTGGTAAGACAAGATCCATCTTCTTTCTCCACTTGTTTTGCAAGGGGTAAAATGAGAGCTCCAGGACTAGGCCAGATTTGGGCTGCTCCTGAGCACACATTTACCCTACCCAATCAAGTCACTATCCTCCTGCTCTGGGACTAGGCTAGGACAAGCTGTTGTAGAGCACCAGACAAGCCTGATAAGTGTACCTCTCACCATTCATCCAAGAAGCTTTTTTTTTTTACAATACCTGGAGACTATTACGAAGTTCCACAACTGGTAAAACATAGGGAACATGTCTGTGAGGTGTCCAGCCTTAAGTGACACATATGCAATGAAACTTGTACACCTAAATCTCGGAGAACATCACAGAATGGGTGCAGAAAAAATATCAATGCAGCTCTCAACTTTCACCAGAGATATTTTCTCATTCAGCAGACAGTGATTAACCAAGAGATCCACAATTGATCAAAGTGCAAAGAATAAGAGACTTCATGGTACTTATCCTTCAGTAGGACACCTATATCAAACTTAGTCCACTCAAGGTTCAAGAATTAGGAAAATTTTAAAAGCGAGATGTGGTGGATGACCTCAAGGAAGCAGTTTTCCAGATAGCAGGATAATTACTCATATGAATTCACAGAAATGTTGACAGCATGCACAAGACCCAGATTTCCTGAAGCCAGACAAAATCCCAGTGTAGAAATGGGGATGTGTTTGAGAAATCCGAACCTTAGCTGAGTAACTATTGACAGCCAGTAGTTGTTGGGAAAGGGAGAGCCAGTTTTCATTAAGGATGTGAAAGTAGATTGGTTTACCAAGCTGCAGTGGACTGAACCATACCAAAGGGCATTTGGGGACACAAACTTGACTCAGTAGGCTTTAATGTATGCGACGGAGTACATGAAATCAAGTGGGAACATTAAGAGTGGTGCAGATAGGAGAAGTGTCTAAATGTGGTCAATATAAATTTATGAACATTGCAAAAATTTGATAAAAAAATAACTCTTGAATTTAAAAAATGGCAAAGTGATATCTTGTCATTTGGGTATCTTACTCCTTCAAATGATTGCAATATTAGGTTCTCCTAATTGACAACTCTACAGTATCAATTATCCAAATATTTTAGCCATGTTGTGTATGCTGTAATATACTTCAGCAACTTGATTGACTATAAAGTGATTTTGATAATGTTCCTTAGAACATCAAAAAACTCCCTCCTTGAGATCCCATAACCCTCACAAACAGCATTATACTAGGAAACTAGGAATTCCCTCCTTTAGCACTTGTTAAGTCTGAAGCTAGTCTGCGTGTTTGGGAAAGTAAGTGGCAAGTTTCCAAATATATACAACTAATTTGAGACACAGATGTATGACTCTGTGTGTGTGTGTGTTTATACAGATTTGTGAATGTGTAATGGCTTTTCCTAATCTAGAATTTATATATGGTGTTCTGTGGGTGAAATTTGTGAAAATATTGTTCCCTTATCTTTGGTCCTCTACACACGTCATTCTTTTTATATTTCTTGGCTGAGACTGTGAAGATCCTTGATTTCTACATACTGTATCCAAAATCCTCCCCCTATGTTATCATTTACTTTTCTCTGTTTTCTTGACTTTTCTTAGTTCACCTTAAATCTCCTATCAGTATCTGAAATATACATATTTGTCTTTGCTCTATTTAGTCGAATAGAAGTTGTCATTTTTGTGATTATTATAATGGCTTGCTTTCACTGTTGTATATCATGACCTAGAGCATCAGTGCTTACTGAAGAGTGTGTATATATGTGAAGAAAGAAAGAAATAAAGGATGAAAGAAAGAAAGAAGAAAGCAAAGGAGGAAAGAAGGAAGAAAGGAAGGAAGGAAGAAGGGAAGGAGGGAGTGCGTTATAGCTATGTGTTGTGTTTTCAATGTATCTTTTAGATGTAAAACATGTCTTGAGGCTGAAAAACTGGTTTAAGGGTAAGTGCACTTGATGGAAAAGCAAGGTAACCTAAGTTTAAATCCCCAGTATCTTCAAATGCCAGGCATTGCCATATACATCTGTAACCCCAGCAGTGGTGTATGGAGGAAGGAGAATCTCTGCAACTCTCTAACAAATGAACAGAAATGGTGAAATTCAAGTTCAGTGAGAGGTCGTGTCTTGGAAAATAAGAGAGAGAAAAACGGAGGAAGACTCCCAATGTCTTCCTATGGCATCCACATGTGCATACACACCCACCTAAGTATGTGTGCATACATAACACACACACACACAGAAACAAACACAGAAGCAGCTCATTTTCTAGTACCTTTCTGCATCCTTAGGATATCCCTATGAGATACAGAGGTCTTGAGGTAATTATATTGTGATATTCCTTCCTATACGGCAGTAACATAACCTCTCAAAGCAAATTAAAATAATGAAGTGGTGATGAAGGTGCCATGGCTTTTGCCTCCAATCTGAGACATCGTATTATGTGATGAGAAGAGACTGGGATACCTTGGGAGACCTCAGGAGATTTTCTTTGTACTGAGTAGTCAGAGTAGAGGCACCTACCATGTTACAGCACAATAACAGCCCAAGAGAAGGGTTTGAAAATGGTTCAGTGGATAAAGCACTTGTTGTGCAGGCATGAGTACCCAGAGTTCAGATTCCCAGAACCCTCATAAATGCTAGGCAAGCGTGGTAGCCACCTGTCATCTCAGCACTTTGGAGGCAGAGACAAGTGATCCCTGGGCGAGATGGCTAGCTAGATTATCTGGAATTAGAGAGCTCCAAGTTAGTCAGAGATCCTGCCTCAGTAAATAATGTACAAGTTAAGGAATATCTTCCAAAACTAAAAAAATTGAACCACTATAATATACATCAAATTCATTAATGGGTAAATGTTAAAAATGAGATCAGTGTGTGGAAAGGACTCCTGAACATTGAAGTTCAAGACATCACTTTTCACTATAGCTAAGATATAGAATAAATCTAAGTATATATTGATAAGTAAAGAAAATATTGTATAGATGCACAATGAAGTACTAGTTAACCTTAGAAGAAAGTACTTTCGTTTGTCATACTGTATATGAACCTGGGGAGCATTATGTTATGTTGAAAAGTCACGCAGAGAAATGCAGAGATCACATAATCTTGGTTATTTGTAAAAAGTTAAAAGGTTGAGCTAATGCAGGCAAAGAATGATGGATCAGGAACTGGAGGATGTTGGTTAAAGGGGTTAAAATATGTTAGGCAGGAGGATATTGCACAGCACGGTGGCTTTACTTAGTATAATGAATTATATACCTGAAAAATTCTGAGAATATGTTTAAAGGGTTCTCTTTTATAACAAAATTTAAAGGGTATGAAGTAAAACATTTAATAGATTTATTTAGCCATTTTATGATGAACACACATGTCAAAACACCCTGTTATATACCATAAACATATATACGTTTTTTAATTGAAAGTAGATTTAAAAGTCTTTGCATGGTTCAATGGAGAATGGTGGCTGCTCTTAGTACTATGTGATTGACACCATGGTGGAAAGAAGGACATATCTCATTTCTGGTGTGGTATGTACTTATAGCAGCCCTCATAGCATACTATGTGTTACATTCATCTATTTTCATAGTCTTACTTTCCTAAATAGCACTAAAGGCCCAATACTTGACTTTTGTCCCTACAGTTAGACTGAAATCATGAGCTGCCAGTATAACTTTGGATATCTGTGCCTCAGTTTCCTCATTTAAAAAATGAGATAAATTGTGGCAATTACTACATGTGTTTTTCTCTTTTCTCCACAACCTAGGTAGAACTTATTATCTTTTATATAATAGGCATTCTAACAGATATTAAGTGATAGTTCCTTATGGTTTAATTTACATTTACATGATTATTAATTATACTGAGTAATTTTTGATACACCTATTAACCATCTATATGTCTTCTTTTAGAAATACCTATTCATATGTTTTTTTCCCATTTTGTGTGTGTATTTGTGTATTAGTTGCTGTGATAGAGACACAGGCCAAAGGAATTTAAAGAAGCAAGAGTTTTTTTGAGCTTATGGTTCCAGGTGAATTACAGTCTGTCATGGCAGTGAGGCATGGTGGCTGGAGGTGGCTGGAGCAGGAGAAGCAGGAGGGAAGCTCTCACATCATAATTCAGGCACAGGAAGGAAAAGATGACTTGAGGTCTGGCAAGGCTTAAGAACTCTCTAAGCCCAACCCAAGTGACATGCTTCTTCCAGGATAGCCACACCGTCTAAAACATCCCAAAACAGCGCAATCATCTGGGGACAAAATGTCCAACACTTGGAGGCTATGGGGGACATTTTCATTCAAACAACCACATTCCACCCCTTTGCCCCCATAGGCTCATGATCATATAAAATGCAAAATACATTTAGTCCAACTTTCAATTTCCCCATAGTCATTATCAGTCTCAATACTATTCAAAAGTCCACAGTCCAAAGTGGATTTAGGAAAATACCTTAACTGTAAGCCTCTATAAAATCAAAAGCCATATTACATCCTCCCAACATACAGTGGAGCCGAATACACATTACCATTCCAAAAGGGATGAATGGAGGCATAGTAAGGAAATACTGGACCAATACAAGACCAAAAACAGTAGGTGAAACACCAAATCTCGTAGTTCCACATTCAACTTCTAGGACTTTACTTCAAAGGGCTTAGATGGCTCAGCCTCTTTAGCTTTGCTACATGCAACATACATCTCTCTCTTTTGCTGGTACCACTCCATGAGTGCAGTTCTTCTTCGCAGATGCCTCACAGCTCTGGCATCACAAACGTCTTGGGATCTCCATTGCCAACCAGACTTCACATTCACAGCTGTACGCCATAGCCTACTAGTGCCTCTTCCAGGCAGGGGAACTTCTGCTTCATGTCACCTGGCCTCCAAGTTTCTCTGAAACCTTGGGGTAAGAATTGACGACCCCTTCACTCTTCCATCTTTCATGCCTCTAAAGCCAGCACCAGGTGGGAACACTGCGAAGTCTGTCTGCAAGTTTTTGATGGATCTCAGGCTGCTTTATCCGTTTTAGAAGCTGTTCTCTTCAGTGGTCCCTGCAGCATTTTCCTTTCTCAAGTTGGAGGCTTAATTGGATGTTGTCTTTCCCTGGAGGCACTCTCTCCATTGTTCAAGTTTGAATCTCTAGGCCCCTCCTTAATCACTTTAATCTCCTTATCAATGGGATCCTCTCCATCACATGCCAAGGCTCCAATATTTATCTTCCTAAGGCTCTTTGTCAATCCACCCTGTACACTCTTTATTTCTTTCTGTCCCATTTGCTCTTTCTCCCTGTAAATCTGTATAATATTCACCATTAATAGCCACGACAGCATTTCTACATTAGGCTATCTTGAAATTTCTTCCACCAGACAAATTAGTCCATTGCTTTTCAACTTAGCCCCAGGCAATCATTTAGGTCGAGATCATGGTCCAGTCAGACTCTTTGCCGAAATATCCCAAGTGCTGCTTAAGTCCTTATTTCCCTCAGGAACTACATTGTTCTTAGCACCACTTTCTTTCAAGCCCCTACTAGAATGGCCTGTTAGGCTCCACTTACAGCAATCAAGGATTTTCCCAGGCCAAACTTCCAAAACGTTCCACAGTTTTCCAAAACCCCACATGTTCAGGTTCTTCACAGTCAACACCCCACTCCTGGTACCAATTACTGTATTAGTCACTTTTCTGTTGCTGTGATAGAAACACTGACCAAAGCAATTTATAGAAGAGTTTATTTGAGCTTATGTTTCCAGGGGAATTATAGTCCGTCATGGCAGGGAGGCATGGTGGCTGGAGCTGGCTGGAACAGGAGCAGTAGAAGCTAAGCTCTCACATCATCCTGCAGTCACAGGAAGCAAGAGAAAAACTGGAGATCTGGCAAGGCTTAAGAACTCTCTAAGCCTACCCCCAGTGACGTGTTTCTAAAACTTCCTAAATCTTCGCCATCATCTTTGGACAAAATGTCTAAATACTTGGAGCCTAGAGGGGACATTTTCATTCAAACCACCCCAGTTAGTGTTAGTACTAGTTCTAGGGTTAGATTCAAGGTTAGGGTGATAATTAGGGATAGGATTAACATTACACTTAGGGCTATGTTCAGGTTTGGGGCTAGGGTTATGTTTGGGGTTAGGGTTAGGTTATGGTTCGGCCTGGATTAGATTAGTGTTAGGGTTAGTGCTAGGGTTAGGGTTAGGGTTAGTGATAGGATTAATGTTATGTTAATGTTTGGTAGTTGCTTAAGTGTTAGGATTAGGTTTATGGTTAGTGGTAGGTTTAGGGCTAGGGTTATGTTTAGGGTTAGTGCTAGGTCAGTGTTTTGGGTTAGGGCTAGGGCTAGAGTTAGGATTAGGGTTAAGGATGGGTTGTGTTTAGGGTTGGGGTAGGTTCTGAGTTAGGATAAGGCTTATGGTTAGGGCTAGGATTAGTTTAAGGCTGAGGGCTAGGGCTAGGGTTAAGGTTAGGTTTTGAGTTAAATTTAGAGCTATGGTTGTCTAGAATTATGCATATGGTTAAGATTTGGTTTATGGTAAAAGTTTTGTTTAGGTTTCAGGTTGTTTCTATGGTACATATTTAGGTTTAGTTTTAGGAGCAGGGTTACATTTAGGATAAGGTTTAAGTTTAGGTCTAGGGTTAGGTTTAGATTTAGGATTAGTGTTATGGACAGGTTTAGGATTACCTGTAGGTGTTGGCTTACAGTTAGGGTTAGGTTTATGATTATGGCTAGGGCTTGAATTAGGGCTAGGTTCATTTCA
>NW_008334886.1:0-16148 GCF_000622305.1 Nannospalax galili | reverse complement strand
TAAGTCAAGGGCTACACTTATGGTTAGTTTGAGGTTTTCTTTAGAGGTAGGATTATGTTTAGGGTTACATTTTTAGGGATAGTGTTAGATTTAGGGTTAGGGTTAGGGAGAGTTAGGTTTAGGGTTAGTGTTAAGGTTAGGTTTAGGTCTAGGATTAGGTTTAACTTTAAGGCTAGGACTATGGTGAGGCTTAGGGTTGGGGTTAGGATTAGGGCTAGTGTTATGTTTATTGTGAAGGTTAGGTTAATCGTTCTGATTAAGGTTATGAGTAGGGCTAGGGTTACTGTTAGGTTTAGTGTTAGGTCTAGGCTTAAGGTTAGGGTTAGAGGTAGGGTTAGAGCTGGGGTTACATGTATGCTTCGGCTTAGGTTTAGAGTTAGGGTTAAGGTAGGATTAAGTTTAGTGGTAGGGTTTTGGTGAGGGATAATGTAGGGGTTAAGGTAGGGTTATGTTTAGGTTTATTTGTAGGTTTAGGGCTAGGGTTTGGGTCAGTGCAGGATTAGATTATGTGAGGATTGGGGTTTTGGTTAGGGTTAGGGTTAAGGCTAGGCTTAAGTCTTGGTTTAGGCCTAGGTCTAAGTTTAGGATTAGGTTTAGTGTTAGATTTAGGTTTAGGGTTATTTCTAGGGTTATGTTGAGGGTTAAGGTTAGGTAAACTAGGATTATGATTATGACTAGATTAGGGTGAGTTTCGGGGCTAGGGTTAGGTTAAAGTTTAGGTTTAGTTTTAGGGTTCAGGTTATGTTTAGTGCTGTGGTTAGGGTTTCGTTTATGCCTAGGACTAGTGTTAGAGTTAGGTTAGGTCAATGTTGAATATTAGGGTTATACTTAAGCTTAGATATATGTTTAATTTTAGGGTTATGTTTAGGTCTTGAGCTAGGGCTATGGTTATGATTAGACTTAGGGTTAGGGTTGGAGTTATAGGTGGGGCACAGTTATTTTTAAGTTTAGGGTTAGGAGAGGGGTTAGGTCTAGGGTCAGGTTTAGGGTAATGGTTTAGGTTTAGGCCTTGGGTTAAGATTATGGATAGGGTCTCGATTAGTGTTAGGGTTAGTGTTGGGTCTAGGATTATGTTAAGAGGATAGGGTTAGGGTTAGAGTAAGGTTAGGTCTAAAGTCAGGGTTAAAATTAGGACAAACTCTAATACTAGGGTTAGGTTTAGGGTTACTTCTAGGGTTGGATTTAGGATTTTGTGTGGTTAGGGTTAGGCCTAGGGTTAGGGTTAGGGTTAGATTTAGGATTTGAGGTAGGGTTAGTGCTAGGTTAGTGCTGAGTAGGGGATAGGTTAATGCTTAGGGTTAGGGTCAGGGTAATGTGTAGGGTTAGTGTTAGGTTAAGGGTTATGATTAATGTTACGGATAGGATTATGGTTAGGCTTCGGTTTAGGGCTAGGATTAGGGTTAAGGGTTAGGTTTAGGTTTAGGGCTAGGATTAGGGTTAGACTTAGGGTTAGAGGTAATTTTAGGGCTAGGGTTATGCAGAGGTGTAAATTTAGGATTAGGGTTGAGGTTCAGGGTGGTTCTAGGATTATGTTTGTGGTTAGGGTTAAGTTTAGGGTTAGGGTTAGAGTTAGCATTAGGGATAGGGTTAGTGTTAGGGCTAGTGTTGTATTTAGGGGTAACGTGAGGTTAAGTGTTAAGATTATGGTTTTCGTTAGGTTTAGGATTCGCTCTAGGATTAGGTTTAGGGATAAATTTAGTGTTAGTGCTAGGCTTAAGGTTATATCTATGCTAGAGATTAGGTAAGTTTTAGGGTTCAGTTTAGAGGTCGGATTATGGATCCAATAAGGATTATGGCTAGGTTTAGGATTTGGGATATGGTTAGGGCTGGTTTAAGGTTAGATTTAGGGCTAGGTTTAGGGTTAGTGTTAGGGATGGGTTATGTTTATGGTTAGATTTAGATTAGGGTTACATTTATGGTTAGGATTAGGCCTATGGCTAGGGTTAGGGTGAACTGGAAAGTTTGGAATGGTCTGTATCTCAGGAAGTGTAAGGGCTGTGTGAGGGTGTGTGTGCACACACTCCCATTGTTGAAAGCAGAAATCATGCCAAGTTTTATTGTTAGAGGCAGTGATAGGGATACAGTTAGGGTTAGATTTTTGGGTAGGATTAGGGTCATGTTTAGTGCTAGGGCTAGGGCTAATGAAAGGGTTAGGTTTAGGATTAGAGGTACTTTTGGGCTAAGATTACGTGGAGGGTTAGGTTTAGGTTTAAGGCTAAGTTTAGGTTTAGGGCTACAGTTGTGTTTAGGTTTAAGATTAGAGTTAGGGTTAGGACAAGAGTTAAGGTTCGATTTACGGCTAGGGCTACAGCACAATTTAGGGTTTGGGTTATGATAAGATTTGAGTTATGTTTAGGGATTAATGTTAGATTTATGGCTAGGACTACCATAAGGGCTAGGCTTAGGTCAGAGGTTAATATTGGGTTAGGGATAGTCTTATGTCTAGTGTTAGTTTTAAGATTGTGTTTAGGGTTACGTTTAACCCTAGAGTTAGGGTCAAGTTTAGGTTTAGGGCTAAGGTTAGTGTTAGCATTAACAATATAGTTATGTTTAGGATTGGTTCTGGGGTTATGTTTAGGGTTAGGATTAGAGTTAGGGTTAGAGTTGGGGTAAGGGTTAGGGTTACTTGTAGGGTTAGGCTCAGGTTTGGGTTTAGCTCATTTTTGGGTTTAGCTCACGTTTGGTTCTAGTTTATATATTGAGGGTTAAGGTTCAGGTTACAATTAGGGGTAGAGTTAGGGTGAGGGTTAGTGTAGGATTAGGCTTAGTTTTAGGGTTAGGACAAGGTTTATGGTTAAAACTTTGGTTAATGTTAGGTTTGGTTCTAGAGTATATAATTAGGGTTTGTATTATGGTTTTGGTTCCAATTCTGGTTAGGTTTAGGATTAGGATTAGGGCTATATGTATGTTTATGAATAGGGCTAGGTTTACTGTTAGTTATTTGCCTAAAACTCATCCTAACCCTATACCTATGCCTAGACCTAAACCTAAGCACAACCCTAAGCCTAACCCTAACCCTTGACCTAACCATAAGACTAAATTTAGGCTTTGAGGTAGCTTTAGAGTTAGTTTTATGGCTAGGGCTACATTTAGGGTTAGTATTAGTGTTAGCGGTTTGGTTAGAGTTATTGCTTGGGTTAGTGTTAGGGAGAGGTTTAGGTTTAGAATTAGGGGTAGTGTTATCTTGAGGGTTACGGTTTGGAAAAGTCTTAGGATTCTCATTAGGTAATGGCTATGTTTATGGTCAGGTTGATGGATAGGGTTAGGATTAGGAGAAGGGTTAATTTTAGGATTAAGATAAGGGTTATGTTCAGGGCTACTGTTTGGTTTTCATCTAGGGATACTTTTAGGGTTTGGATTAGAGTTAAGGATAGGGCTAGATTTCTGGTTAGGTTTATGATTAGGGCTAGGGATAGTTTAGGATAAGGACAATGTTTACTATTACTATGAGGGTTAGCTTGAGGTTTAGGGTTAGGGTTAGGTCTAGCATTATTATGGTTAGGGTGAAGGCTAGGGTTATGATTAGGTTTAGAATTAGTACTATGGTTAGGGTTAGGGTTAGGTTAAGGATTAAGGCTATGTTTAAGACTAGGGTAAGATTGTTCTAGCCTAAGGATTAGGGTCAGTGCTAGGACTGAGTTAGGGTTAGGGTTAGGACAAGGGCTAGAGTAAGTTCAGGGTGAATGTCAGGCTTAGGGTTTTGTTTAGGGTTATGATTATGCTTAGGTTTAAGTTTAGATTTAAGGTTAGGTTTAGGTTTAGGTCTAGTGCTGTAGTTACGTTTAGGTTTAGGTTTAGGTTTAGGTTTGGTTTAGCGTTAGGGTTAGGATTAGGGTTAGGGTTACTGTTAGGGTTAGGGTAAGGTTAGGGCTAGTTTAATATTAAGGTTAGGGCTAGGGTTACGTTTAGGTTTAGGCTTAGGTTTAAGGTTGGGGTAAGTTTTGGGCTAGGATAAGGATTAGGGTTAGAGGTAGGACTATGATGAGAGATAGAATTATATTTAGGGTTAATGTTAGGTTTAGGGTTAGAGCTACAGTAGGTTTAGGTTTAGGTTAGGGTCAGGAATAGCATTAGTGTTAGGCCTAGCATTAGGCTTAGAGCTAGGGTCATGTGTATGGTTAGGTTTCTGTTAGGGCTAGAGTTAGGATTAGTTTTACAGTTAGGGATAGGCTTAGGGTTGGACTTTGGCTGATTTTAGGATTAGGCCAAGGTTAGTTTTTTGGATTATGGTTAGGATTATGGTAAGGATTCATTCTAGGGTTAGGTTCACATTTAGAATTAGGGTTGGGTTAGAGTTAAGATTAGGTCAAAGTTTAATATTAGGTTAGGGTTAAGGTTAGGTAGAAGATTAGTTTTAGAGTTATGATTAGGGTTGGGTTTCGTGCTAGGTTTCTGGATAGGACTAGGATTAGGATTGAGTCTAAGTTATATATTGAAGTTTGGGATTAGTGTTAGATTAAGGGGTAGGTTTTGGTCTAGGTTTATGTGTAGGTTTAGGCTTAATTTTACAGTAATCCTTAGGGTTAGGGCAAGGTTTAGTGTTAAGGTTTGGGTTTAGGGTACATATTTATTCTTAGTGTTAGGGTTTGGATAAGTTTCAGCTAGGTTTGGGTTTAGGACTAGGGTTACGTTTAGGGATAGATTTAGTTTTATGGTTAAGGTTAGTTTATGGTTAGGGATACAATTAGATTTAGGGTTTGGGTCAGTTTTAGGTCTAGGTTTTGGTTTAGAATTACTGTTAGTGATACGGGTAGGTTTAGGGTTAGGTTTAGGGCTGGCGCTATACTTAGGACGAGGCTTCGGTTTAAGTTAAGGGTTAGGGTTAGGGTAGGGTTAGGGTTATGTTCAATGTTAGGCTTAGTTTTATTTTTAGGCATAGGGGTAGTAGAGCTAGGTTTGGCATTAGGGTTAGGGCCAGGGTTATGTTTAAATTTAGGGTTAGGACAATCATAGTATTTTAGATAGGGTGTGGCTACATTTAGGGTTAGGTTTGTAGTTATGTTTAGGGTTAGGTTTAGGATTACATCCAGGGTTAGTTTCAGGATTAATATAAGGTTTACGGTTAGGATTAGGATTAGGTTTTTGACTAGGGGCAGGTTCAGTTTAGGATTTGAATTCAGGATAGATCTAGGGTTAGGGTTAAGCTAAGGTCAATGTTTAATATTATTATTATGGTTACAGTAAGGCTAGTGTTTAAGGTTAGATCTAGGATTAGGTTTAGGGTTATGATTATGGCTAGGGTTAGGGCAAGGATTAGTGTTAGCATTAGGACTAGTGGTATGTTTAGGGTTAGGTTTAGGGTTAGGGTTAGGTTTAGGACTAGAATAAGGATTAGGGCTAGGCTTAGCATTAGGATCAGTGCCAGGATTATGTTTAGGGATAGTCTTAGGTTTAAGACTAGTGTTAGAGTTGGGTATAGTGATAGGGGTACAGTAGATTCAGGGTTAAGGTAGGTCAGGGAAGTTTTAGGGTTATGATTATTGTTAGATGTAGGGTTAAGTTTATGTTCAGAGCTAGTGCTATGGTTAGGGTTAGACTTAGGTTTAGGTTTGGGTTTAGGGTTATGCTAAGGTTAGGGTTAGGGCTATTGCTATATTTAGGGTTAAGCTTAGGTTTAGGTTTAGGTCTAGGTTTAGGGCTACATTAAGTATTATGGCAGGGTTAGGATTATCATCTGGGCTAAGATTATTTTAGGGTTAGTGCTAGGTTTAGAGCTAGCCTCACACTAGGTTTATTTTTGTGTCAGGGATAGAGTTAGTTGTAGAATTAGGGCTAAGGTTATGTTTATGGTTATGGTTAAGCTAAGGTTACAGTTAGGGCTAGCATTAAGGTTAGGGCTATGGTTATTCTTAGGATTAGGACGAAGTTACGTGTTTGGAGTATCGTTAAGAGTTAGGGTTAGGATTTATTCTTCAGTAGGGGTTAGATTTGGGCTTTGGAATAGGGTTAAAGTAGAACTATGGTCAGGATTCAGTCGCAGTTTTAAGATTAATATTAGCATTAGTGTTAAGGGTAGGTTTAGGTTTAGTTTTATGTATAGGGCTAGGTTAGGCTTAGGATTCGGTCAAAGTTTAATGTTAGGGTAGAGATAGTTTTAAGGTAAGATTAGGGTTAGGTTTAGGGCTAGGGTTCTGGATAGGATTAGGCTTAGCCTTGGGCCTAGGTTGTAGATTGAGGGTTACGTTTCAGGTTAGGTTTAGGGGTGGTATTAGGACTAGGGCTACATATAGGGTTACACTTACTTTTAGGGTTATGCTTAAGGTTGGAGCAAGATTTAGGGTTAAGGTTTTGGTTATGGTTAATTTTGGTCTACAGTATATATTTTGGATTATTATTGGAGTTTGAGTTATGGTTAGGGTTATGGTTACGGTTAGAATTAGGGCAAGGGTTATGTTGTGGGATAGAATTAGGTTTACAGCAAGGATTAGCTTTACAAGTTGGGCTAGGGTTGGAGTTAGGGTCAGGTTTGAGTTTAGGTTTATTTATAGGGTTAGGCTTACAAGTATGATAATATTAGGTTTAGGGTAGGTTTAGGGCTAGGGCTAGGGTCAGGTTTATGGATAGAGCTAGGGTTAGGATTAGGATTAGTTCAAAGTTTAATAGTAGGGTATGGTTAGGGCTAAGTCTAGCATTAGTATTATGGTTATAGTTAGGGTAGGTTTAAGGCTATGTTTCTGAAATGGTTTAGGGTTAGTATTGTGTCTAGGTAATATATTGAATGTTGTGATTAGGGTTTAGCCTAAGGACAGGTTTAGAGTTATGTTTACGTGTACGTTTATGCTTAGTTTTATGGTTTGGCTTATGGTGAGGGCAAGGTTTAATGTTAACATTAAGGCTTTGTTCATGTTCACACTGTTTAGGTTAAGGGTTAGGATCAGGATTAGGGTAAGGTTTGGGAGTTTGTTTATGGGTAGATTTGGGTCTAAGTTGTATATTGAGGCTTAGTATTAGGTTAAGGGTTAGGGGTAGATTTACGGTTAGAGTTATATGAAGGGGCAGTGTTAGTTTTAGGGTTAGGGTTAAAGATAAGTTTAGGAATGGGGTTACATGTAGGGTTTGGCTTAGTCTTAGGTATAGGCTTAAATTTAGGGTTAGAATTAGAGTTAGGGGTAAGATTTAGGGTTATGTATGTTGCTTGGTTTAGCACAAGGTTTAGGTTTAGTGTTAGTGTTAGGGCTAGGGCTAGGGCTAAGGCTAGGGATAGATTAGGTTTATTGCTAAGGTAGTTTTAGAGTTAGTGATAAGTCAAAGGTTAATATTAGGGTTAGAATTAGTGTTAATAGTAGGGTTTGTTTCAGAGTATGGTTACTGATAGAACTAGGGTTAAGATTTAGTGTAGGTTAGGGTTAGGGCAGGGATTATGTTTAGGATTAGGTAATGTTTAGTGTTAGGCTTAGTTTTCGATGAGGGTTAGGATTAAGGCTTGGCTTAGGGTTAGGGTTAAGACTGTGTTTACGGTTGGTGTGAGGTTAAGTGTTAGAATTATGCTTAGTGTTAGGATTAGGTTTAGAGGTAGGCTTAGGATTACAATAGGATTATGCTTATGGCTTGGGTTAAGTATAGGTTTATTTGTAGTCATTGGGTTAGGCTTGGAGTTAGTGTTAGCGCTAGGGTTAGAATTAGGTTTATCGCTAGTGCTAGTATGAAGTTTAGCATTTGTTCAAAAGTTAATATTAGGGCTAGGGTTAGGTCTATGGTGAGGTCAAAGTTAGGCTTAGGGTTAGTTTTAGACCTTGGACTACGTTTAGGGTTAGAGTAGGTAGTAGCATGAAGTTGAGGGTGGCATCTAGCTTTATACTTAGGGTTAGTATTAGGCTTGGGTTCAGGCATAGGGTTAGGTTTAGGGCCACATGTAGGGTTAGGCTTAAGTTTAGGTTTAAGTTTAGATTTAGGGTTAGTTTTAGTTGTAGGGTTTGCGTTAAGATGATTCTGGATTAGGGTTAGGGCAAGGTTTACATGTAGGGTTAAGTTTAAGTTCAGGTTAAGATTTATGTTAAGTACTAGGTTTATGGTAGGAGATAGGGCTAAGATTATGTTTCGAGTTATGTTTCGATTTAGAGTAATTATTAGGGTTAAGGTTAGGGAGGGGTTAGGGTTAGAGTGAGGTTAGTTTTAGGGTTATGTTTAAGTTTAAGGCTATGGCAAGTTTAAGGTTTCTGTTGGGTTAGAGTGGAGTTTCAGTTTTGGTTAGGTTTAGGTTTATGGTTCGATCTAGGTTTATGTTTTTGTTAGGATTAGGGTTAGGCTTAGGAGTAAAGTTTGGGTGAGGATTTTGTTTAGAGTTAGGATTATGTTTAGGGTTAGGTTTAGGCTTAGAGAAAAGGCTAAGGATAAGCATAGGTCTAGGGTTATATTTAGGGTTACGGTTGGGATAGAGTAAGGGTTAAGGTTATTGTTAGGACTAGGGTCATGGTTAGGTTTAGGGCGAGGGGTATATTTAGGGTTAGAATTACAATTAGGGTCAGGTTTAGTGCTAGACTTAGGGTTAGGGTTAGTACTAGTTCTATGTTTAATGTTAGGGTTAGGTTAGAGTTAGGGATAGGGTTAGGGTTACGACTAGGGCTACTGTTAGAGTTAACTGTAGGGTTAAGTTTACTTTTAGAATTAAGGCTGGTTTTGGGTTAAGCTAGGTTTTGGGCTAGGTTTTGGGAAGTTAGGTAGAAGGTTACGGTTACAGTTAGGGTTAAGTGCAGGGTTAGACATAGGTTTAGGAATAGGCTTAGTGTTAGGGCTTCCATTAGTATTGATTTTGGGATAAGTTCATGGTTAGGATTAGGTTTACTGTTAGGGCTAAACCTAGGTTTAGGGTTAGGCCTAGGGTTAGTTTGAGGTTATGATTAGGGTTAGGATTAGGGCAAGTGTTATTGTTACATTTAGGGCTAGGGTGTTGTCACCATGTTCACTATTCAAACACAGTGATCAATGTCCACCCACAATACCCCAATGTGTCATCATAGTGCTCTACTGTGACATCACAGTGCTGCTGTCTGCCAACACTATTGACAAATGTGCCTTTATATTGCTCCAATGTGCCATCTCAATGTTACAACATGAATTCACAATGTTCCATTGTGCCATCATTCTGCCATCACAATGCACCATTGTGTCATTCCTATGATCCACTGTGCCATCACGATGCTCAATATGTAAATACGGTGCTCAAAGTCCCCTCACAATTCCCCAATGTGACAAAACAATGCTCCAATGTGTCTCTAAAATTCTGACTGTGACATCCCAATGCTCCAGGGTGACATCACAATGCTCCAAAGTGTCACTACAATGCTCAATTTGATATCACAATGCTGAATGTCCCTTTAAAAGGCCCCTAATGTGTCATCACATTGCTCAGTGGGCAAGTATAATGCCTCAATGTGTCATCACAATATTCCAGTTTGGTATTGGAATGTTTCATGTGCCATCACAATGCTCCAGTGTGCTATCAGTATGGCTCCATGTTCCATTATATAGCTCCAATGGGCCATCAAAATGTTAAATATGACTTCACAATGTTCCATTGTGCCATCACAATGCTCATTGTGCCATCACAATGCAACATAGTGTCGTTACAATGATCCATTGTATTGTCACCATGCTCAATATGTAAACACGGTGCTCAATATCCCCCACAATCCCCCAGTGTGACATCAAAAGCTCTAATGTGACAACAAAATGCTCCAATTAGCGAACACTATGGCTCCATGTGCCATTTTATTGCTCAATGTGCCATGACAATGTTACACTATGACTTCACAATGTTCCATTGTGTGACCACAATGCTTAGTTTGCAATCACAATGCGCCATTGTATCACTACAATGATCCATTGTGTCGTCAACATGGTCGATATGCAAACATGGTGCTCAATATCCCCTCACAATCTCCCAATGTGAAATCACAATGATCCAATGGGTCATCACAATGCTCCAATGTGCCAACACTAAAAGCTCAATGTGACATCACAATGCTGAATGTCCCCTCACAATGTGTTATCACAATGTGTTATCACAATGTTCAGTGTGCAAATATAATGTCAAAATGTCTCATCACAATACTCCAATTTGGTATTGCAATGTTTAATGTGCCATCAAAATGCTCCAATGTGCCAACCCTATGGCCCCATGTGTCATTATATTGCTCCAATGTGCCACCACAATGTTAAAATATGACTTCACAATGTTCCATTGTGCGACAACAATGCTCCATTTTCGATCACATTTCACCATTGTGTCACTACAATGATCCATTGTGTCCTCGACATGGTCAATAAGCAAAGATGGTGCGCAATGTCCCCAGACAATCCCCCAATGTGACATCCCAATACTCCAGTGTGATTTCACAGTGCTCCAATGTGTCACCACAAAGCTCAATGTGACATCACAATGCTGAATGTCCCCTCACATAGCTCCTAATGTGTCATTACAGTGCTCACTGTACAAATATAATGCCCCAATGTGTCATCACAATATTAAAGTTTGGCATTGCAATGTTTCATGTCCCATCACACTGCTCCAATGTGCCAACACTATGGCCCCATGTGCAGGTATGTTGCTCCAATGTGCCATCACAATGTTACAATATGACTTCACAATATTCCATTGTATCATCACAATGCGACACTGTGTCATGACAATGATCCATTGGGCTGTCACCTTGCTCAGTATGCAAAAACGGTACTCAATATCTGCTCTCAATCCCCCAATGTGACATCACAATGTGACATTGTGCCATCAAATTGCTCACTTTGCCATCACAATGCACCATTGTGTCATTACAACGATCCATTTTTTCATCAATAAGCTCAATATTCAAACACGGTGCTCAACGTCCCCTCACAATCCCCCAATGTGACATCAAAATGTTACAGTGTGACATCACAACATTACAATGATCCATTGTGTTATCACAATGCTCATCATGCCAACACGGTGCTCAATGTCCCCTCACAATCCGCTAATGTGACATCACAATGCTCCAATATGTCATCACAATGCTCAAATATGCCATCACTATGCTCATTGTGCCATCACAATGCACCATTCTGTCATTACATTGATCCTTTGTGTCATGACCATACTCAATAAGTAAACATGGTGTTCAATATCCCCTCACAATCCACCAATGTGATGTCACAATGTTCTAATGTGTCATCACAAAGCTCCAATGTGACATCACAGTGCTCCAATGTGCCAACATTAAGGCCCCATGCCCAATTATATTGCTCCAGAGTGCCCTCACAATGTTACAGTATGAATTCCCAGTATTCCATTTTGCCCTCACAATGCTCTTTGTGCCATCACAAATTGCCATTGTGTCATTACAATGACACATTGTGTCATCACCATGCTAAGTATGCAAACACGGTGCTCAATGTCTCCTCAGAATACCCTAATGTGAAATCACAATGCTACAATGTGACATCACAATGCTCCAATGTAACATCAAAATGCTCGAATATGCCAGCACTATGGCCCCATGTGCCATTATATTGCTCTCCTATGCCATCACAATATTACAATATGATTTCTCAATGTTCCATTGTGCTATCACAATTCTCATTGCGCCATCACAATGCACCATTGTGACATTAAAATGATTCATTCTGTTGTCACCTGCTCAATATGCAAACACGGTGCTGAATGTCCCCTCAGAAGCCAGCAATGTCACATCATAAAGCTCCAATATGTAATCACAATGCTCAGATGTGTCATTACAATGCTCCACTGTCACATCACAATGCTCCAATGTGAAATCACCATGCTCAATGTGCCAAAATTATGCCCCATGAGCCATTATATTGCTGCAATGCACCATCACAATTTTACAGTATGACTTCACAATGTTAGAATATGACATCACAATATTCCATTGTGACATCACAATTCTCCAATGTGACATCACAATGTTACAATGTTCCATCACAATGTTACAATATGACTTCATCATGTTCCATTGTGACATCACAATGCTCCTTTGTTACATCACAATGCTCCAGTGTGCCAACACTATCACCCCATGTACCATCATATAGCTCCAATGTGCCTCACAATGTTATCATAAGAATTCACATTGTTCCATTGTGAAATCTTATTGTTCATTGTTCCATCACTATGCGAAATTCCGTCATTACCAATGTCATTTGTGCCTTCACCATGCTCAATATACAAATACGGTGTTCAATTTCCCCTCAAAAATCCCCCAATGTGGCATCGTAAGGCTCCATGAAGCCATCTCAATGTTACAATATGACTTCTCAATGTTCCACTGTGATATCACAATGCTCCAATATGACATCGCAGTGCTCCTATATGCCAACACTATCACCCATGTGCCATTATAGTGCTCCAACGTGCCATCACAAAGTTACTATACGACTTCACAATGCTCCATTGTGACATATCAGTGCTTGAATGTGACATCACAATGCTCCAATGGCCCCATATGCTATTATATTGTTCCAAGGTGCCATTACGATGTTGTGATATGACTCCACAATGTTCCATTGTGTAATCACAATGCTCACTGTGCAATCACAATGTTCCATCGTGTCATTACAATGATCCACGTTGTCATCCCCATGCTCAATATGCAAACACAGTGCCCAGTGTCACCGCACAGTCACCCAGTGTGACATCATAAAACTCCAATATGCCATCACATCGCTACAATGTGTCATCACAATGCTCCAGTATGCCAAAACTATAGCCCCATGTGCTATTACATTGCTTCAATGTGCCATCACAATATAAAAATATGACTTCACAATGTTCCATTGTGACACCACAATGTTCCAATATGACATAACAATACAACATCACTTCACAATGTTTCATTTTAACATCACAATGCTCCAATGTGCCCACACTATCGCCCCATGTGCCATTATATGGCTCAAATGTGCCATCACAATGTTACAATATGACTTCACAGTGTTCCAATGTCATATCACAGTGCTCCTTGTGATATCAATATGCACAATTGTGTCATTACGAAGATCCACTATTTCAACACCATACTCAATAGGCAAACACGGTGCTCAATGTCCCCTCATAATGCCCCAAAGTGACACTACAAGGTTCCATGGTGCCATCACAATGTTACAATATGTCTTGAAAATGTTCCATTGTGACATCACAATGCTCGATGGTGCCATTACAATGTTACAATATCACTTCACAATGTTTCATTTTAACATCACAATGCTCCAATGTGCCGACACTATTGCTCCATGTGCCATTATATGGCTCAAATGTGCCAACACGGTGTTACAATATGAAATCACAATGTTCCAATGTGCCATCACAATGTCATAGTATTCCCTAACAGTGTTCCAGTGTAACATCACAATGCTCATTTTTACATCACTATGGGCAATTGTGTCATTACCATGATTGATTATCTCATCACGTTCAATATGCAAACACTGTTCTCAATGACCCCTCACATTCCCCCACATGACATTATAAGGCTCCATGGTGCCATCACAACATTGCAATATGACTTCAAAATGTACCATTGTGACATCACAATGTTCTTTGGGGCCAACACTATTGCCCCATGTGCCATTATACTGCCCCAATGGGCCAACACAATGTTACAGTATAACTTCACAATGTTCTGTTGTTTTATCACAATGCTCCAATGTGACATCACTAACCCCATATATGCAATTTTATTGCTCAAATGTGCCATCACAATGTGACAACATGAAATCACAATACTTCAATGTGCCATCACAATGTACCAGTGTGCCAACACTATTGCCCCATGTTCCATTATATTGTGCAAATGTGCCTTCACAATGTTACAGTATGACTTCACAATGTTCCATTGTTTTATCACAATGCTCCAATGTGAAATAACTATGGCCCCTTGTGCGAGTATAGTGCTCCAATATGTTATCATAATGTTATAGTATGAGTCACAGTGTTCCATTGTGATGTCACAATGCTCCAATGTGACGTCACAATGCCCAAAATTGGAAACACTATCGCCCCATGTGCTATTATAATGCTCCAATATGCCATCAAAATGTTGCAATATGACTCCTCAATGTTCCATTTTGCCAACACAGTGTTGTGCCACGGTACTGCTCCATGATGTCATCACAATGTTTCAATATGACTTCACATTGTTCGATAGGGAGGTCACAAGGCTCCAATATGACATCACAATGCTCCAATGTGCCATCATTATGCTCAATTGTGTTATTACCATGATCCGTTTTGTCATCACCCTGCCCAATATGCAAAGATGGTGCTCAATATCCCCTTACATTCCCCATGTGACATGACAATCCTCCTTGTTGCCATCACAATGTTATTATATGACTTCACAATGATCCATTATGACATCACAGTGCTCATTGTGAAATCAGTATGCACAATTGTGATATGACCATCATCCACTCTGTGCAAACCATGCTTAACATTCAAACACATGGCTCAATGTCCCCCCACAAACCCTGAATATGACAACACCATGTTACAATATGACTTCACAATGTTCTTTTGTGACATCACAATGCTCAAATTTGACATCACAGTGCTCCAATGTGCCATCACAATATTCCAATGTGCCAACACTATCGCCCCTTGTGCCACTATATTGCTCCAATGTGCCATCACAATGTTATAGTATGACTTCACAGTGTTCCAATGTAACATCACAATGCTCAATTGTGTCATTACCATGATCAATTGTCTTGTCACCATGCTCAACATGCAAAGATGGTGCTCAAGGTCCCATCACAATCCCCCAATGTAACATTACAGAATTCCATGGTGTCATCACAATATTACAATATGTCTTCAAAATGTACCATTGTGCTATCACAATGCTCCATGTTGCCATTACGATGTTAAAATATCACTACAAAATGTTCCATTTCGACATCTCAATGCTTCAATGGGCCAAGACTATCGCCGCATGTGACACTATATTGCTCCAATGTGCCATCACAATGTTACAGTATGACTTCACAATTTTCCGTTATTATATCACAATGCTCCAATGTGACATCACTATTCCTCCATGTGCCTTCACAATGTTCCAATGTGACATCACAATGCTGGAATCTGACAACACAATGCTCCAGTGTAACATCACTATTGCCTCATGTGCCTTTATATTGCTCCAATATGCCATCACAATGTTACAGTATGACTTCACAATGCTCCATTCTTTTATCACAATGCTCCAATGTGACATCACAATGTTACAATACGACTTCTCATATTCTGTTGTGACAAAACAAGGCTACAATACGACATCACAATGATCCAGTGTGCCATAACTAGGTGCAATTGTGTCATTACCATGATCCATTGTGTCGTCACCATGCTCAATATGCAAACACAGTGCTTAATCTCCCCTTTTAATGCCCCTATGTGACATCACAATCATCCTTGGCGCCATCACAATGTTACTATATGACTTCACAATGTTCCATTATGATATCACAGTGCTCATTGTAAAATGACTGCACAATTGTGTTATTACCATCATCCACTGTGTCATAACCATGCTTAATATGAAAATACGGGGCTCAATGTACCCCCACAATCCCTGTATATGACATCACAATGTTACAATATGATGTCACAACGTTCTATTGTGAGATCATAATGCTCCAAAGTGCCATCACAGTGTTACAATATGACGTCAGAATGTTCCACTGTGACATCACAATGCTCCAAAAAGATATCACAGTGCTCCAATGTTTGAACAATATCGCCCCATGTGCTATTAAGTTCTTCCAATATGCAACAAATTGTTACAGTATGACTTTTCAATGTTCCATTTTGACATCACAATGCTCCAATGTGACACCAAAGTGCTCTAAAGTGCCAACACTATTGCCCATATGATCCATTGTGTCGTCACCATGCTCAATATGCAAACACAGTACTCAATCTCCCCTTTTAGTGCCCCTATGTGACATCACAATCGTCCTTGGTGCCATCACAATGTTACAGTGTGACTTCAAAATGTTTCATTGTGACATTACAATGCACCATTGTGCCATCACAATATTACAATATGACTTCACGATGTTACATTGAGTCATCACATTGCTCACTGTGACATCACTATGAAAAGTTGTGTCATTAATTGATCCATTGTGTCATCACCATGCATAATGTGCAAACA
>NW_008334885.1:0-408 GCF_000622305.1 Nannospalax galili | reverse complement strand
CTGTTTTTTAAGTTCATTATATATTCTGGTAATTAAACCCCTATCAGATGTGTCGCAGGTGAAGATTTTCTCCCATTCTGTGGGTTTTCTATTTGTTTCCTTGGTTGTCTCCTTTGATGTACAGAAGCTTTTTAGTTTAATGAGGTCCCACTTGTTAATTCTTGCTCTTGTTTCCTGGACTATTAGTGTCCGGTTTAGAAAGTCCTTTCCTACACCTATATCTTGTAGGTTTTTCCCAATGTTTTCTTCTAAGAGTTTCAGAGCTTCAGGCTTTACATTGAGGTCTTTGAGCCATTTGGAATTGACTTTTGTGCAGGGTGAAAGATAGGGGTTTAGTTTCATTCTTCTACAGCACCGTTTGCTGAACATGCTGTCTTTCCGCCAGTTAATGTTCTTGGCCCCTTTGTC
>NW_008334884.1:4330-8392 GCF_000622305.1 Nannospalax galili | reverse complement strand
TTAGGGTGAGAGTTAGGGATAGGGTTAGGGTTAGTTTTAGGGTTAGGGTTAAGGTTTGCCTAAGTGTGAGGGTTAGTGTTAGGGTTAGGGTTAGAGTTTGGATCAGGTTATGGTGAGAGTTAGGGGTATGGTTAGCTTGAGGGTTTATGTTGGGTTAGGGTTTGGATTAGGTTAGGGTGAGAGTTAGGGGTAGGGTCAGGGTGAGGGTTAGGGTTTAGTTAGGCATTGGAGAGATAGGGTTAGCGTTAGGGTGAGGGTTAAGGTTAGTTTTAGGGTTAGAGTTAGGTATAGGTTGTTATTGTAGTTAAAACGAAAGAACAGTAGCATTTTAGGGTGAGAGCTTGCATTAGCATTAGGGTTAGGGTCAGGTATAAGTTGTTACTTTAGTTAAAGTGAAAGAACAGTAGCATTTCTTATTTCACAAATGCTTTTATGAGTTGTATGTATAGGGACTGTGGCATCAATGTCAGTCAGGTTCCTGAGAAAAATATGTGTCATATCTTTACTAAGTGCTTGCTTTCCCAAAGAAAGCACATTAGGTTTTCTGGTAGTGTTTCGGTTAGGGTTAGTAATAGGGTTAGGGTTAGGTTTAGGGTTAGGGTTATTGTTGAGTTAGGGTTAGGGTTTGGGTTAGGTTAGGGTGAGAGTTATTGGCAGGGTTAGGGTGAGGGTTAGTTTTAGTGTTAGGGTTAGGGGTTAGGGTTAGGGTTAGGGCTAGGGCTAGGAAAATGGCTAGGACTAGGACTAGATCAAGGGTTAGGCTAGTTGTCAGATTCAGGTTAGGGTTATGGTTAGCGTTAGGGTTAGTGTTGCGGCTGGGTTAGGTTTAAGGTTAGGGTTAGTGTTAGGTATTAGAGTTAGGGTTATGGTTATGGTTAGGGTTAGGGTTAGGGCTAGGGTTATGGTTAAGTTGTAGTGTTATGATTTGGGTTAGGTTAAGGTTAGGGTTATGGTTAGGGTTAGGGGTTAGCTGTTAGGCCATAGTGTTAGTCTAATGGATAGGGTTAGGCTTAGAATTATGGTTAGGGTTTAGGGTTAGGGTTAGGATGTGGTTCGGGAGAGTGTTAGTGTTAATGTTAGCGTTATGGTTAAGTTTAGGGTTAAGTTTAGAGTTGGAGGTGAGGGTTTGGATTAGAGTAACGTTCAGAGGTTCGATGTTAGGGTTAGGGTTAGGTTTAAGGTTAAGTTTAGGATTAGAGTTTGGGGTTAGTGTTAGGTTTAGGGTTAGAGGTTAGCTTTAGGCTTAGGGTGAAAGGTTAGGGTTAGGTTTAGAGCTGGGTTAGAGTTAGTGTTAGGGGTTAGGGTTAAGTTTAGTGATAGCATTAGGGTTAATGTTAGGATTAGGGGTTGGTGTTGGTGTTGGGTTAGGTTTAGAGTTAGGGTTAGGGTTAGGGTTAGAATTTGGGGTTAGGGATTAGGGGTTAGGGATAGCATTAGGGCTATGGCTAGGGCTAAGGCTGGGGCTGTGGCTGTGTTTGGGATTAGGGTGAGTGTTAGGGTTAAGAATTACAGCTAGTGCTAGGGCTAAAGCTAGGGCTAGGGTTAAAGTTTTTGTTAGGTTTAGGTTTCGGATTCGGTTTCGGTTTTGAGTTCAGGCTGGAGCTGGGGCTGAGATGGGTACAGTTCTTGGGGTTGGGGTTGGGTTTTGGGTTGATGTTCGGTTTCGGAATAGGGTTATGGTTAGTATTAAGGTTAGAATTTAGGGTTAGGGTTAGGGTTATGGTTAGGATTAGGTTTAGGGATACGGAGAGGCTAGGGCTATGGTTAGGCCTAGGTCTAGGGTTAGGGTTAAAAGCTAAAGGTTGGGCTCGGATTAGGGTGAAGGTTTAGGTGTTAGGGATAGGGCTAGGACTAGGGCATTGGGCTAGGGTTAGGGTTAGGTTTAGGGTTAGTGGTATGATTAGGGTTCTGGTTCGGCTAGGGTTCGGGTTAGGGTTAGGATTTGGGTTCGGTTTCAAGTTCAGGTTAGGGTTATGGCTCGGGGTCGTGTTCGGGTAAGGTATCAGGTTAGGTTTCATGTTTGGGTTGCGACTGGTGTTGCGGTTGGGCCTGGGGTTGGAGGTGGGGTTGGGGTTCAGGTTCGTGTTTGGGTTTGGGTTCGGATTAGGGTTCAGGTTTGGGTTTGGGTTCTGGGTCTTGTTAGTGTTACGGTTAGGGTTCGAGTTCGTGTTCAGATTCGGGTTAGGGTTAGGGTTAGAGATTAGGGTTGTCCTTATGTTTTCTTATGTTGAAGGAAAAGAATTTAGCCTTTCAATAAAATAACTCTCTCTCCATAACC
Source organism: Nannospalax galili (assembly GCF_000622305.1). Lineage (NCBI taxonomy): Eukaryota > Metazoa > Chordata > Mammalia > Rodentia > Spalacidae > Nannospalax > Nannospalax galili. The sequence continues at coordinate 6,114 of NW_008334884.1, read as the reverse complement.
CCAGTTCCTGGGGGTCTGATGCTCTCCTCAGGCCTCTGCAGGCATTGAATGTCAGGAGTGTACATATATACATGAAGTCACAGCAGTCATACACATCAAAAATAGACAATAAAACTGTATTTAGACTTCCTTTCCTTAACTCCTTTTTCTCCTTTTTTAAAAGAAGAAAGCATTTCACCCATGTTTTTATTTTTTTAAATTTAAGGCAGGACTGACTAGAGTAATTCACTATCAAAATTCTTACCTGTATGGACCTGTACAGACGTTTTTCTAAGTATCGATTTTCATTCTTTTGGAGGTCTCATTTCGCTGTGACATATTGAAAAAAGCAAAATTTAATATTCATATGGAAGAATTACTATTTGCTCTTTTTAGTTCATAATGTACTTTACATTAGAAATTTAAAAGGAAGTTTTAATTTCTTTTTCAACATTTATATACGATTGGTGTCTACATTCCTTGTGTTTTCTTATGTTGAGGGAAAAGAATTTAGCCCTTGATAAAATAATTCTCTTCTCTCTTCTCTTTCTCTCTCTCTCTCTCTCTCTCTCTCTCTCTCTCTCTCTCTCTGCACAGACATGGGAAAGGAGGACAGTAGCTCTGGCACATTCTTGGTTTTGATAATTGCAATAACTAACTTTGTATGTATATACTGAATAAAATTAATACTCCGATTTCACTCTTCCCCCATGTCCTTAGGGTAACATGTCCCCTTCTCTGTCATGACACTTTGTAGGCATTTTATAGAGTTCAACAGTCCCTACCAAGAGGTTAGTTTGGTAGACTATGAACTTCATGCCTGTCAGCATCCCTCTGCCAGCACTCCCATAAGCCATCACCTATTTGGGGTACTGTAAAGGTGCTTTGTATGTCCCATTCATGAGTGAATGCTGAAACCAAAACATGCCTGTTCCTATGTTCAACAAACATTGCAGCAACAAACATGTAACAGTGAATCCATACAACTCACAACCTGTGCCTAAACTCACAGGAGGGCAATATGTACCTAAGGTCCAGTGTTTCCTGGCCAAAGCTTAGATCGGATTTTGGGCTATGTGTTTAGTGAACTCTGGGCCACCTATATTATTTCCTAGGTTCCACCGTGGTTGTGGAATGTGTTAACAGGTGAAGGTTTCAAATTGAATGTACAGAGCCTTGTTAAAAAGGCCACTGCTGAAGGGATGTCCGACAAAACCTAGGAGAGCCTTCAACCTTGTCCTTTCATTTTCAGTGTCTTCTCAGAAGAAAATAAGCCCTAATCATATCAGCTCTGTGACCTGGAATTATTTTTCAATCAATGTATTGGATGTGTGCACGTATGTTCATGTTCATGTGTGTGTATGTATTGGCATATACTGTGTGCCCTGATGCATGTGTTGAGGTCAGAGGTCAACCCTGGATGTCAGTCCTTGCTTTTCTCCTTAGTTTTGAGCAGAATCTCTTGTTAACATCTACATACATCAGGCTAGTGGGCAGAAAGTTTCTGAGGATTCTACACCTAACACCCTTGTCATTGTAGCTTCCTGGGATCACAGATTCACACAAGAGCATAAGGCCGTATGTGCTGCTGGGATCAAACTCTGAACCCTCTCACTTGGGTAGTAAGCACCTTATTCCTTTAGTAATCTCTCCAGCCCTGAATCACTAACAATATTTCACATATATCATAGTCACAATCAGAGTTTCGTCATATGTTTCAAAATTGTTGGCTGTACAAGTTATTACTCAGCTTTTAATAAAGAGGTAAATAAGATGAAAAGTCCTGAGTAGACGGAAAGACAAGA
>NW_008334884.1:0-1954 GCF_000622305.1 Nannospalax galili | reverse complement strand
TCCCTTCCTGGGATTCTGTGAGGCTCCTCCCAAGGCCCCAGGGCAGATCTGGCTTTGGTAGGCTAAGGCTGGGATCTCAGCAAACCACCAGAGTGCTGCATTTCTGGCCCCCCTCTGGCCTCCCTCTGGCATAGGGTTGACAACACACAGGACTGCCTGAGAGACCCTGGATCCTGCCTCCACATGGTGAAGGAAGCCTGAGTGTACCTGACTGGAATGTGAATTGGGCTTCTGTCGGTACCCCTGAATAGCTGCTCTAAAGCCTTTAGTTCCCTCCAAAATAAACCTGAACCCTGTACCAACCAGCTTTACATAACCAATAAAGAAAGGATCTAGGCACCTGGGTAATACAAAGAGAAGCATACTTCAACTTAATTCTCATATCAGAATCATAAATAACAAAAGAAATTCACATGCCAAAACCACAACGAAAGAATAATGAAATGGAAAGCCAAAATACTATGTCCCAAACAAACGCCACCAATTCTATAGAAGAGTTCTACAAAGAGAAGCCCCTAAAGATAACCCAGGGCACTGAATTTAAAAGAACAATCATAAATATGATCAAGGAATTCAATGAAATTTAAGAACACGCAAAAAAATCAAAGAGCTAAAATAAGAGGGGTAAACTTCTGAATGAATTCACAGAAAAGATGGAAGCATTGAAGAAAACTCAGGCAGACATGAAGAAGGAAGTGCAAAACTCTATAAGCTGACTTGAAACAAAAAGGGAAAGCCTCACCTCTAGAATGAATGAAATGGAAAACAGAATATCAACCCTGGAGGGTAAAGTTGAAGAATTCGACCACTCAAGCAAAGACTATGGAAAATTTAAAAAAACACAGGTATAGAGTATGCAAGAGATGTGGGACACCATGAAAAGACGAAATCTATGGATCATAGGAATGGAAGAAGAAGAATTTTAGGTTAATGGTGATGACGCGATCTTAAACAGGATTGTAGAAGAGAATTTCCAGAAATTAAGGAAAGACATCTCCATACAAATACAGGAAGCACATAGAACACCAAATAGCATCAGAAAAAAACTGCCCACTACATATCATAGTAAAAACACCAAATGTACAGAACAAAGAGAGACTACATAAAGCAGCAAAAGAAAAACAACAAGTCACAAACAAAGGACAGCCTATCTGAATTACAGCTGACTTATCAACGGAAACTATGAAAGCCAGAAGAACCTGGACCAAGGTATTTCCACTTTTACATGACAGTAGATGCCAGCCCAGAATACTATCCCCAGGAAAAATGTCTATTATAATTGAGGGGGAAAGAAAAATCTTCCATGACATGGAAAGCCTGAAAGAATACATGTCCACACCTACAAAGAATACTTATAAACAAAGATATTATCTAGGAAACACAGAATTATACAGAGAACACAAACAGCAATCAAAATGAGGGCAACCAATACACATCTTTCAATAATAGCCTTAAATATCAATGGACTGAACTCCCCAGTCAAAAGACAAAGGCTAATTAAATGGATTAAGAAACAAAATCCGCTCTCCTAGCCTGCTCCACTACCCTCAGGACTCTCTTGGGGTAAGTCTATCGCAGAGCCCTCTGTGCCTTGACTCCCCCAGCCTCATCCACCCTTCCATCTCCCCCGCTGTTCTCTAGTCCTAGTTTGGGCCCTGCGCCTTTCCTAGTCTTGGGTCCCAAGACACCTGGGGAAACAATACTGCTTCCTGATCCTTTTCACCCAGATCAACTTAGTGCCTTCCTTGGGCTCCAAGAGCACTGCTTCTGGACCTGGCCCCACTCTCATCTCTCTCTGCTTCCCGGAACCTGCACCACCGGCTAACTCTCCTAACCTGCTCTTCTATCCTCAGGCCTCTTGAGCCAAGTCTATCACCGAGCCCTCCGCGCCTTGACTCCCACAGCCTCACTCACCCTTCCATCTCCCCCGCTGTTCTCTACTCCTAGTTTGGGC
>NW_008334883.1:14832-17784 GCF_000622305.1 Nannospalax galili | reverse complement strand
ATTCATTGATTCTTTGTTTCTATTTCATTAATTTCTCCTCTGATTTTTGTCTTTTCTTCTCTTCTGCTGGATTTGGGTTTCATTTGTTTTTGCCTTTCCAGTTCCTTGAGTTGCAGTGTTAGGTCATTTATTTGGGCTCTTTCCAATTTTTTAATGTAGGCACTTAGAGCTATAAACTGAGCTATAAAGTTCCCTCTTAGGACTGCTTTTAAAGTGTTCCAGAGGTTGTGTTGTGTTGTATTGTTCTTTTTGTTGAATTCCAGGAATTCTTTTATTTCTTTCTTCATTTCTCCTTTGACCCACTCATTATTTAGGAGTGAGTGTGTTGTTCAATCACCATGAGTTCGTGTAGTGACTAGAGCTTTGTTCAGTGTTGATTTTGAGCTTTATTGCTTTGTGTTCCAATAGAATGCATGGAAATATTTCAATATTTTTGTATTTGTTTTTGTTTGTTTTGTGGCCGAGTATGTGGTCAGTTTTAGAAAAAGTTCCATGAGGTGCTTAGTAGAAGGTATATTTTTGGTGTTTGGGTGGAATAATTGAAGATGTATGTTAGGTCCATTTGATCTATGGTATCATTTAATTCAGACATCGCTCTGTTTATTCTTTGTCCAGTTGACCTGTCTAATGGAGGCAGTGGGGTATTGAAGTCCCCTACTATTACTGAGTTGGGGTTAATCTGGGTCTTAAAGTCCTGTAGTGTTGTTTGCATGAATTTGAGTGCACCAGATTTTGGTGCATGTATGTTAAGGATTGCAATATCTTCTTGGTTAACTGTTCCTTAATTGTTCCTTTGATCAGAATGAAGTGATCCTCTTTACCTCTTCTGATTAGTTTTGCTTTGAAGTCTATTTTTTCATATATTAGAATTTCAACCCCTACTTGTTTCTTAGTGCTGTTTGCTCAGAATATTCTTTTCCATCATTTCACCTTAAGGTAGTGCCTGTCCTCAAAGGTGAGATGGGTTTCTTGCGAATAGCAAAAAGATGGATTCTGTTTCTTAATCCATTCAACTAGCCAGTGTCTTTTGACTGAGGAGTTCAGTCCAGTGATATTTAAAGCTATTATTGAAAGATGTGTACTGGTTGCCGTCATTTTGATTATTGTTTGCATTCTTTGTCTAATTTTGTGTTTCCACAATTATACCTTCATTTAGGTTCTTTCTGTTGCCCCTGGGGTATAGTTGTTCCTTTCTCCTCTCTTTGTATTGCTTCAAGTATTGTTTGAAGGACTGGTTTGGTGACATGTATTCTTTCAGGCTGTTCATGTCATGGAAGAATTTTCTTTCCTCCTCAACTCTAATAGATATTTTTGCTGGGCAAAGATTCTGGGCTGGCATCTATTGTCATTTAGAACTGCAAATACCTTTGTCCAGGCTCTTCTGGCTTTCATAGCTTTCATTGATAAGTCAGCTGTAATTCTGTTGGGCTTTCCTTTATATGTGATTTGTTTTTCTTTTGATGCTTTCAGTATTCTCTCTTTGTTCTGTACATTTAGAGTTTTTGCTATGCTATGTCATATGGCTGTGGCTGCACAGGAGAAAACACATCTTCAGTGAAGACATGAAATCTTCATAATCAGCCCTGGCTTATCTGTAGGCTCAGTTCAGCAGGAAGGTTGAAACAGATTATTGCCTGGCTCTGTGTTAAAGGAAGGTCTTAGGGGCTAAAGAAATGACTCAGCAGTTAAGAGTGAATAGTGTTCTTTGCAGGCATGAATAAGGCTCCCAGCACTCACAGAAAGCAGTCCACAACTTCCTGTAATTCTAGTTCCAGGGGATCCAATGTCCTCTTCTGGCCTCCACTGGTACTGCACTCACATGCACAAATCCATTCAAACATACATACCCATAAAAAGTAAGCTGGGCATGGCAGCATATACCTTTAATCTCAGTACTCAGGAGGCAGAGACACATGGATATCTGTGAGTTTCAGGGCCAGCCTGGTCTACATAGCAAGTTCCAGACCACCCAGCACTATATAGTGAGCCCTTGTCTTAAAAAAAAATTCATCCATTAAACCTAGAACAGATCATATTTTTCTTTTTCCCTTTGAAGCTCCTCACATTCAGAGATCTCTGTCAAAACAATGGCTGAACACAGTCTAAAGAAACATGGATTACACTGAGTACATAAAAGAAACAGAATATCTGGAACAATGGCTTTGCAAAAGTCATGACAACAAAAGGAAAGTACAGCTTACAGCAAGTGGGAAGAGAAAACTGGAGAAGAGAAACTGATTTCCCGAGTTCTTGCATTATAATGTTCAAATGTTCACACTTTAATGACAAAGAATCACACAAAATACACAACAGAAAAATATGGCTCATGGATAAAAAATTTTACTTGAGGTAAATCATGTTTGAAAAACCGTGGGCGTGCTGGTACACACCTTTAATCCCAGCAGAGGCAGGTGGATCTCCGTGAGTTCAAGGCCAGCCTGGTCTTCATAGAGAGTTCCAGGACAGTTGGGCCTACAGGGAGACCGTGTCTCAAAAAGGCCCCCCAAAATACATATATTTTATTTACCATTTTTATTTGATGTGTATGAGTGTTTTGTATGCATGTAAGTGCACCTGTGTGGCACAATGCAGACAGAGGTCAGAAGAAGGCATTGGATTCTCCTCCAACTGGATTTATAGACAATTGTTAGCCACCATGTAGGTGCTGGAACTCAGGTCCTCTGCACGAGCACACAGTCTTCTTAACCGCTGAGCCATTTCTCCAGCCCCCACTTGTTAGACACTTTAAATCAACTATCTTAAACACTTAGTTTAGACATAGTACTTAAAACAGATCAAAACACATGCTGTCAAAAATTACAGAATTTTCAAGAAAAAATTAGTTGCTTTCTGTTGCTGTGATAAACACCACGACCAAAACCTATCTGTGGGAGAAAAGGTTGTATGTGGCTTACAGGTTACAGCCCATCACTGAGGGAAGCCAAAGCAGGG
>NW_008334883.1:12156-14260 GCF_000622305.1 Nannospalax galili | reverse complement strand
TCCATTCCTGGCATTAAATATCTCAAAAAGTCTTTTGACTTCAGTATTTGTCCATTTTAGAAAGCCATCACCACAAAATCCTGAAAAGTAAATGAAATTAAAATATGTTTACTGGTCTGACACTCAGTCCACCCTATGAGTTCTCTCAGTGAAAACCAGTGTATCATCCGCCAGGTCTTCCTTCCAGCTGGAGACCCTTTCTGTGAATCACGTTAGCAGTGCCTTTGAGACATAGCTTCAGTGCAACTCCCAATCCCCCTAGTCATATGAATTCTGTCAACAAGCATGTGAAGAATAGGTGAGGGAGGAAAATATCGGGACAGCATTTTGCAAATGAGCAGCAGTGAAGGGAAATGCCACCCGTGGGTTTGGATGATTCAAGAAATGGAGTAACTTGGAAGTTTGTCCTGATGGGATGTTGCAGCAAATAAGGTAAAGGTTCATTTTTTAAAATTACATAGCTCATGTTAGACTCCCTCAAAGAACTGAAATATCAATTCTTCCCATTTCTAGAAAACAAGAAAAATCAACTCCCTTGTTTTAAGTTCCTCGGGATTCTTCTTTCAAGTAAAGTAGCTCATAGATCACTGGTTGCTGTCCTGTGACAATGTCCTATAGCCTAACTCAACATCTGTTTGCACATCTGTGCTTGAAGAACCTAGACTCAGCTACATACACTGCTGCCAGATGAGGGTTGAGGTAGCTGGTGTGAGGAAGAGGATGTTCACACCAACTCAGTGAAGAAGTTAGGACCTCCGTGCCATTTCCATTCTATTCCTTATAAGGAATTGAGTTCTATTCTATACGAGATGACTCAGAGTAGAAAGAAAGCCAAGAAGTTCAGTAGAGAGTAGGGGAACATTAAAGTTTTTGTCTTACTTCCCAATTGGATCTGTAAAATTCTAAAAAGGGTTTCTGATCTTGGTGTGGGTCTTCGGTACATATTCTTTTCATAGTTTATCCTTCAGAGAAGCCAGGGCAGGAACTAAGAGCAGATCTTGGAGGCAGGAACAGAAGCACAGAACATGGAGAAACACTGCTTAGAGACCAGGAAAACCACAGTAATGCTCACCAGGGTGAAAGAACACAGGTATCTCAGGACACAGACAAAAGCAATAAGTGAGCCCTTGTTGTATGCAATGATGTTCTGTCCATGTTCTGAATGAGCATCTATGTCAACAAAAGGAGAGAAATTCCCATCCAAATGCCACAGAAAGTGAGTTGGATGAAGTTTCAGATGGGGATGATGAAGTTGGTGCCCCTGATAGTAGCACCCACCTCATCCTTCTTCCTGGGGCAGTGGCCGTAAAGGCTTTGCATTCAGGTATCATGACATTCAGTTATTAATTTAGTAATTTATCAGAATTTTATGTTTATACAGCATTATAATTGGAAAATAATACTAGGAATATTTCTTTCAAATAAAATTTTATTCTCACTTACCTTACAGTGATGCATTCAGCACCTCTAGCATGTAGGGCTTGCTTTAGGAATTACAGCGTGTAGGGCTTGCTTTAGGAATTACAGCGTGTAGGGCTTGCTTTAGGAATTACAGCGTGTAGGGCTTGCTTTAGGAATTACAGCGTGTAGGGCTTGCTTTAGGAATTACAGCGTGTAGGGCTTGCTTTAGGAATTACAGCGTGTAGGGCTTGCTTTAGGAATTACAGCGTGTAGGGCTTGCTTTAGGAATTACAGCGTGTAGGGCTTGCTTTAGGAATTACAGCGTGTAGGGCTTGCTTTAGGAATTACAGCGTGTAGGGCTTGCTTTAGGAATTACAGCGTGTAGGGCTTGCTTAAGGAATTACAGCATGTAGGGCTTGCTTTAGGAATTACAGCATGTAGGGCTTGCTTTAGGAATCTGTAAACACAGGTTCTTCTTACTATTGGCTTAGTGATATTTCTTTATATCATTGCTTGTTTACAAGTTATGAAGTGTTTGGTTTTATTTTATTTTTCTTTATTTGTTGAGATTATTTTATTTTTTTCAGAAAACAATTTTCCGTATTATACTGCATAAGACAGATTTGAAGATATAGCTAAATTACGTGACAATTTGGCATAGGATCTGTGAATTCAGTTCAGCAAAATTGTGGCTTATAAAATC
>NW_008334883.1:9533-11707 GCF_000622305.1 Nannospalax galili | reverse complement strand
ATACCATGGAACTGGAGTTACAGATCGTTGTTAGCCACCATGTGGGTGCTGGTATTTGAACCTGGATCTTCTGCAAGTGCAGCCATTGCTCTTACCCACTGAGCCATCTCTCCAGCCCCAGTACTTTTAACTTTAGCTCTCTGGAGTATATAAGAGAGGCTGGAGAGAGGGCTCGGTGGTTAAGAGCACTCACTGCTCTTTCAGAGGAAATGATTTCAGTTCCAGGCAACCATGTTAGGTGAATCACAATCAACTGTAACTACAACTCCAGGGAATCCAATACTTCTGCCATCTGAGGGCACCTGCACTCATGTGCACATACCCCCACACAGACAAACACAATACATACTGCTAAAAATAGTAAAAGAGGGGCTAGAGAAATGGCTCAGTGGTTAAGAACACTGCTTGTTCCTGCAGAAGACCCAGGTTCGAATCCCAGCACCCACATGGCAGCTAACAACTGTCTGTAATTCCAGTTCCAGGGAATCTGACAACCTCTTCTGTCCTCCGTGGACATTGCATGACATGGGTGCACTTACCTGCATGCAGACAATACACTCATACACATAAAATAAAAACAATAAATAAAAATTTTAAAGAATAGTAAAAGAAAACAAAAAAAATTTTTTGGCCTTTTTGAAACAGGGTCTCCCGGTAGCCCCAGGTGTCCTGAACTTGCTATATAGACCAGGCTGTCTTTGAACTCATAGGGATTTGCCTGTCTCTGCCTCCAGGGTGTTGGAACTGAAGGCATGTGCCACAATACCTGGTAAGAAAAAAATTTTTTTTTAATTTTATTTATTGTTTTTATTTTTATGTGTATGAGTGTTATGCCTGCATGTAGGCAAGTGTACCCGTGTCATGAAATGCCTGCAGAGGGCAGAAGAGGCTGTTGGATCCCGTGGAACTGGAGTTACCAACAGTTGTTAACTGCCATGTGGGTGCTAGGATTCGAACTCGGGTCTTCTGCAAGAACAATCAATGTTCTTAACAGCTGAGCCATCTCTCCAGCCCCATAAAAATAGTTTTTTAAAGTAACTGTTTTCAATTATAAAGTTTGTTGTTTCTTTTCTATTCCCATGTTATGTTAAGAAGTGCATTTCTTAAAACATAAACTTGTGGTTAATTAATGTTGCTTAGAGCATTATTCTTTATGTATATGGAACTTACATGTGAAAGTGCCAAATGTTCAACCTGTATAAGGAATGCATATGCATATCATCTATGTGGTGTTTACACTGTCAGTTTCAAAATACTTCATAACAAATTTGAAGTCATGATAAATATGTTGTGAAAATGAGCCAAAGAGTAGCCACAATATATTAAATCAGGAAAGGGCCTATGGACTGTGATTCCAACAGGTCAAAATACGCATCATTTTAAAATATTTCACAGGTGGTAGTTATAGCATGAAAAAATTGCTTCTATTGGTATTCTGTAGTTTGGGTATACCATGTCTCAAATCTCATGTATATACTTCCTAAGTTTTATTTTTAAGATTTACATATTTATGATTATGAGTGTGTCTGTATATTTGTATATGCATTCAGTTGTTCCCAAATGCCAGAAGAGGGTGTTGGATCTCCTAGAGATGAGTTACAGGAGGTTGTGAGTCACAGTGTTGAGTCTGAGAACTAAACTCCAGTCCTCTGTTAGAGCAGAAAGCATCTGAACTGAGGAGTCATACTGTGATTTCTGTCATGCTTATCTATGAATTTCAGCATAGCAGGGCATCTAACTTTATAAGTCTCATTACTAAACTACAGTCTTACGACACTCTTAAAGTCATTCATTCTTCTCAAACCCAGCAAATGCCCAGAGAATTTTCATTGTGTCAGGAACACAGTGAAAGAACAGTGAAAGCCAGAATGCACAAATGCATGTCTTCAAGGTAACCTAATGCAGTTTCAGAGTTGCAGAGGTGGCTCGAAAAAATCCTGTGCATCCTATTCAGGGATAAACACTCTGCAGTCTCTTATTCTCTGCATGTTGGTCAGTTTGTGGGTCTCTGTGTTATTTACCCTCTGCTGCATGAGGAAGATTCTCTGGTGAGAGATGAAAGATGCATTCATCTCTGGGTTTAAAAATAAATCTTCAGGACTCAGTTTAATACTTTATTTATTTAGTAGGGTAGTTGCGGTAGACCCTATGGCCTGTGACCTGTTTAGCCACAG
>NW_008334883.1:8398-9113 GCF_000622305.1 Nannospalax galili | reverse complement strand
TGTCCTGAAGACTCAGGGTTCATTGTGGAAGAGGGCAAAGAGACTATCAGAACCAGAGGTGGTAGATGACTACATGGAAACAGAGCTTTTCAGACAGCTGGGCAGTTGATCATATGGACCTACAGCAATGGTGGCAGCATGCACAAGTCCCACATAAGCTCAAGCCTGACAGAATCCCAGCATGGAAGTGGGGAGGTGGGTAGAAGGCCAAAGACCTAAATGAAGAACTATAGGAAACCAGTGGCCACTGGATGAAGGAGAATCAGTTTTCTTTAACAGTGTGATGACCATTCTTCAATGAATGGTCCCAGACAGAAGGGCAGTTGGGAACTATATATATCCGAAATTGGGTGGGGTACAAAGAGGGAGGGAATTCAAAGATGATCAAAATATTGCATGAAATTTACAAAAATTCATAAAAGTTTAAGAAAAGAGAAAACTGTGCTAACATACATGATGGAGACAGAACCTGGCAAGTGTGGGGTGGAAAAGGAAAAAAGACAGCCCAGTGCTGCACTTCCCTTGGCCTTCCACCTTCCTCTCTACTTGTGACCTACCTGTTGATGCAAAAACCCTACTCTCACCTTAATGATAGTAAGAGATAGTATAATCTGGAGCCAAGTATGGGTGACCCTAGTCAGAAAAAGATTTGGGTCACCCCAAATACTATGTTCTGATATGGTAAGAGTTTAAGGATATTTTTATTGTAACAGTA
>NW_008334883.1:4043-6677 GCF_000622305.1 Nannospalax galili | reverse complement strand
TTGATCATGTTTATGATTGTTCTTTTAAATTCTGTAATCTGATGTTCCTCTAGGTAATCCTCATTGTAGACCACTTCTACAGGACATGTAGGGTTTTTCATGGGGACATATTGTTTTGGTTCTTCATATTATTGTAATTTTTCCTGATGTGGTCTGGGCATGTGGATTTATTTTGTTGCTTGTGTTTCTGGTATGAAACTCAAGCCTGTCTTTGATGAATTGAAATTTGATTCTGTTTATAATGTTGATGTAGTTTGGTTGCTTTCTGATCTAGTGTGAATAGTGAGTTGGCCTGACCTTCAGGTTCTCTCCTTTCATTCTTTTATTTTAGGGTTTGGATGGATCCAAGGAAGCTGATCGATAAGCTCTCCAGGAGGGTGAAGGAGCTTAGGCCTGACTTCAGGTGATGGTATCAGCTGGGCTTGTTCTAACTAGCTAAACATAGAATGTGTCAGTCCTGAAGCCAAGCTACTGGGGCTGGTCATATAGCAGGGGAATGGTGACCCTGCACGACAGGATCTGACTATCTCTCTGAACTAGTCAGGTGCTCTCCAGCTGCCTTAGTAGAACAGGCCAAGGCCCAAGGAGAGCCTATGTGAACAGAATGGGCTGCTTTTTACTTGCTGGCAATGAAAGTCTGGCCTCTGGGACAGTGCGAGGGAGTACAGATGGCCCCAAAGGAGGGAGATGGGCATGACAAGATTTGGGTAACTCATCCCAGCTAATCAGCTGCTCTCCTGCTGCCTCAGCAGATGGGACCAAGACCCAAGGAGAGCAGATGGGAACCAGAAACAGATCTGTTTTTAGATTTTTATTTAATGCATATGAGTGTTTTTCCTGTATATATCTAAATGCACCTGTGACATGCAATGCCCACAGAGGACAAAAGAGGGCATCAGATCACTTGGGATTGAGTTAAGGATGGTTGTTAGCCTCCATTTGTGTACAAGGAAGCAAACCTGGGTCCTCTTCACAAGTAGCCATGGCTCTTAACTGTTGAGTTAGCTCTCCAGTCCCAACAGAAACACATCTTAAGAATAGAAGGAACCTCAGTTTACAGAATCCTAAAAACAAGCACTACGTTCTATGTTTCAGGCCTAAAAATTGGAATGAGACAAGAGCACACATGTGACCACATCTACCAGACCCTATGCTAGAGGTGCTGACCAACACTCTGTTGCCAGATAAATGAGTAAAAGCAAAATTTTATTTGAAAACAGGAAACATCACTGGTATTATTTTCCAATGATAACATTGTATAAACATAAAATCCAGGTAAATATTGGATTAATAATTGAACACATCTTTACTTGAATGCAAACGCTCCAAAACCATCCGTCTGCAATTTATGAATGAAATTTTAAATGCTGAGAATTACTGCACCACAAATTAATAAATGTCTTGTAGTAATCCATTTAGAAGTTCTAAAAGATTCTATAAGTAAACTAGAGAAAGCACTCTTTATGACATAATTGAAATACGTGGTTGGATACAGCATGTACACTGACAGAAACAGACAATGGAAATATGTTCTTCAGAATTTGATCCACTAATCTGATCTTGATCTAATAATATTTCAATGTTTCTGGTGGAAATGATAATTTGTTACGGTGCAGAAAGCCTTCTTCTACTCAGCCATTAAGTGTCCATTTTCCTGGGAGTAAGCATATCAAGGAGTCACCTGTGGTATTTCAACAAGTACTTCTTGTTCATTGAAAGAATACTCAGGTAATTACTTAGAGAGGTTCAATTTAGAAATTAATGAGTTGAAGTTGCTTTGTAAAAGAGAAAAACAACCTCTAAAATTTGTCACGTAAGGAAGGAGAGAAAATAGTTCTGGTCCGTAAACAAGACCAGGAGGATTAATTGAAAATTACCCCCTGTATAACATTCTTTTACTTGGTCCTGAGATCAAAGAGTGTAATTTGGTCAGTGAGCCCATTGAGACACACTGTGTGGCATCTGTGAATAAAGGAGAGACACTGAAGCTGGACCTGTGAGCATTTGCATTTGTCTCCAGCCATGGAGAACTGTGTGAAATGTCCCGATCATCAGTATGCCAACACTCAGTGAAGGTATTGTCCCCAAATCGATGACCATTCTGCCTTATGGTAAACCCTGGGGCAGGATCTGACAGGCACAGCCCTGAGTCTCACTGTCCTCACAACTGGGGTTCTTGTCCTCTTTGTGAAACACAGAGATACTTAACAGTGAAGGCCAGTAACCATGGTCTCAACTACATCCTACTGATCTCCACATCTGTTTCTCTGCTCCTTACTCTTCAATGGCCTTCCAAACACAGCCACCTGCAACCTGTCAGATCATGTTTCGAGTTCTGTTTGGTCTAGCGGTTTCCACTGTCTTCTGCAAAACTATGGTTGTGTTCTGGATTTTAATGTCACTGTTCAAAGGAGAAGGATGAGGTGGCTGTTGTTATCAGGGCACCTAGCTTCATCATCCCTACCTATAACCTTTTCAAACTCTGTTTGACATCTGGATGGGAACCTTTCCACCATTGTTAACACAGATGCACACTCAGAATGTGGTCACATCATCACCATGTGTAACATGGGCTCCCCATAACATTTTAAAAGAAGTACTGATTAACTTGGGGATCAACATGTTTTTTAAAGG
>NW_008334883.1:0-1471 GCF_000622305.1 Nannospalax galili | reverse complement strand
AAAAACTGAAATCAAAAACACATTTGGTTCTGAGCCTTGGAATATCAGCTTGTAAGTGAGTTCCTGTTTGAAATTGATCTCCATTTATGTAATTTTTATATATTTAACAAAGGCCCCGGTATATGTCCCTGCTATTTCATTGGAGTAGGAACACAAACAGCCCTTGCAGAGACAGGACTGGAACACTGCAGCATAGGATCCCCCCATTCCCATGCCTGAACCCCTCATGGTTGAAAGTGCTGAAGACATTGGGCAACCACTTGTCATACGTAATCATTGACTCAGGCAGCCTACACTTTACCATTGGCCCAGAGTCTGTGGCACCAGAGGGAAAACACTCCCAAAGATAAGTGTTTGCATTGTCAAGGACTTGGCTGCTTGTCAACATTTTCCCCTTTAGTCAGTACTTTACCTTTAATACCTAGCATTTCACAGTCTTGGAATCAATTATCCTAAGAAGCAACAGCCTGTATTTCATACCAGTTCATCCTGTTTCCCAGAGGAATATAATATCAGAATGGAAAATGGGCTGGCGGGATGGCTCAGTGGATTAAGACTCCAGCCTCCAAGCCTGACAACATGAGTGTGATCCCTGGGGCCCACATGGTAGAAGCATGAGAACTAACTCCCACAGGTTGTCCTCTGATCTCCACACATGTACTGAGTCATATGTGTAAGTGCACTCGCACACACACACACCCACCCACCCACACACACACACACACACACACCAAATAAATCTTAGAAAAAAAATTATTCCCAGGATGCCAATAATGGATTATAAAAGCATTTGTTGTTTTATACTGTATTAGTAGGAAAAAAAAAAACACACATATGATCGTGTGAGAGAAAGTTCCCAGAAAGAACTCCTGCATGCTGAGCTGAATTTCCTGGAAGGCTGACCAACTACACTTCACACTTCAGTGACTGGAGAGTTTGGAAGGTTGCAGATCCAGAGCCTGTTCACAAATTATCTGGGGACATCTTTAACAGTATAAATAGCCACACCTTGCCTACCTCTGTTTCTGAATTAACAGACTAATAAATCTGAATTAACATTCTTGAGACTAATAAAATGTATTCACTTAGTAGACCACCAGTTCTCACCAATCAAAAGGCTAAGAATGTCATCAGATAGCATCTGAGACCTATAGTAGAACACTCCACCCCCCTTTTTTGCTATTTCCAGCCTACTGAATGTATCCACCAATGTATTTGGAAAGTGTATTGATTTATGATTTTTCTTTGTCCTGTTACCATAAAAATGTAATGTAACTGTTACCACCCTAGACCATGGAATTTGGGGTCGCCTGAATCTGTGTTTCTGGGTCTTATTTGGCTCCAGAATAAACTATCTCTTCTCCCTTTAAGGTGAGAGTTATGCTTTCGCAAAGACCCTGGTGAGTTTCTCAAGACATCCTTACCTGCTCTGACAAATCAAGCAAGTTCTGCTTGGATGCTAATGTCCCTG
>NW_008334882.1:0-276 GCF_000622305.1 Nannospalax galili | reverse complement strand
ACACAGAGCGGTAGTTTGGGGACATTGGAGAATTGATGTCACATTGGAACAGTGTAATATCATAATGGTACACTGTAAAGTAATATTTTAACATTGTGATGGCACCATAGAGCATTGTTATGGCACATGGGGCCATAGTGTTGGCACATTTGATCATTGTGATGTCACATTGGAGCATTGTGAAGTCATATTGTAACATTGTGATGTCACATTACAGCAATATGACACATGAGGTGGTTCTCACGTTGGAGCATTTTCATTTCACAGTGGAGGACT
>NW_008334881.1:159584-172943 GCF_000622305.1 Nannospalax galili | reverse complement strand
GTCACTGTTGCCTGCCAGACCAGTTGTTGCTGTAGCTCACAGGATTCACATCTGGTAAAGTTGACAATCAGTTTTCTCTGTGGTAGCATACAAAGCACCTTCCAGCACTATGAAGACTAGTCAGTAGAGATGCAGCTTTGAAGTCAGTACCAGCTTGATTTCTCCTTTTTTCTTCTACAGCTCATGAGTGTAGTGTCTTCAGCAGCAGCATCTTGTCATCAAATTCTGGTGGTAAGAGAGGATTAGTATTCAGAATTTATGATGAACTCAAAATTTTAAACACCAAAAAACATAAAACCCATTTAATATGGGGCAAGGAGCTGAACAGGCAGTTCTCCAAGAATGAAATACAAATGTCTGAGATCTTTTAAAATATTGTACATCAGTAGTGATAAGGGAAATCTAGTTTAAAACCATTTTGAGACTTATTATCCACTCTCCACTGATAACATTCCAAAAACCAAAGAACAAGCTGATGTCGAGGTGCACGCTTTGAATCCCAGAATGAAGAGGGGGAGCTGGGCACAAATTCCACCCCTTGGTGCTGAGATATTGGTAATTGATAGGTGCTGGGAGGGAGTAAGTGTTCTTCAAGGGTGTGGCCCCAGGTATGTCAACTTCTCCCCATGAATGGTCTCATATTCAAGTGTTTGTATTCAGTTCAGTGAAAATTTTATATTTGTGTAAAAAATAAACTAAAAATAAAATCAAAGAAAATATTGTGTATGTCATGAAGGGATGAATTTGCAATGACTTCTGGCCATGGAGGGGAATACAATAAAAATACTTTCTTTGAAATTCACATAAAACTGATAAAAAGTGTGGGAAAAATAAAAAGTATACCACATACCATTATTAGTCTTCTTCCTTTTAAATGCTCACACGTATAATACACAAAGTCAAACCTAAGTACTGATACAAGGGTAATATCTGACTTTGTATGTAGCTGTACCTTTTATTTGTTTGTTTTCCAAACAAACTGCCAAAAAAAAAGTTGTGACATATCAGTAATGATCCCATCTAGACTTAGGCTGTCATTCCTTGAAGACATTGAAATGGGGCATCAGTGTCTTTCTTTTGCATTTAATATCAACAGGTCAAATGTCTTTAGGAATTCATGCATTTTTTTCTAGATCCATTTCTTTTAGCTTTTTGAACATGTATGTTATTCCTTAATCACAGTTTCTATTTCATTGAAGCCTTTTTTAAAAAATCCTCACTGTATTTTATTAATTTGTTTTTACTAGCACTTTTTTGGTTCCCTTGTCCAGTCTTTGGTCAGTTTTTTTTTCAATGGATAGAGTGATGGATTTCACATAATGTTTTATATTCTGTTTTTTTTCTATTGGTTATTTCTCACCATCTAATGCCCTGTGTTTAGCTTCATTCAGGAGAAAATTGAATTCCATTTCTATGTTATCTATTTTCTTTTGCACCCATATTTGAGGTCATGATTTTTGTCCATAAAATTTTTTCTTCAAAGAAGAAATTTGTAGGATTTTGAAAATTCCCATCTTGGTTATAACAATGACACAAAATACATTCAAATGAAATTTGCTCAATAAACAAGTATTTCCACAGACTTTCATTTATTTTCTAGCTTATTTGTAATTTTATTCCACTATTACTTAAAAATACATGATCATTTTTTATTTTCTCTGAATCAGCTGAATTCATTTAGCTTGCCAGTGATTGCACTCTTAGAGGAAATTTAGAGAATGCTGTACTAAGAAGGAGGGGATGGGCGCTTTTAAAGATTAAGTCCAAAAGGTACCATCCTTGGTACAAGATTTATTCAAAGATTTATTCAAAGATTTATTCTTGTAGATCAGCAAGCAAGCAGTTCAATCAATTTTTTAACACCATTTTTTTTAGATGATGCTGGCTTTGCAACCCATACTGCTATCTTTTCTAGAATAATTTCTACGAAATCTGAAAAATTTTCCTTCTTACATCCTCTAGGTAACAATCTGTGGATATCATTGAAAGTCTGTTCATTTATGAATACTTCAAATCTTGAGGGTTTTTTGCTTTACATTTTAGGAAAATATATATTCTTTTAGCTGGTCGTTTGTTTGCCACAATTAATTCTAGCTTTCTAGAATTGTCAGTAAAGTGTGTTTCTTGGACAGAAGAGATACTTCAATCTAACCTTGAAGCCACTCTTCTTGACTCTGTGTTTTAAGTGGTGATTTGAGGCTATCTTCATTTATATTATTGTGAGAGCATTTAAAAAATATTCATTTAATAACCACATAATTACTAATAACCACATATTCACTAATATTTTCGAAAGCTAAGATGTATCTCTTTCAAAGTGGGCTGAAAGTTTTAGGTTTGCAATTAATATAGTTATACAATACTGTACTCAGTATAAACCCTATAAGATATAAAATTGAATGAGGTTTTAACCTTTAAAAATGATCTCAATTTCATTGTTAAATGTACTGTTTCATACAGAAAAGCTCATTTTTAATGCAACTAACACTTAGGTGTCTGCACATGCGTCTCTAATCTCTATATATCTGATTATTACTGGTCACAGTCAGTTATTTTCTAAGATCCTTGACACCTAAGCCTGGATATAAAGTCATCAGGTAGATTTCAATGGCAATGTTTTTCACATCTACTAATTAACATGAAGCAAATTTTTATGCTTCTTCCTCAAATACAACTCTTTTTTTATTTCTTGATTTTTGGGGAGATGTTATGTATGTGTGTATTTCATACAGAACATCCCAAACAATCTTATTCATCTACGTACCCACATCCCAAGTGGCATCCTCCCATTCTCCCCCCTTGAGGCCCATATACTCTGTCATCCCTGTTACTGTCTACTGCGTTGTCAGTGCCCCAGCTATTCCCCAGTGCTTGTCCATCCACTGAGTCTACTCAGTCGATCTATAGTTCCTTGTTTGAGGAAGATCAGCTCTTCTTCATCTAGCAGCAAGCTGTTGCCAATAATCCTTTAGCTAGGATTGGGGTCTGCTACTCATTTTCCAAGTTTTATGCTGTGTTACTGTCTGGGAGTCTTTTTGGCCACCCTGTCCAACAATTCAAAGGAAGGTATCTCCTGTCTGGCATTGTTTATTGTTATGTGTATAGCCTTTAGCTATACACATGGACTCTTAAAGAATTATATTGATTCCTTTAATCTTTGGTTATACTTTCCTTTTGGGTGTCTAAGACATGAAGTTGGCCCAGACAAACCACTTAAGGTTGTTTGAGGATCTGTTCCTCAGGGGTCACATGGGCTTAGGAGGAACCCCTGGCTCCTTTCCTCTACCAGTTACATCTATGTGAAGATAAGTCAAAGTTCCTGCTCAACCATGGATGGCTTCACTTGGAATCATGGAGGAAATGTTTCCTGTGTTGATCCTCTTCTTTGTAGACTGGACACTGGTTGAAGTCCATCTGGTGTGATCTCCATGATCTCCTTGGTCATGAGGACAGGTGACTGACAACAGTACAGGACATTTTGAGAGATGCTCCATAATTCCTTGGATCTTAGATGACCTTGGAGGGCAAGGAGCAAAAACTGTCCTTTAAGTCCCTCTGACCAAATTAGTATAAGCCTCAAATTATGGCTCTTAAACATCCAAGAAGGTTAGTTCCACCAGTCTGGTACTTTTAATTACCATGTGCTATGTACATAAAGCTTGGGCAAAGACAAAACATTCTCAGATAAACCTTGACTAGACATAAATTATGTTCCTTGAGCTTGTTGTATGTACAAATTTTTAGTAGGTTGTTGGCCTAATATGGTTTCCTCTGTTTTGTTTTGTTTTTTAACTAGCTAGGCATTATTTATCTCTTGTCCTGTTTAACCCTTCCACCATGGTTTCCCCATTTAAAGTGCCCCCATTTTCCCCACTTCTCCCTTAATAATACCCTTCTATGGTCCCACCTCTTTTGAGCTCCTTCTTTCCCTTTATCCCCAAGCTTCTTTGTATAACCCTCCCTCCCCCCCTTAAAATAACCCAATTTTTATCCATATCTCCCTTATTAACTCCTGTTTCCTACTGCTCTTCTCTTTCAGATTTTTTCTTTTCCTTTACCTCCCCGGTCCCTTTTCATTATTCTGGTTCCTATAGTTATGTCTGAATATGTACTCACTTATAAGGATTTGATGCTAGGATTCACATATGAGCGAGAACATACATCATTTGTTTTTCTGAGCCTATATTACTTCACTTAGTATAACAGTTTCTAGTTCCATCCATTTACCTACAAATTTCATCTTTCTTTAATTTTTTTACTTTCATTATTTCACCTTTCTTTACTGCTGAATAAAACTCCATTGTGTAAATATACCACATTTTTGTTAACCACTCGTCAGTTGAGGAACACTTAGGTTGCTTCCATCTCTTACCTATTGTGAAAAGAGTAGCAACAAACATGGATGTACATGTGTCTCTGCCATAGGATGAGTTCTTTGGGTATATGACAAGGAGTGGTATAACAGGGTCAAAAAGTAGGTTCATTTGTAGTTTCTTAAGAGTTCTCCACACTGCTTTCCATAGGGGTTGAACCAGTTTGCAGCCCCACCAGCAGTGAAGAGTGTTCCCCTTTCCCCACATCCTCTCCAACATTTGGCTTTCCATAGGGGTTGAACAAGTTTGCAATCCCACCAGCAGTGAATGAGCATGCCCCTTTCCCCATGAGAGCATTTTTTATTCAATAGGATTTTGCTGGTGTTCTGGCTTTTAGAATCGTTGATTAGCATTAATTATTAAATATTAAATTAATATTAAAAATTAGTATTTATTAGTATTAATATTGGCCTTACATTGTTTTTTGTGTTGCTAATGGTGGATTCCTTCTGGGACATGATGCATTCATCAGTTACTGTTTACCATCGTATTCCAACTTCTGTTCCCATGAATGAGAGTGTCTTTCTTCTCTGTGTATCGTGTTCACTTCCATACATTCTGGTGATGGCTGCCTTGCCATGAATTGGTACATTTCTTCAAATGACCTTCTTCCTCCATCAATTTTTTAAAGAAATAATTTATTCAGAATTTCATGCATGCATATAAGGTGTTTTGATCAAATCCATGCCTACTCCCTCCCCTCCAACACCTCTCGTATCTCCCCATCACTTTTTTCTGATAACTTCATGTACTCTTTCTTCATCCTTATTGCATTGTGGTCTGATAGAATGAATGGAATCATTTTAATTTTTTGTATTTGTTGAGGTTTGTTTTGTGTCCCAGTATGTGGTCAGTTTTTGAAAAAGTTCCATGGGGTGCTGAGTAGAAAGTGTATTCTTTGGTGCTTGGGTGGAATATTTGAAAGATGTATGTTAGGTACATTTGATGTATGGTGTCATTTAATTCAGACGCCTCTGTTTATTCTTTATATTCTTTTAAAATATTTCTATTTTTGTGTATTTTATATACAACATATTTTTTAATTTTATTATTTTTATTTTATGTGTATGAGTGTATTACCTGCATGTATGTGAGTGCACCTGTGTCATTCAATGCCACAGTTGTCAGAAGAGGGCTTCGGATTCCTCTGGAACTGGAGTTAAGAATGGTTCGTAGCCACCATGTGGGTGCTGGGAATCGAACCTGGTACCTCTGCAGGAGCAGTCAGTGCTCTTAACCACTGAGCCATCTCTCTAGCCCCTATATGCAACATCTTAATTATCTTCATACCCCCTTCCCCATTTGCACCCTACTATAGCCCTTCACTAGATTTCATACATTGTCATTAATTTTAAGGCAATCGAATCAATTTAGTGTGCCCAGATGTGGTTCAGTGCAAATTTATCCACTGGGGTCTAGTCAGCCTAACTAGAATCACTCCCTTAAGGAAGATCAACTCTCCCTCACCCAGCATTAATCAGCTTCCATTAGTTCTTCAGCTAAGAATGAGGCCTGCTGCCATTTCCCCTCTTCTATGCTGTTTTTGTCTGCTTGAGTTTGAATGGGTCTTGTGAACTCTGACCCCATTGCTTTATGTTCATATGAACAAGGTCCCAGGAGACTGTAAGACTCTGTTTCCACATGGTCAAGCTCATCTTCCTTAGGCGCTTACAATCTTTCTGCCCCCCCTCTTCCACAATGATCTCTGAGCCCTGGGTAGGTGAAGTTGAATATAGGAGTCATGTCCAAGAACCCACACTCTGAAGACTCTTATTCACTATGCTTTGGCCATTTGTGGCCTTTTGTGTTCATTGCCCTCTGTTTCATGAGGGAACTTCACCAATGAAAGTTGAGAGATGCATTATTATTCCCTCTACCCTTGTCCCATGAGCTTTAGGTATAGAGGTTCCATTGTAGATGTGTCACAGACACATTTCATAGATACTTATTCACTCTGTGTGACCATCTGTGGAATTCTGTAAAAGTCTTCATCTACTGCAGAAGAAGCTTCTTTGAAGAGTAGTGACTGGCATTCTTGTCTGTAAATACAAGGATTCATATTTAGCATATAGTAAAAAATTACAGGTCTAGCGGTGTGACAGCCTTAGAGTTTTCATTTTGGTTATACTTCAGCAGTTTTTTGGTTATATTTCTAGGCTATAGTCAGGGTCATGAAAACCTCTGAATGTTTTTCTAGGGGAGGCTAATGGCTGGGAAGAATGCCAAAGCTGGCACAAACTGAAGCCATGACTGGTCCTGGACAAAATGGAGGGTTTTTTAGCCAATTCATTCCCCCATTTCTTTTTCAGGTCCTTGATTGTGATGGTTAAGGAGTTAATGGAGGTCTCCCTTCATTTCAGAGCCTGAAGTAGGAATGGAGGTGTGTGTGTCACTCTAAGTGCCTCAAGCTGAGAGCGTTCATAGAACAAGGGGTGATTCGGGGTCCATTGAAATAGGGAGTCCTTTGTTGGCATGGAGCAAGAACATAGTCTTGATCTGGTCTTGGGCAGTGGCTTGGGCAGTCATATGGGCTGCTGTAATCAGGTGATTTTGTAGGAATCTTTGGAGACAGTTGATTAAACATTGGATAATGGTTGGAATAGTAGTAGGCTTGTTTCTCGTGGATGCAAATAGGCACTGAAGTTAATTCGGCCAAAATTTGAAGTCTTATATTTAAGTAGTATTTTCTATTAATAAACCATCAGTGCTAAATAACATTTTATATAAACTTAAGACTGATGTCTGGGAAGTGTAATGCCTTCAACTCTTAATGAAACATACTAATTAATTTTTGGTTATATTTTCTTATTAGATATTTAAAAACCAAATAGTTGGCTCAAAGTAATTAATTTTTTTATTAAGTGATCCTCAGGGATCAATTGGGCTGTCAGGGGAGCCCATGGTTTCTTTGGCCTTTCTTTTACCAATTCCAACTATGTGAGCATAATTAAAAGGCCTTGCTTGACCATGGTTCCTTTTCAGTGTTGATTCTCCTCTTTGTAGACTGGACACTGGTTAGAATCCATCTAAGGGGGTCTCTGTGGCATCCCTGAACAAGAGGACAGATGACTCATCACATTTACAGAATATTTTGAGATACACCATGGTCCCCTTGGGACTTAGTTGTCCTTGGAGGGCAAGGAGCAAAAATGTTTTTCAAGTTTCTCTGATCAGATTAGTACAGGCCTCCATGTATGGTTATTAAACATCCAAGAAGATCTGGTACTTCTAAGTACTGTGTAACATGTGGCTAAAGCTTGAATAAAAATTCTTAAGCCAGTCTTTATAATTGTTAACAAGAACTAATTTAAGTAGAGGTCTGGTTGTACCTTGCCCTTAGAAATTTTAAGAATGTTGTTTTATTACAAAAAAAGTAGTCTTTTATTTTATTTTATATATTATTTTTATTTTATGTGTATGAGTGTATTGCCTTCATGTATGTGAGTATGCTTGTGTCATGCAATGCTGCGAAGGTCAGAAGAGGGCTTCAGATTTTCCTGGAGCTGGAGTTAAAGATAGTTCATAGCCACCATGTGGGTGTTGGAAATAGATCCCACGTCCTCTGCAAAAGCAGTCAAGTGCTCTTAACTGCTGAGCCATCTATCCAGCCCCATAGTCTCTTTTCTTTGCCAGAATCAATCCCATTGTGTATTGGGACCAAGAACCTTTGACTAAGACAGGGCATAAGTTCTAATGGAGAACCTAGTACTATCATTCTGCTAAATGATCATATTAATGAATTGACTTACAATGATTTGTAATTACATCTACAAATTAGTGTATTTTTCAGCTCTCATCAGTGAAGTTTCTTTTGGCAGGACATGATGATTAGCATGGAGAAATACAATTGGCCAATGTGACCAGCCCTAAATGGGGCATTTATATCACATCCCCTTCACACAAAACTCAGGAATTGTTCTGGAAGTTGGGGCAGGAAGATAGGCAACCATAGTCAATGACAACTAAAAGGAAACAGAGTTTTGTTGGCACAACAGGGAAGTTGCACATATGAACTCACAGTAGTTGTGACAACATTCACAAGAACTGTGCAAGTTCAAGCCACACAAAATCTCAACATTATAAGGGGCAGTCTGCCCCAAGTCCCACCTCTAGCTGAGGAGCTACTGAGAGTTGATAGCTACTGGGGGATGGAGAGTCCACATTCTTTAATCAACCTCTGGTTGATCCATCACCCTGTAGTGGATGTCCAAGCATGCAAGAATATATGTCCAGAATAAATTCAATCTGATGGGATTAAAAAACAATGAGGACACAATGTTAGATGGGTAGGAAAGAGGGGATGATACTGGAAGGAGGGATGGATGCACTAACATGTCATTGTAAGAATTTAACAAAGAATTGATTTTAAAAGACTACATATATACATGCTGTATTAGTCACTTTTCTGTTGCTGTGATAGAAACACTGACCCAAGCAATTTATAGAAGGAAGAATTGATTTGAGCTTACAATTCCAGGGGAATTACAGTGCATCATGGCAGGGAGGCATGGTGGCCAGAGGTGGCTGGAGCAGGAGCAACAGAAGTGAAGCTCTCACATCATCATACAGGCACAGGAAGCAAGAGAGAAACTAGATCTGGCAAGGCTTCAGAATTCTCTAAGCCCACCCCCTAGTGACATGCTTCCTCGAGGATAGCCACACCTTCTCAAACCTCCCAAAACAGTGCCATCATATGGGGACAAAATGTCCAAATACTTGGAGCCTATGGGGGACATTTTCATTCAAACAATCACATTCCACTCCCTGACCCCCATAGGCTCATGACCATATAAGATGCAAAATGCAGTTAGTCAAGCTTTAAAAGTCCCCCATATTCATTTTCAGTCCCAATACTATTCAAAAGTCAATAGTCCTTGCCAGGCATGGTGGTGCATGCCTTTAATCCCAGCACTCAGGAGGCAGAGGCAGGCAGATCTCTGTGAGTTCAAGGCCAGCCTGGTCTACATAGTGAGTTCCAGGACAGCTGGGGCTATAGGGAGACCCTGTCTCAAAAAGAACAAAAAAAAAAAAAGTCAATAGTCCAAAGTCTCTGCTGAGACTTAGGTAAATATCTTAACTATAAGCCTCTATAAAATCAAAAGACAAATTACATCCTCCCAACAGACAGTGGAACCGAGTACACATTACCATTCCAAAAGGGAGGAATGGAGGCATAATAAAGAAATACTGGACAGAAATAAGACCAAAAACCAGCAGGGAAAACACCAAATCCAGTAGCTCCACGTCCAACTTCTGGGACTTTACTTCCAAAGGTTTAGATGGCTCAGCATCTCTAGCTTTGATGCATGCAACACACATCTCTCTCTCATGCCGGTACCACTCCCTGTGTGCAGGTCATCTTGGCAGATGCCTCACAGCTCTGGTATCACGAACTTCCTGCGGTCTCCATTTCCAACCAGGCTTCGCCTTTATAGCTTCACACAGTGGCTTATCAGGGCCTTCTCTAGGCAGGGGAACCCTTGCTTCATGCTGCCTGGCCTCAGCAGCTCACTGAAACTGTGCAGGAAGAACTGATGACCCCTTCACTCTTGCATCTTTCATGCCTCTAAAGCCAGCACCAGGTGAACGACAATGCCAATGTTGACCGTAAGTTTTGGATGGACTCCAGCCTGCTTTATCCATTTTAGAAGCTTTTCTCTTCAGTTGTCCCTGCAGCATTTTCCTTTCACAAGTCGGAGGCTTAACTGGGTGTGGTCTTTCCCTGGAGGCACTGTCTCCATTGTTTAAGTTTGAATCTCTAGGTCCCTCCTTAATCACTTTAATTTCCCTAATCACTTTAATCTCCTTATCAATGGGATCCTGTCCATCACATGCCAGGGCCCCAACATTAGTCTTCCTAGCGCTCTTTTTCAATCTATACTGTACATTCTGTATTGCTTTCTGCCCCATTTGCTCCTTTTCTCTGTAAATCTGCATAATATTCACCATTAATAGCCATGCCACCATTTCTACATTAGGCTGTCTTGAAATTTCTTCCACCAGAAGAATTAGTCCATAGCTTTTCAACTTAGCCTCAGGGAAGCTTTTAGGTTGAGGTCAGACTCCAGGCAGACGCTTTACCAAAATATTCCAAGTGCCGCATAAGTCCTTAGTTCCCTCTGGAACTACATTGTTCTCAGCACTACTTTCTTGCAGGCACCTACAAGAATGGCCTGTTAAGCTCTGCTTACAGCAATCAACCTATTTTCTAGCCCAAACTTCCAAAGTCTTCCACATTCCTCCAAACCCCACATGGTCAGGTTCTTCACAGCCAATAGCCGACTCTCTGGTACCAATTGCTGTATTAGTCACTTTCCTGTGGCTGTGATAGAAGCACTGACCCAAACAATTTATAGAAGGAAGAGTTTATTTGAGCTTACAATTCCAGGGAATTACAGTCTGTCATGGCACGGAGGCATGGTGGCCAGAGGTGGCTGGAGCAGGAGCAGCAGAAGTGAAACTTTCACATCATCATGCAGGCACAGGAAGCAAGAGAGCAACTGGAGATCCAGCAAGGCTTCAATTCTCTAAGTCCACCCCACCCCAGTGACGTGCTTCCTCCAGAATAACTACACCATATTAAACCTCCCAAAACAATGCTATCAAGGGACAAAATGTCCAAATAATTGGAGTGTATGGGGGACATTTTCATTCAAACAATCACTCATGCTTTAAAAATGTATGTGAAAGAAAATTGCTACATTACTGTACAAGTGTTAGTTGCTCACATCTGAAGATGAAGGTAGCACTAGTGCTCTCTGACTTTTAAAATAGGATGTATAGAAAACAGGCCACTAGGTGTTTAGGAGGTTTGCTCATTGGTTTGGATCACTCCCACAAAATGTGGTTAAGAAATTTTAATTAAAGTGTGGTTCATTCCTGGTATGTGCATCTACTCCTGTGATCTATGTAATTGTTATTTCATGGTGACTGAATGCTTAGTCATAAGTAAAGGAAATATTTCTTTACAAAACATGCACTACTTCTCAGTAAGCACCATAGAATGTAATCAAAATACATTTTTATGTCAATTTGTTACAGAGTTTGAGACCACTAGGAAAAGGACACCAGACCCAATTCTAATTTTAATTACCTATACATACCCAAAACTCATTATAACCTAAATGGTTTTGAAGTATCATGTTACTTATAGGGCTACTCAGAGCAACCACCACATAGAATTAACCCTAGAGCACTTCTACTAATGAATGGCTGAATAAAATGCGATATATTTGCACAACACCATAGTATACATCTGTAAAGGTAATGGCATTTCCATTTGCAGCAATATAGTTAAATCTGGAAATCATTTGCTTAAACAAAAGCAGTGCACATGCAGAAAGACAAAAGTAATCTTTTCCTATTCATTTGTGGATACCAGTAAGCCAAACTTGTAGAAGAACAAAATGGAATTATTGTCAGTAGTGACTGGAAAATTTGTAGGGGAAGAGGATGAAAAATTTTCACCATGGAAACTGAATTCACAGTGTAGAATTATTACTTATTCTCATTTAACAGGGGCCACATCCTTAAAGAATACGGACTTTCCATCCCCCAGTATCTATAACATTAAGAATGTGTACTCTCTATCTCACAGAAGCAATAAGATAATACTAAAGCATCACATGATAAAGTTCAATACAGGTAGAAGAACGTGAAATTTTCTTTGCACAAATGTTGAATGACTGATGATATGGAAATGCTTGTTAAAATGATTTGCTTTGCACACATTGATTTATACATGAATATGTTGTATGATTATAAGATACTCCATAAAGAGGTACAGATTCAAAATAATTTCTAATACATAAATGGATTTCCTTTCTAGACAGTTTTGTCAATACTCTAATAGTCTAAGTGATGCTTTTTATGTCCTTCTGTGACTATCCAAATTCTGATGACTGTTAAAACATGTTGGAAAATAGATCACATTCACAATTTTTACCATATACTCTCCCTGGTATATCTGTCAATTGCCAATAATTTTCAGCTATGGGTGGCGTTCTTGAAAACCTCTTCCCTCCATGCTGGGTTTTCTCTGGCTTAGGCTTGTGCAGGTTTCTTGAATGCTGTCTCAAGCTCTGTATGTTCATATGGATTGTGTATGGAAAATATGGCTTTCTTGTGTTCATCCACCACTTTTGGCTCTTAAGAGCTTCCTTACTCCTTTTTCCCCAATAATCCCTGAGCCATTGGTGGAGAAGATATGTTATAGTATCCCATCTATAGCCAAATACTCTGAAGTCTGTTATTTTCTGCACTTTGAATACTTGTGAACCTTTGTGTTAATCCCCATTTTCTGCAATATAAAGCTGCTTAGGTCAGAGTTGAGAGATGAGCTAATCTATGGGTATATCAATCTCATTAGGAGTTGATTGTATTCACTTAGCAGGAAAATGGTAGTCAGATTTCCCCTATGGCCTGGGACCTGTCTAGCCAACAGGGTTTTGACCCTAATAGCAGTGCCAAGTCTGGGTTCCATCTTGTGAAACAGGCCTTAAATCCTATTAAAAAGTAGTTGATTATTCCCATAATGTTCCTTCCACTATTACAGTACTGTGCATAACAAACAAGTTGTTGTTGCAGGTTACAGGGTTCACAGAGAGGTGCATGCACAGCACCTTCCAATACTATGAAAGCTAACCAATAGAGATGAAGCTTCAAGGTCAGTTCTAGCTTGATTTTTCTGTTTTCTTTGGGACTTACATATGCACTGTTTTCAGGAATAGGCTCTTACCCTCAAGTTCTAAGGGAAACCAAGATCAATGACAGCAGGCCCTATTGTTTGAGGATCTATGAGGCTTCCCTGTTCAACAACTCCAAAAGACAGCCCATTCCTAGCATTGCGATTTTACTTTGATATCCAGTGGTGTCTGGTAGGAGAAAATCCTCACATTATAGGATGACTTCATTTAAACTCTTTTTATATATGTATATGTTTGTATATTTTAATATGCATTTAAGAAGTTTCTACAGTGGTACATTT